>NW_028186535.1:2668265-2858476 GCF_003343005.1 Rhea americana
AGCACTTGCTTCCTTATAAAAATATAAGGAATCAGTTATCATAACAAGAAGTTATCACTGCAGCTCACTTTGAAGACACTTTTCTTTCTGAGYGCTGATGGAAATAACCCAAATACACTAGAAGTTTTTTTTTTCTCTCTTTTACAGATGCAGAGGCACAGRGACACTAAGAAAATGCTCAAAAAAAATACTTTTGGAGCTGCAGAACTGAACTCAGGAGCTCATGGCTATTACAATACAATCTACCATCTTAGACAAGGAGCCTGCATGGGCATGCATGGTGGCATGAGAAGGCCTGAACTCCTCTGAATGGTGACACAAATATACCAGTTGCTTCAAGGGAATATGTATCCTGAGGGAGTGGATGTGGTGTACCTCAAACTCGACTCCAAATGTCAAGGAGAAGCTTCCCTCCACTACAGCRACAAAGCCACACTTGATGCTGAGCACCTGCTTGAGAATAAGCAATGCCTTGTGGTGACACCACCACCTGGTTTTTGCATACCAGAAATAGGAAGTGGGAGGGATGTAGGTTCACTCAGTCTTAATCTGAGAGAGTCCTGAGCATCTTCCATCTTTCCTCCACTGATGAGGCAGGCAGGAAAAAACAACAGTCCTTAGCACGGTCCTCTTTTACAAAGGCAGCTTTGCTGTCACCATCTTCTTTTCCTTCTCCTTACTCCCTGACTCCTGCGAGAGAAGAGAGTGTCTCAATTTCTGCCTCCAAAAACTTGCACCGCATCTTTGACATCACCTTCCATGATCTTGAACATTGCTTCCACTTTCTCTTTTTTACGAGTTTGTTTCCGGTGCCATGCTTCACCTCCAAGATCGGAAATGGGGGACCTTGACTACAGCCAGGTTGCCTTTCGTGCTGTCCTTCCCTCCGGCCATCCACAAGCCATCAGTCATTCTGCACTATTCACTGCTGAGGGGATTTCAAGCAAAAAAGGAAAGCCCTGTCCATTCCTGCTCAGCTGGGGCTGGCTACGAGGCAGGGCTTTTAAAGAAAAATAAGGCGGTTATCTTTGTTTTGATTTATGATTTGTATGGTAGTAACGCTCTGAGGCTAATCCCTATTGTATTAGAAACTGTATGTACTTCTAACAGCGATGGCCAAGGAAATGTTGGCTGCTGCAGTAAACTCTGTGCAAAATGAAATATCATGAAGCAAGCGCTGAGCAGAAAGACGCAGAGGTTTCATTTCTCATTGAAAAGCATTGCCATCCCTGTAGAAAATTGATTTCTTCAACAGTCAGATCTACAAAAATGCATTAAGAATATGGAAAAAAGTCCTCCTTTAAAAGCAAAAGCAGCAAAAAGTAGTTATATTGACAGGTTTGCTGGTTTCATTTTTCTTAAAAAAGCAGTTGTAAATTAGTATATTTTTAAAATTGCAGAGAAGGTAAAACCAAGAAAAGTTGGGATCTAAACAAAAATTAGGGTCTCCAACTCTACCTGCTCTATTAGTTATGGCTCGGTGATGTGCACTATATAAACACAGAAATACGATTTTTAAAACCCAATTAAAGAACTGACCTATAGATTATGTAGGGGCATCTTAATGTGGCATATGAAAGGAATGTCCTGTCTTTCAGCCTAAGATAGAGAGGAATAGGAAGAATAGTTTGGGTTAAATTTTCCAATGCTTATTCCAAAAATAAATAGGTTTGTGGGGACAAATAAAAAGAACAGAAATTCAGAAGTGATGACCTGTAAAGTCTTTCCTTTAAGTACAATTGTCCCTTATCTGCAGTTCTCTAAGGTGCTGATAAAAATATTATACAAAATGTTAATGACACATGACAGACTTTGAAACATTTTTTACTATCTTCCTCCTTTATACCTAAATTATAGCCATAAGGAGGCTTTAGTATTTCTTTCTGAATAGGGAGAAAAAGCATGTAGTATTTTTTAAAATATTACCTTTCATTCCATTTATCTTCTGTAAGAGAAAAAGTGAAGTACATTTATAATACGATGAGATAAGAAAATGCAGGGACTATGAAAAGCTATGCTCAATATTATAAGCATATTTTTACAGGTAGCTTTTTCTACTTTAGAAAAAATGCTTGTGTTCTATTGCTCAGTTTGCGATGTAGGATGTGCATGGGTTGGGATGGGATGCTACTTGCGGTTGAGGCAGTTGGAGTAGATGCACTCATTCAATTTATTTTACAAACTTCCATTTCTCACTGGCATACACAGCTGATCAAACCTTCTTGGAATATAAGGAAACAAAGGAAAATAGCTTTATCTGCTTACTATTTTTTAAAACATCCTTGGGTTAAAAGAAAAAATAGAAAAAGAGATAGGAAAGAGGAAAGAGAGACAGTCTTTTGAGAAGAATTTTTTTTTATTATAAAAGTTGCCAGTTAATAGGCAAAGTGATCAGTTGAACCAGACCTTAAAAATGTTTGTGGCACTGGGTACAGAGCTAAAGTGGATAAGCAATTTACAGGATGCAGTTTACCCTTCAAACAATATTTTTACATTGAAGCAATATCCGTGATCAGGCTGCAAATATTTTGGTTAGAATTACTGCACTTTGGGATAGATCTTCTATGGATTGACGACCACAGATAATCCAGCTGCAAGTATATGTGTTCCCTAGTTTCAAAATAGCACCTTCAGTGCTTGGTTCAAACAAGTCATATCCGTAGTTTTAAAAAAACCTGACTAAGTATAACCAAAAAAAAAGGGGGGGGGGACTAGAAGCCAAAATAATATTAATTCTCTCTGTGTTAAATCTGTTTATGAATGATATTTCACAAGTAGGATTAAGGATTTCTACAAAGTTTATATTCCTTTTCTTTTTCTGAGCCCCCTTAACTTTGGCTTCTGGGCCAAAGCTAAATTGTAACTCTAAAAAGATTTGTGGTTTGATTAGGTTCTATGGTTTTAGACAGAGATCTCTAGTATTTAATTTTTTAAAACTGTATGCAGTTCATGCAGTCCAAGTTAAAGTTCTGCCTCATTTTATCTTTTCTGTAAGAAATTCTATTATGAGAAACTGACCCCGACAAAAATATTGTAGTTATGATTTTCTGCATCTCTATGTAATGGCATTCATGTACATAATGAGTATCAGTGCTGCAGTTTTGAATAAAAGAGGATAACTTAACTCCAATAAAAGTCAGTTTTTACTTTTGTTAATAAGTTTAAAATAGTTTTACTGTCACTTTATAAATGACCACTGAAATATTTTCACTGGGACGATTCCTTTTCATGCTTACCTTTCCCAGTCACTGCAGTTGTAGCTTTGGCTCCTCTGAAGATGCTGATGCCAGATTTTACTCATTTAACTAAGATCTCCTTTAACATTGCTACTTATATATGATTCACTTCTCTGACTAAATACATTTTATATTTTGCTACTTGGATTTTAATTCTGTCATAGCCAAATGAATGCCTGTTACTGATATAAAATGATCTGGACAATTGGAGTTCACAACAGAAATAAACATGTCTGGAAATGATCCAGGCTTTAATCCACCCTAAGCAAAAGTTCTGTGCAATTTGATATGGGTCAAACTCTATGATTAGGTTGCAAACTAATAGACTTCTGTAGAAATGACTATACTTTTGGATTCACTGTAGGAGACAATTGTAACTTTACTGTAWATTTCCTAAATTATGCTGTGGAATTCCAAATATCAGAGACATAACTAAGAATGGTCCCCAAACCTCGGAAGTCAGACTACAACAGACAACATTTTTTTCATTAAGAAATTCCAGGATTAGTGCTTCTGATCAAGTGTATGTTTTGTTTTGTTTAACTCTGCTACYTATAAACAAAATTTTACTATAATAGATTACAATAGCTCCAACTTTAGAATCCATCATTTCCATCTGTTAAATAAATAGACCCAGAATTCTCCCACTTCTCTTTGGGCTGTGTCTCTCCTTCTGAGGGCTGCTGTGCTACATTTTTAAGGCTTTGAAGGTCAAGAAAAATTGGGAAGTAACTCAGGAAAATTTGAATTATGATAATAAAGTAATCAGTGTAGGCACTGATAACTGATGAATGTTCAATCTGTGACGAGTACTGCTAGTTCCACCAGACTGCGTCCATAATGTTATTGCTCGTGTTTTYGTGTGCTTTTTGATCTGAGATATGAACAACACTTTGTCCTATGAAGAGCAAGTATTTTCTGTGCTTTTTGTCTTAGGAATCATACAAGATATTGGTCAAAATGAGGATGGTCTAAGTGAAAACTGAAATAAATGGTCAAGCATTTTATTTTGTTGAGCCTTCAGATAAATAATGATTTCCCAATCTGTGTGTAGTCACCCTATTGTTCTTGCTGCTAATAATCATACCAGTGGCACTAAACATTTTCTATAGTCAGTAATGTATCAGCCCAGCAAGCAAACGTGAATCAGTGAATCTGCTGAAAATTCTGTCTGAAATGCCCCTCCTCCACAAAATCAGCAGAGCATAACACATCAAAATAAAGGTCAGTACAGCCCCAGTTTAAACATTGCTAGTTTCTACTCTGAGTCCCATTTATCAGTGTTAGCCACTGAAATGATCTCAGTGTTTCCAAACTGTTTCTAATTTGTTCCAGTGYGGTCATTAAAAAGGGGAGACAATCATTTCTCTGTCTTCCCTTGTTCATCATCTTTCACTTTCTCCAAACACAGTGTTCAACTTTGCATTTCAGGATTCTAGAAGCATACAGAAAACTACATTACTACTACTACTACTACTGAAGTTTTAAGTTACTGTCTGAGTAATTTAAGAGGTGAGAGAAATAACAGAGCATCCTAATGACCAGATWTTAAGGTTTTCTTAACTGAAATCATCAGAAAGGGCGAAAATTGGAAGGTTTGTAGAATGTTTTGCCACRTTACTGACAGGCAGCTAAAGAAAATGGGACCAAACATATACAGTATATGCTTTTAGCTTAAGGGCTTGCAAAACTGATTAAAAAGGTAAAAGTAGGAAATAYCATGAGCTGAAGGGAAAGAAAGAGGCAATAAAGATAAATAAGTTTGGTAGGCAGCCAGTCTCCTTTTCTTAGTTCACAGAAATTGGAAGCTATCTTTAGATGAAGAGCTTTCCTGAGTGGATCAAAAGGCACAAAGGAATTTGCGGTTGTCCAGTTTATTGGATTATACATTCACAGCACAGCTAAGGGCATGGTTCTCCTCCAGTTTAATCAATGGGAACATAGCMATCGTCTGCAGTAGGAGTGCTCATGACTATGCTTGCCCAAATGAAGATGTTTATTTTTGTGTGCAATACAAATATACACAGGCTCCAAGCTCCCTTACGGCTCTGTTTTCGCTCCATCTGGTGATTCAGTTACCTAAATATTGTTATCTAGAGACACTTAAAAGAGCTGTACAGTATCAGAGACATCTGAACAGGGCTGGCACATGTGCCAAAGGACGTAGGGAGACCTTTGCCTCTGAGAGTGGCAACAGCAGTCCAGGTGGGATGCTTTAAGGCATCCCGAGTGGCACTAGGTGACTGTACTGCATCTGAATTGAATTCTCAGTTTCTGCTCAGCTTTGCTGGCTCTAGGCTTCCAACTTTCTTCCACTGCTAAGATGGCTTGCCAATTATACTAAGTCACAAAAATTAGTGACGCGTTAATTTTGTTCACAAAGAAAGAAGTGAACAAAGCAGTGTACTGCTCCAGGCACTTAGTGGTGATGGACCAGTCTGCTTTTATTACTGTTAATAGCTCTTTCAACGTGTATATGTTCTGAACTTTATCAATCTTTTCYAGGGTTAATTGACAAGGTATTTGAACTACCTTACAATGTAGAAGCAGAAGGGAAGTGCTTACACCCTTGATGTGCTCTCTGACCCAAATTACCCTTTCTCTCTCTTACAATGCCCAGATATTGCTCATTCAGTTATATATGTGTTTTAGCAATAGTTCGGGAGTTCTTCCTTTGATGGCTCTCAAAGACCTGTGTCAGTAGCAATAAAGACACATTCTC
Organism: Rhea americana; assembly: GCF_003343005.1. Lineage (NCBI taxonomy): Eukaryota > Metazoa > Chordata > Aves > Rheiformes > Rheidae > Rhea > Rhea americana. The sequence continues at coordinate 2,674,224 of NW_028186535.1, forward strand.
TGCTGGTATAACTTGACATATGTCCAATGAAATCACTTAGTACTTTAACTCATAGCTTTTTTCCTTGAGCTAAAATAGAAAAAGAAAGAAGATCTGGTTTAAGTAGCTAGCTGAAGCAGATAATATCCCTGAAAAGGAAACATAAACCTCTGTTTCTGTGATTCTTGTATTTGCTTTAGCAGTTCAGCTTAAAGACATGAACAGGTTGGTAAACATCACTTGCATAGTTTGGTAAGGTCAACAGCAAAACTGAGTACTTCTTGAAGTGTACAATTGAAACATGAAATCATTGATTACCACAGACTTTTTGTGAATCTTTTTTCCTACATGAATTATAACGTGGTTTGACAGTTAAAGACAGATTTGTTGTTAAGTTTGAAACGCATGGTTGAATAAAGCCTGAATATAAAGATGCAACATTTTTTAGAGCTTGTRTAAAAAGCAAACCTCTGAGTCCCTACACTATCAGGCTCTCAGATGCCTGATAAAGGYAGGGAGCTGGAAGGAATATAGAGGGGTCGAGTTGTTGACTTATGAGGAGTTAGTTGTTCAAGGAGCTGAATGTTTATAGCTTGGTCAAATAACTTTGTGATTTAACAGCCTCCGAGTACTTTAATAGTATACACTTGAAGAAAGGCAAGGGATTATTTAGGCTGATGAAAAGGATATCAAAATCACTATATTGGACAATAATTAATAACACTGTTTCTGCAGCATTTTCCACTCGAAGATTCCACAAACCTTTATAAATTTTAATGAATTAAGCCTTACAACATCAACATGAGAAACTGAAAAAGAAATATCTCCCCCTCTTTATAGTAGAGGATGGTGTAGACAGTTAGAGGTAATTCCAGATTTATTCAAGGTTACTCAGCCTGTCTTTAGAAAATCCACGTAGAACTTACCTTTTTATTTTTTTTTTTTTAAGAGAACTGAGCCTGAAGCAATGGAAAGAAATCAGCCAAAAGAATTCCAGAAAGTATTTTCCAAATATGAGATATATTATTTTGAGCAATAATCTTTGCAGGGAAATAGCAAGAGACCCATCACTGGAGTCAAAGCTCTGGAGAATGTATTGCAGAAAACAATCTCGTGCTGGCATTGGAATTGACTGCATGATTTAATGTCTTTTTCTTATCTCAGATAGCTATTGTTTTAAACTAAACAAGAACTATCTCCTGGGATTCATGCAATTTACCTCATAAAAAAGAGAAACTTTGAACAAGACTATAAATATATCTCTGAGTTTTTATGACATCAAGCTGCCTTAATTTACTGCAGTGTCTCTGCAACCCTATGCAGTACTGCCTGTAATTCAAAGCTACTCATTGTAATATATAACAAATATTTTAATTTTCTGTCTCCAGTCTATGTCAAATGGTTAATTAATATGAATCCAAAATGAATCCTGACAAAATTTCTTTTGTATGCAAGCTAGTTATTTGTGTTAAGTTTGGCTTAAGTCCTGTAGGCTCTAGTTTCAGAGCTATCTGGACAATTTTTTCACAGATGTCAGTGGTGTGTTGTTACATGAGTACCAAAGCTCAGTGCTCTTGCTTTTCCTATGTAAAATGTTGTTGCCTCTATTAGTCATGGAGTTTGACTTCTGTTAGGAAACAGAAACATTTTGCATTTTTCTTTGCTGATGAAACTCTAAATGATGGTTGCATCATAGCTTGTATAATCTAATACAAACACATGCTCTAGGCTGCATAGCATTTAGCTGGAGATCATGTGTCTCTTGATTTTTAAAATATGACCAACTTAGCATAGAATATTATTGATCATACTGTTGATTATTTCAGTTTACCAGGGCATTTTTTAATGGAAATTTTACTTAATGCTGCTGTCCAATATATCTGTGATGATCTCAGTATGATGATATCATGTGTGGTCACTGATGTCACTCAGTATGGTGATATTATGCAAAAAGAGTTACATCTGTAGAAATGAATTTACCTCACAGGAGCTTTACTGGCATAATCAAAATAAAGATATGTGACTAATATTTTTATAAAATGGAATAAATGGCAAATGATGCACAAAAGTGCCAAATGTGCATTTGAATACTCTGTACTTCATTGTTTACCATTTATGTGAAGACTAGATGTCAATCTGATTCCAGCTGACATTAGTTTTTGCTTCATTAGTAATACAGCCTATTTCAACATCTCTATTCCAGACACAAAACTAATCTTTGCTTGTTTAGAGAAACCATTTCATGGTATAGTTTTAGTTCTGCAATTGTGTTCTGCAATAATAGCTTTAACTTCTAAATTGAGAAATTATGTGTCTTAAAAATTTGCTGTGGTTTACTTATAGCAAAGTCTCCTTTGACTGAGATGTCACCAGTCTATAATTTAAGAATGCAAAGTTTAGTCTTATTCTACAAAGAGATTAAGATCTACTATATCAACCTCTGTGACTAATATTTCATATTATCTCCTATTAGCTAAGAAACTAATCTGTCCATCCCACCTACCTGTAGACATGCTTACTCCCACTTCTTGGCTAGTCTGTAATAAATGTGGATGCTGAAGTATGAAATCTTTAATCCTATGATAACCCAGGTAGAGACATGTATTTTAATATTGTGAAATTATATCTATTAAAACAAGCAACAAATTGGGTTGATGGTCAGACACTAGGTTTAAATGAGATAGAAACTTCCAGATGAAGCTAATTATTTTAGGGTTAGTACTGTTAGGTACTGTTTTCAGTACTGATATCAAAACAACCGAAGCTAGGTTGTCCAGGAACACCCTGGACATCATTGGACATCGATGGAGTCCACCTAAATTCTAAAGGTCAAAGATCGATAACAAAATAGTCTGGTGATCATTATTGATATCAGAGTAGCAGTTATTAGATTTTTCTTTGAACCTGTTTTTTTGGTAATATTCTCAGTCAACCATTAGTTTTAGCTATGTCTCAGAAAACTATTGACAGGAATAGCACAAAAATACATTCAATACATGAGATTTTTCAAAATATTGTCCTTTCTTGAAGTGTCTTGCAATTATAAATGTTTTCTCTTTCTTTCAAAGTACAAAGTTCTGCAAGCTGAAAGCATGCAACACAAAGAGCTAAGGAACATTCAAGGTATTACCGAGTTGTATAACCTCACTGTTCCCTTGTCCATTTATTTCCTTAAATAACAGGCTTGCCTTACTGGGAAATGAAAAAAGGTGCTGTGGCCAACCCTGACAACACATCTGGTTCTGTAGCTAAATTACTCAACATCAATCATTTAATATCCTATTGTGGAATTCAGTCTTGGTGTAATTGTGGTTTCTCACTTGCTTTCAGTTAAAAATATTCCATTGTTCAGTTAATGCACTTGAGAAAAACATTACGCCCATTCTAAATAAAAATAAAACCTTTACTATTCAAATCTTTCATGTAGCAGCGTAGTCTCTAGACATAAAATGGACATCTATAATGATTTACCCTTGTAAATGAATTATTCAGTACATACTTGAATGCTTTTAAATTGCAATTTACCTAGGAATTGTACAGAAATATTTAATGTCAAATGATCTTTTTCAAGTCATTGTTTTGCTCTTGTTCTTTTTTTTTTCAAATAGATGGCTGAATGCTATTAGTTTCAAACATTGTGTACTCATGTACACAATAAACAATTAAGTAATTTATTATTAATTGAAAATATTTTTGAAATTTAAGTTTCTTTGTGAATGCTTTTATCAGATTGACAGTCTTAGGCAATAAAAAATTGTCTTTGCTATCATCTTATGCAATCTCCAGTCAAAATTCCTGTAGCACTTTTTCAGCAATGGACCCCTAAAGATGTGCTTTTAAAAAGTTCATCTTTATGTAATAGAAAAGCAGTTTTTCTTTGTAGCTTACAGCTTTTGATATCTTTGTTTAGACTCTGGCTGTAACCCCTGAAAGATATATTTGTAGGGCATTTGCTCATTACAGATGAGAATGAGGTAATGAACTGAGTTCTCGTGGGCCTCCAAACAGCGTATCATGAGATGAGCTAAATCTGAGTGAGTAATCCGGTTGTGAAATCGCTTCAGGAAGAGTCCTGCTATCTATATTTGGAATTGCAAAGACTTCCTGCCATCCCATCCAAACCAATATATAGAATAACTGTTAATTAAAGAAGGAAAGTTATAATTCCCCTATGAAGACAGATTTTTACCTGCTTTTGCAATAAAAATACTAGTTAGCTATGGAAACTGGGCAAAGATGTGTGCCCCTCTCCTTGTGTTTGACACACTCATTTTAAAATACATATTCCTCACCTAAAGTGACATTGAATCCCCAGATAACCATTTTCTTATCTTTTAAGTGGACACTGCCCTTCCAGAGAACATTTTTAGGTATTAGTTGCAGAGTCTCATTCACCTCTTCCTCTTTTTGTGGGATAGAGGAGGGAATGGAGGAAATCAGTAATAGGTGATATCTATAATCCTGCGGCTCAGTATCTGTTCACATTAATTACAGGGCTGCATTTATAATTACAGGGTTGCTGTTCAATTGAGATGTTTTATCACTTTGAAGCCAAATGAAACATTCCACAATCTTTTTGAATCAGTTAAGATAAAAGCAACACATTCTAACTCTGTCAGCATCCAGCTCAAGACACTTCCATCTCAGCTAAACTTTGAATGTTATCTCTGAAAAGCTTATTCTTCTCTGGGTTACATCTTTTTAATTGATTTTACTATATTTCACATTTATGTATTTTTCATTTCTTTTCAAGTTCCCAAATTTCCTACTCCTAATATCCCTTCATTCATCAGGTCTCTTTGTATTGCCACATATAATTCAGAGTTTTAAAGATACTTTTCTCCAGTTCTTTGCACTTTCATGAGCTTATAGTCCAATGGCACTGAATGTTGTTTCATGCTATTCATTGTCATGAGACTAATTTCTTCTTTCATGGAACTTCAAGCAATCCATCTAACTTTCCTGTCCCTTTATAGTTAGATGAAATATTGTGGACTTACTATAAAGAAGGATTAATATCTTAAAGCATTTGTTTCAAAGTTTATTTTTCAAAAATTTTACTTAGACTTTAAGAACATGTCTGGCCTCAAATGGCACAACAGACTGCACTCAAAGCTGATGTTATTAGGTACAACCCTGCTGAAATAAATTAAGATGAGCCTGTTTATACTGGAATTCAATCTAATCTGAAGCTGAAATGTGAACATGAAAATGCATCTGATAAAGCACTAGTGTCCTGTTAACTGAACTTGATGGCAACTGTTCATTTAATGTTCTAGATATACACCACACATATTGCCAAAAGCAAATCTAATTAGAGATGTGAAGAATTACTATAGATCTGTTCTCACTTACTGAAATGTAATAAATGAGAATAGATCTATGTCAATTTGCTATATTAGTTTTTAAGCTGGCTTCAGAATGTTGCATTCTGAAGTTAAAAAAACCACTGGATGTCTACAGAATATTAAATACCTCATTTTCTGTATCAGGTCATTACTGGGATCTTTATTAACATTGCTGCATATTTTAATTGAGTCCCCTTCTGTTTATTGTATGCAGATGTACATCTGAAAAATACAAAAAAGGAAAAATATATATGAACTATGCAGACAACATGCAGTCATTTGGCCATATCTGATTACCCCTTGCAATTAATTAAAACTAAATGCTGGCTCACATTCATCATTTATCAGACGTTCATTTGAATAACAAATAGGATAAAATACAAGACCACATGATAAAATAGAAGGGGCATGCAGTCTGAAAAATGCAACTGCTCATTAGGGCCTTATTAGGTCATGGCTGCCTGAAGGGTGTTTAAAATGCAGGAGAATTTTAATGAATAACAGTGTTTTTGGAAGCCAATCTTACATATCAAGATACTTGTTCTTCTAAATAAAATAACCCTCAAGTTCCACAGACGTTAGTATATAACTCAATTTTCTGTCAATTTGACTTTTCTTCTGGAGATAATATTTTTTAATGAAAGTTCAACCTTCCAAATAGTTAAAAAAAAAAAAAAAAAAAACACACAAACACATCAAACAGCTGCATGCTTCCATCAAGATATGAAAAGATATGTGGAGGTTGGCTTAAAAAATGATTGGGCTCACAAGCATTTCTTGAAGTATATCTCAGACAAATTAAGCTCTTGAGGAGGTCAAAAAATAAAGCATTCTGGACAAAAATCAAGAGATTCTGTAGGCCTGGGGATTATTTTTAGGTTGCAAAGATGTTCACAGATGGAAAATGAAACTTATGGCTTCAGTGGAGGTATTGGTTTGCTCCTAAGTCCTCCTAAGTCAATTTATGCTCTGCCACCTGAAAAATGATGCCTTTGTGGCTGTAAATACTGTGAAATCTGTGGCATCAGGGAAGAGATGACTTCGGCTGCAAATACTCCACTGTGTGAGTTATAGCAGTTCTTCATGAATCTAGGCTATAAGAAATATTAAAAATTTTATTTCAAATGTCAGCTGATTGAATGACAAAAGATAAATATGAACCATCAAATATTTTAGCAGCTGGCCTTTGTGAATACTGTAAGAAACCATTCCTAGGCTTTCAGGGAACTAGATAATTATAACAATATCAGGTTCTGCTTAAAACAGTGGAGCCTTTACAGAGGGCATAAACAGGAGAATGCATTTAGCTGACATTTTTTGTACAAAGGTGTCTTGTGTGTCTGGGATGAAAAAAAGCACAGAAGTGCCTCAGAAACAAATGCAAAAAAGAAACTCAAAATGAGGTACATTGCAAGAGCACCCACAGGGACAAGGGCTCTAAAGAATTAAAGTTTTGTCTTTCCTGTTTTACTGTAATGAAGGAAAAGTCGTATTTTCAACTAGTCATATTGTTGCTGTTAGTCAGAATAGTTACGGAATCAAAGAAGAATTTTCTCCTCCAATGAAGTTTAATTGTGTCCAGTGGGTATTCTTCTCTTCTGTTTAAATCTTTCTGGAGGGCTCAGTTTAGTTTAATAGAATTGACATATACATTTAAAAATTAAACTAAAATTTATTTTTTTCCTAATCTGAAACTATTTAGGCTGATTACAGCCTGACTGGGAACAACTCTGACAGAAATATGTGTAAGAAGCCTCAGAGAAAACTGTTGTATCCTTTTAGCCACAGCAAATAAGAGGAGAGCATATGTCTTTGTGGATACCAGGCTTGTTATGTATAAAATGAATTATTCTGGTCTAAGCTGATAAAGAGGTGTGAATCTTAACATAAAGCTGATGACGCAAGCCTGAATATTAGGTTGCATAAATGGCCATAAAAGACTTCATGGTTTTGTTCCCACTCACATTGTTCAGAGGTGCTCACCTAAAAATGCGATCAGAAAGGGAGCTGCAGGCCCAAGCAATTGTGGTCTTGTCAGACAGCGCTAAATTGCTTCTTGTGCTAGAGATCTGCTACCAAAACGTCCAGTAGGCTTTCCTGGGGAATCTATGCTTGATAATTAAATTTAATGTTCTTTTCTTGCCCCTGTCTGAACACAGTGTTCCCTATGTGTCCTAGTTAAATGCATTTTATGGTCCAGGCAAGTAGCCAGGATTGCCAGGCCCTGTGTCGGTGGGAGGTATCACTATTAGCTGTAGAATAGCTCCATGCAGAGAAAAAGGCCAATTCTGAGAGCCAAAGGCAATTCTACGCTCACCCTGATGTTTGTCAGAGAGGTAGTGGTGATCGGTCCCCGGGGATTTTATCGCAGCGATGAGGGTACCTTGCAACAGTTATGAAGTACATGCCTAGTTCTTCTTGTTTTGGGGCTGTTTTGAGAGTCCCTTAACAATTTTGCTGATTTATCCTGTTTGAATGGAATAGTGCCCTTTCTGGCACTCACCTCAAAGAAAAAGCCTCAATACTTGTCCACTCATTCAAGGAAGACTTTATCACTGGAAAGAATTAAGAATAAACTAACTTTATTTTGCTGAATTAGGAGATTGTTTTTTGTTATAATGTTAAAAAGAGGTACAAATATAAACATGAATGCCTATCTGTCTATCTATATTTTTTTGTTCCATTATACATATATGCATTTCAGCAAGAGTTTTTCATAGCTGCTTCTTTGTCCAAGCTAAATCAGAAGATTGGCAATTTAGTCTTGCCCTATATACTTTGCAGAACTAGGAAACAGTCTTCTGTTCTTGGAGACATTTGTCTCCACCGTGCCCCAGAGCTGAAGTCTTTTTATATTCTCCTGGTTTAACTCTTTATCTAAAATGGAATTTTCTCTTTTTTGATTACCTAAAACAATCTCAGGTACCTCCTCCCCTCTGTTTGGTAGACGGAGCAAGGATTACCTCAGCAGGAATCACCAATCCTTCATTGACTTATTCAGCATACAGACATGCCTTTTGTTCATAGGGTTTGGTTACTTGGAGCTACGTAATAATGTAAAATGTATGTATTTTCTGCTTCTTCTTCTCATTAAAGATTCTTAAATAACTATACTATCATGTTGTTTTTAACATATTTCTTGGTTTTGATTGCCTTGCATTGTAGGTCTACTGCTTCCCCAGCACCTTTGTCTTATCTAAATAGGGTATTTCATGCCTTAGAACTATGTGTTTGTGAAAAATAATTTTCTTCACATTTCAGAACTGTTTTGTGTTGTTAAAATTTTATGAGAAAGGCAGTAAAATTTTATAAACTGTATGTATTTAAAAACAGCAATTTAAAATCCCCTTATTAGACATAGAGAATTCCCTCCTGAGTGCTCAAACAGTACAATAGACTGAAATTGTGAAGGGAGGCTGTATAACAGTTGTATAACACAACTCTGCCTTGTATTAGAGAGCAAAAATTTTTAATCTGAGACATAGCACACCATTGCAATTATTTAATTTATTAGCTGTTTTATAATAAACTTTTCTTTCACGCTAATAGAAGTAAATGAATTTATGTTTACTTCAATATATTTAAACATTTTTACATGCTGCCATAAGGAATATAATTACCTGGGGCATCTGCATAAAATGTTTAGTAGATGACCATTCTTTATAATTCAAGGTCTCACATGCAAGATAAAATAGGGTTATATCTGGAATGATTTATCTAATATCAACATTTTTTGAAATTATAAAGCTCATATTCTGGAAAATTAACTGAAATGATGTATTGAAATAATAATAATAATAAWAAAATAAAAATACTGTTTATAAACTATATACTATAAAGCAGTCCTTTTGTGATATTTGTTGACTACTCACTCACTGTTTCATCTCAGGAATCTAATACAATAACAATTTGGAATAAAATCAAAACACTTGTATGGAAATGTCCTATAATGTACATCTCAGGCTCACAGTTGTTTTGAATCTTAAAAAGGAATATCCATCCAAAATTTTCAGTAATATCATKCCTTCTTCAAAACTTATAATTCATACACTTAAAATAAAACTTATCCTAATGAAAATTATTTTTTAAAATAAATTGTCAGGGAATTTTCAACATATAAACTAAGTTGATACTTAGAAAAAAAGTATATAATTGTTTTTTTCACTTACTGACCTAAAAACATTTAAAATTTATAAACCTTTGTCATACAATTCTGTAGCAGGTAAGCATTGCTTAGCCACTCTACTACATGATCAAAACTTTGAGAAAGTTGATAGCTGTAAAGAGCAAATGAGTTCATAAAGCTGGAAAAGAAATCGCAAGCTATGTCTATACTGATGAATAGGAACAAACACGGGTCTGAGCACAAGGTTCAGAGCCTTTTGCTTGTCTCAACATTAGTGAGTTTGCTTGCATAACTTATAGCCCCTGGTAGTTAAATGATTTTAACAATTGCATTATTATTTTTAGTTATTTATTATATTAGTAATATTTCATATATTAGCATTATTATTATCACTACTATTATTATTTTCAGTCATTGACCAAATAGGTGCTTTCCAATATCCACCTCGTCCAATGACTTTTCTAGGTCTTCACCTGTAGTCAATTAAGTTTTAAAAAAGATTAGTATGCATTTCAGATCCTGATATTTTTAAGATGCCGCCTCTCCCATCTTTCACAGAAAGTGGATGTGAAGCTTAAAGAATCAAAATTTCAAAAAGTAGGACTCAGAGGCAAAGATTAGCAAGTTACTGCATATTCATCACAGTTGGTGAATTGTACTCCTGAGAGCTGATGTGTTACTTCAAGTGCTGAGTTAACTAAAAGTGTGATTATATATTACACATTTATTGTTGTGATTGTGTTGAGAAGTAGTGAAGCTGGTTAAAATTCTACTACATCTCATAGAGAAGAAACAGCTGTAGTATTACTCAGTTCTCCTACTTTCTTATAAAAGCATTGAGAATCTGTAAATAAGTCAAACAAATACTTAGTATTGCTAAAGCATATTATTAGTTTCAAATAGACTATTTTAGAAGACAAAATGTCACAATCTCCTGTTTATCCTGCTCCCATATCAATATAAAATAGAAAGCTAATAGATATTTTAGTGGCATCCGCTGCTTAATTTATCAAAAAAAGTCCAATACTCATACCAAACTGCTATCCTTGTGCAAATAGGTATATAAATGAGGAGAGTCATATATTGTGAACACTTTGTTTAGGCATCTGTGACTTACTTTTCAGTGAGAAATCTACTGTTATCTTTCTGCAAGTATTTTATGTGCGGAATTTTTGTACTAATCTGCCCTGCTGATTTAGAAGTTGGCTTCCTGCACTATTATGATATATCTTAAAGTTGGCAGTCTGATCAATGTGGACTTAGGACAGTACAGTACATTTGATGATAATTATATTTTGAACAACCCAAACTACAGAGAATGTATTTAGAACAACATACTTTCTCTAACACTTAGTGAGCATCCTAACACCTGATTACAGAGTCTACCTATTTTATTTTATTCTGATCACATGACTATTACATTTTTGGCCACATATTTGGCCAAATTCAGGAAAACTAGTTAATACGCCTATTCAGGTTTCTCGGTAGCCCAAGTCACCCATGTTCCATGGAAATTAAAAGAAAAAATGGTTTATGCAAAAGATGGATTATGGAAATGCTAAGGTATGGAATGAAAATGACCATGATATTTCTTTGTGCTGTTCAGGTGCATACAGTGCACTAAGAACATCCTGCTTTCTAGTGACTTTTGGCAGAGCMTAGGCATCTCTCCTTCCTCCATATGAATTGTAACAGATTTCATATAGAAATTAGGTGTAAACCTCTCCAGAATATCACTCCTGGGGAGCTTCCAGACCAAACCTAATGAGGTTTGGTGTTTCTATTAGTTGGTGACACTCGTGTCACTGGGGACAAGAKAGTGTTGGTAACCGAGTTAGCTCCTCCTTATACCTGCACAACAAAATTACACTGAATTCTCKTTTTCAGCATCAAAATAGGCATCCTACATCTTGTCCTAAGTGACATTCCTATGGCTGTAGAGAATGTGTGGTGAAGACCTTTCTCCAGCTGGGCTAATTCCCTCTCCTTAGGCTCTTTTTCCTTCATTCCTCCAGTGTTAATACAGTACTAATTGCTTGAGGGATGATGTTAGCATTGACACAGATCTTAAAGATTTTGTTTTTCTTGGTTCTTTCATATCAGTACAAAAGATTCAGGATGGCTGAACCAATCTATGTTCAGATGCGAAGGCTTGTTATCTGCTGGCTACTGGAGGCATGCCGTTAGCAAGAGCTCCATGCTTTAAGGCCTCAGTGTGAAATGCATGTGGCTTCACAAACCAGTGAACTTGGCTCTGGCARGTTTCCATTAATGAACCCTAAATGTCTTTTCCTCCTCTTTCCCTCTTTTCTTTCTTAGTCTCCTCTTCCTGCCTTCTTCCGTATAGACACATACATTCACATTCTCAAGATGATCCCAGCATTTTGACTGAGATTGCTTTAAATTCATGTGGGCCTGAATARTGTCAACACTTTCAACTGACGCAAACAGGCAGGGAATTATCCATTAAGAAGTACACTGCCAAACTATATGAGGCTTTAAACAGATGGGAAAATAGGCAGAAAGCTGAAGCATGAAATTTAACGTCATTTAGTAGAAGGAAATATTTTGGTTTCATTGTCAGTTCCCCATGTACTTAGCAGAAGAAGAGGAAAATGTCTAAAAATAAACTGCTGTATTRGGGCTACAGAAAGTGTAATAAAGAATATCTTTCATCAAGCTTGGTCTGGGAAAATAAATATATAAATACATAAAATAGGACCATTAAAGAAGGTGGGAGCAGTCATCAGAAAACCTCTGACATTAATTTTTATGAAGCAGTTAAAATTCTCACAGCAGCTCCAGATTTGCATATGAACTATGACCAGTCATTCTCTCTGAAAACAATATGAGATAAATTTACAATTTAGATTGTGTTCTCCATGGCTCAATACAAATGAATCAAACAATATGCAATAAATTTCATGGATTGTTAAGTTTTAGTTCTGGCGATGTAAATCACAAGTGGGATCACATTTAGAGAGATATTCTATTGTGTTAAGTGGGATCACATTTAGAGAGATATTCTATTGTGTTGACCAAACTCTAAAAGAGAAAATCAGATCTGAGGAGCCAGGTTTCGGGGGAGGGAGGGGATGTGTGTGGAGAAACACAGAATTGAGATTAAAAATGGTGGAAAAAAAAGAAAAAAATTTATCTTATTGCCTTAAAGAAAAACATAAATAGCAGCAGTGAAGCCACCTGTTTAACCCACCTGTAGAGAGACTACAGTGCTTAACTGAGTGGCTCTACTCGATGAAGAGAAAGGAAAAGAAAGGAAGGAGTTTTAGGAAAAGAAAGTTCCCTTTAAGAAGATAAAGTATCCTGAGTAACAGTGCAGAAGGATAGCYATTATGTTTTCTTTCAAGCTCAAATAGTTCYATCATATGAAAACAAAAGTACTTTATTCTCTAGTCTTGAAACAATTAGTAATTTTGGTTTCACAGTAATAYTTTTTCTATATTTTGCTCCTGACCAGAAGAAGATAAGGTATTTCATGAAGCACTATATTCAGCTCAGCTCTTGTGATGATCCTCCCTTTTGCTTCTATTTACATGAGATTMTGAAATAATGTAGATTGCACAATAAACTTAGAGTTTCCAGTCAGTTACCAATTTTGTGGATATTTTCTGTGTGAACTTTATAGTGGCTCCTCTTTTTAACATAAACTTTTCTATACACGTCTGTATAATTTCTTCCTTCGGATTTCCTCATCTTTCTTGTCACTCTAGATATGTCTTCTAGAAAATGTCCATTTGGGGAACAGTGTTTGAAACATATCTTCTTTTAGATACTGAAAATAAAGTAAAAATCATTATCAAAAACACCATTTAAAGAGTCTTATCACTGATTAACTTCAAAATATTAATTTCAGATCAGGTGAGTGAAATCTKGTAACTGGCTAAAACACTCAGGAGAACAGAGTCCCTCGGACATTTTTCAATGTTTTTGATTAATAATTACATATTTCAGTAATTCGGATTCTAACTTGGAACAATGTGAAAAAGTAATAAGATTTTACATTTTTTATGTGCAATTTTGAAATGTTACAAAGACTATTTCTATTCTAAGCTCTAGGTATTATCTAACTATATACTAACTATATACTAACTATAAGATCACTTATAGTGTACTGTAAGATTACTGTACTAGAGGATTAAACTTTTAAGAAAGCGAAGGCAACAGATACCTCCAAACCTAATTAGAGACACAAGACCTTTGTAGACCAGTGGTRAAAGACTATTGGTAGACTTCAAAATCCACTGGACCTTACAAAAAYACCATGGCTCACTGAATACAAGGTCTTTGTGGAACACCTTAACCAAAAAGTAAAATTTTGGTCCTTTTTTGTTTATCTCTGAGGAATGGAACTCCACTTCACTTGGAGGGCTAATCTTCCCCATTAGCACAGTAAAAACAAAGTGCAGTAATGGAAAACTGAAGGAAGAACTGAATCTAACACACAAGAAGGGTGATTGCCACTGTGACTCAAAATGGTARTCAAGTTTCAAGAGGATGTCTGGATCAATTCTGATTACATTGACAAAGTTGCTGTTAAGAAGCAAATACTAGCATTTCAGAAAGAGAATGAATAAAAGAAATTTTAGGGAAAAAAAAAAGCTGAGAAAGATCTTAACAATGAAAAAAAGGAGGAGTAAGAAAGGCGTAAATTGAAAGAGAAAAGAAAGGAGATGAAGTATGGACTTAAAGTTTTATAATCAAGGTCCAGCAGATCTGTTGCTTTTTGTCACCTAGCAGTATATCTACTGACCACTTTCAATGTATGAAAATAAACATAGCTGTGCCTCTAAGCCCATCTTTAGAGAACCCAGAGGCAAGTCATTTAGCCTGCCTTGAGCAAATGTCTCATTAATAATCTTACTTCTTTGGTTTTGCTGGTTAGTTCATTAAGTTCATGCATGCATAAAGTTGCTGTTGCTGCAGATAATATGCAAAGCCTTTATAAACCAAGGTCCTTAAAACTGTTAAAGCATTTATTAATTTAGGGAAACTACACAACTCTAAACACTTACTTCAACTGAGGCATTTGATGAGTTTTTTGTTTTTTATCCCACAACATATTTATTGACTTTTCAAATTTTACCTTTGAAACAAACTGTGCAGTCAAGATTTTTTTTTTCTCCCTGTGGGATGCTCTAGGTCTCTCTCTCTCTTTCTCCCTATTTTTATTTGTACTGTGAGCTCTTGGGGACTAGGGTCCTGGGCATGGCTGTACATGTCCTTACTTTGAATTGCACTCAGAAAAGAAAATAACTGTAAGAATATAGCCAGAATTATGAARCGCTTCATTATTCCTACATTGAAAAAATGAATGATATATGCTAATAATAATGCTATAGCTAAATGCTATAGCCTTCTAAACTGTAGGGACATCCTGGGGAAGTGCGCTCAGTCCTTCCTATTGTCTTTGACATACTTTGAATAAATTGTTAGATATTCATTGTTACAGAGTCTGGAATCCATCAGTGAGGCAAATCGCCTAACAGCCAGGCTGGAATCACTTATGCAGTCTGGCTTAATGACTGTCTACATATTTTTATACAAAGATGAAATGTGTAAGCAGTAAGGACTGTGAAAACTCTGCCTCAGRATGTCTAAATAGTCAGTAATTAAGACTATAAAGAAGTGGAGTATGAGTTCAAATTCTAGTCCTGAGTCTAGCACAAGCTTTGAACTTGGATTTTTTTTTTTTTCATGGAATTCCTATTCCATAACTAGAACTGAATCACTTGCTATCATTTTTATTTGCATTGTTCTAATCTATACAAAATTGAAGTCGTGGGATTGAATATGCTCAGAAAGAGGACGGAAATTAGCCTGCAACTCTCCTAGGTCTGTGCAATCAACCAACTGAGGCATTGAATGAAATTGCTATCAGCTTTTTCTCTGGTTCTTTTTAAAATTTGGCCTTCACAATATTTCTCTAGGAAAAAGTCTTGAAAAATATCAAAGTAAATTCAAAAAGCTTTTGATTCACATAAAAATTTCATTTCTGGCCACTCTAGTGTTCAAGAAAAACAAACAAACAAAAAAAAACCCATCCCAGATAGAGCTAAGTGCTGCTCCAACAAAGGCATTGAGGACATAAGTGTGCTATTATGAGGCAAAATAGAAAAGAGAAAGATATGAGGAAGAGAGAAAATTTGTAACTGGGAGAAACCGACCAGATCAAATGTCACTTCACAGTACCGCCAAAGCTAGCACATGACATTTATGAATTTAAAGTGACTATGTACATAGGTATTTGAACATAAGATAATTTTTATCAGCTCATATTCTTAGCTAGATATCCTCTGCTCTAATCATTTAGCTGAACAATGGACATTTAATTTATTTCTGCCAAAAAAAAATGGCATTTCATTGTGTTTATGGCAGATGATAAACATATGAGGTGAACATGAGCAACAACCTGTGCCTTCTCACATTGCCTTCAGAGAGAACACATGCACTCGAATAGCCCATTGTATTATTTCCTGATTACCCTACACCCAAAGGGGCAGGATCACTTGGGCCCTCCTATGTTGCACTGAAACTTATTAAATATACTATGTGGTTATCTGTATCAGAGGTTACTTTCCAAACCTCAGTTTGGATTTCTGTCTTGGCAATCCCTCCTCCCCATCCTTTCAAATAGGAATTTTGTGTAAAGTCTGAGCTTTTTGAAAACTAAAGTCTTAAAATATTTATAAATCTAGTGAAGATGTTTTTAAAAAGCTGCCTTTTCCCTCCATGAGTTTATGAGTTATTTTCACCACTGAAAGAAAAAAAAGAAAATGAGGTTTGGAGTTTAAAATAAAAAAAAAAGTCCCTGAAATAACACCTGAGAGCTTATATGGCAACACTAGATCTCATTATTTCCGCCATTCTTACTATTTTGGCTTTTCAATCCTTACATTCATTTAATGCAGTTGGTGTGTGAGACAAAAAGTTGTGTTCTGATTTTCTAATTTGCCAGTTCACCAGTGCAGACTTCATAGACTCACTGCCTTCAAAGTAATGGACTGGAATTCAATATATATTGTATCTTCTTCTAAAAGAAATATAAATAGCATGAAAACTGTATTTTGCTTCTTTCTGATGTTCATATTTCAAAAGTCTGCACATTAGGGGAGAAGGCATCAGTTCACAGAAACTAATATAGCTCCTCATGTTTCAGAATAAATGTATAGTGTGGCAAGACTGTTTCTGAATTTAAAACTAGATAAAGTGTCTTTTAAAAAAATAATATGAACAAATATGAGAATATGAATAAATGTCTGCAGAGAAGCACCTTGCAGGAATGCATTCCAAATAATTTGGTTTGGTTAATTATCTGGAAGGGGTGATAAACAGCACATTTATTCATTCTGTGTGTGTTACCTGACCAACARGTTCTATTGAAAAGAATGGGCACAGAAACTCCAGAAATATGTGGTTCAGTGCATTTGTGAATGAGGCAGCAGCTAAATGCTCCTGGTGGTGTAGTTTAGTGTACTCTAGGACATTCGTAACAGCATTCAGCCAGGAAATACCCTTCCCGTTAATGTTTGCAAGTTCTTTTGATGTTTGGTGTTGTTTTTATCATCTAAAAGGAATTAGCTAAACAGAAAGACTAATCAAGAGAGAGCGGAYAACAGACAGAAGGTCAGAGAAACCTAGAAAGCTGTAGAGCTGTGGTAACAAAACTGAGGGAACGGGGACAATATAAAGAAGCTAGAAAACACCAGACAATAAAAGTATTTGGATATCTAGAGAAATCAAAACTGTCATGTTCAGTTCCACTGAGGTTGCTTCAGAATGGGAATTTTTCAGAAATAAAACACCAAAATGAAGACATCTAATATCACTTCTGCTTTACATGCTGAAGGTCCTGGGTTGAAGCCCCAGTGGAACTAGCACCAGGAAATCTTCGGGAGGTTGGACTAGATGATCTYCYGAGGTCCCTTCCAACCTTACTGATTCTGTGATCTCTGTGTGCACTGAAAGTCTAAGCTCTCATGATATATAATGGAGATCTGGTTAATAAAATCAGTGGAACCTGGAAAACTGTTTGTCTCAGTATATGCTAAGGTAGGCAAACYGGTCACCCTCATGGCTGATGACCTAAAACACTGGCATTTGGATAGATCACCARCTTATTACCTAAATTTAGGTGTCTCAAGCTGTAGCTGAATCCTGTCCTCTGGGCTTGCTTCATTTGCCAGAACATGAGTGTTTAGTGTTATCTGGGCAACTTGTTAGCCTTTTAGATATGACACTAGACAGAGAGGAGATCTGCATTTTTCTGGACTGGTGGCTCGCGATCAAGTGGGCTACACCAGGGTGACCAAGCTGGCCTGCATACCTGTGTGGGCAACTCAGAGGAGCTGTCTCTATCTTCTTGTGGGTCTAGGTCCTTATCAGATTTCTTTTTGTTCTGAGGGCTGCATGGACAACAAAGGATATGCTAACTCCAATTTGTTCTGGCTCAGGGGAATAAAGAATGGTTTGGGGTTCTTTCAGCTTTTCTTTTCCTTCCAGTGTTTCTGGAAACTAGATATCATTGAATTTCTAGTAAGATAATAAGATTATGTTTCTTAGAAATCTATGGAAATCTTCTTCTCTTGCACAAGTTATTTTGTTTCTTCATATTTTCTTGAAGAATACTTGGAAAAAAATTCATAATTTTGAGGATGCAATACTAGGAAGTTATTTTTGTCTCTTCCTCTACCTTTACTCATAAGAAAACACTGGAACTGCATAAAAGAGTCTTCTGTTTTCAAAATAGAAAGAAGAAGGAAAAAGTAATCAGAATAAAAGCATGAATTAGGAAAATTTCTTCTTCTCCAAAGACTTAGATGAATATATTTCTGCAACTGACTCACAAAATGAGAAAGTTTGCTGCTAGTGATCTTTCCAAGTGACTGTCCCCTTCTGGGAAATTTGGGAGTTTTGTGAAATAGTAAGATATATGCACTTAGAATAAATTTAGCTCCTAAAATATTCAATCTCACAATATAGCTAAAACTCCAGGGTACAAATTTTTATCATAAACACGCACATTGGTATCTTTCTGCTAAGAAATATCAGAGAAGATATCAGTTTCACTGAGATCAGAGATGATGACTTCAGTAATGCCAGATTTTTCCCTCTTACTTTCTCTTCTACATCTACACTCACACTAAAGAGAAAAAACAAAACCAAAAATAAACAAAAAACCCCAACCCGCTATTTCTTAGGTTTAAGTTTCAGTCCTGAATGATAGAAGAAACTACAAACCTGAGAAGGCTCTGATTAACCAAACTGCTGGTGAACAGAAGATCATTTCTGACCCAGGATAGCACAAAGCAAGGATGCAATTCTGCACAAAGATTAGAACTGCAAAAAGGAAAATACATTGCACTGCCATGCACCAAAAGCTCTTCAGGAGGAAAGTTGTTAGGYGTATATTTGAGGCTCTTAATCATCTCTGTTTTGGAAATCCCCCAAGGCTTTGGCAATAATTACAATTTATTGTAAAATTTTATTCTGCTTTTGGTGTAGGCTGGGGTAAAGCTTTAATAATTAGACAGATGCAAGATCTAGACAGATATTATTAGAATAAATATTTTCAGCGTGATAGTGGGGTGGAATAAGGGTGTTTCCAGAAGAACAATACTAAGTGAAACAAACAAAAACTCATCTTCAGTAACAGATCGGAGTGAGGTCTAGCAGATTATAGCATGATTTACTTAATGGAATTTGCATTGCTTTAGTGATTCCAACCCAGATTCAGTAGAATAAGCAATATTATACTATAGTACAAAAGTAATAAGTGGCAGACAATAGTATGTGGATTTTTATGTCTCCATCTCCATTTTTGAGGAGGGAGCAGTGAGTAAGAAACTGCCATTGTTTTCAAAAGATCATAAGAATGGAAAGGTTCAAATTCTTTTCTTACTCCCATGAAATTTCTTGTGGGATTGTCATCAAAAATAAAGCAAGCACAGTTTAATTTATCTGTTTAGAAGCATACTCTGAGTTTGGAAAATTATTCCATGTGTTCAACTGCCTCGTAATCACAGTAGCAGTGATTTATTTCAGCAAAACAGGACAATTTAATGTTCCATATTGAAATCTTCACTATGACCTCAGTTCCTACTCTCTTCAGCCTCAAAAAATATTTGTTCTAAAACTCTTCAAGAACACACATTTTCTGCTCCATAACATTAGCTTCAATGATGCTTAGAGTAACAGAGGGTTAATAATAATACTGTGGTACTCTACAGTTCACCACTTTGGCCTTCCATCTCTTGGTTTATCTACCCTAAGACCAAATTATTATCCTGTAATAAAATGAAAAGCCACTATTATTGCTTAATGTAAGTACACTTACAATTATTATTAGTGATGTGCTTGGTAAGGTTAAATCATGAGGTCTTTGATGATAACTTCAAAAATTACATCTCTGATTTAACTAGAATAAATGAGACGGTTGCTTCTCTCTAATTAAAGCCAAAAATGTATCTGTAATACTTGGCAATTTTCTGTCACTTAACAGTATATTACAGCAGCATTACATTCATTATATTATAATCACAATTACCTTACATTTACTGTGGGTCCAATCCTCAGAAACCTAAACTGCCTGAAGAAAAGAAACATATTTGTTTGAAACTAAAAGGGAGTCTGCATACCAAACTGAAAGTAAAGCTCATGGAACCTGCTCGGAYGTCACTGGCATTGCTGTGTCCAGTTAGGGTGATATTGCCGGCATCAGTACTCATTAAACATACTCATTGACAGCACTTTAAGGTTCTTGTTTGCAAGAACACTCTTGAAGGTGCCTTCCAAATAGTGAGGAGATTTCTTTCGGTTGATCTCTGAATTTTGGGCTGTCAGTGCAGCAGAAAGGCCATATTTGTATTTCTTTCTTTCACCTTTTTCAGGCTGACAGCAGTGGATGCTAATTGGTCACTGGAAAACAGAAAGTGGACAGCAGCTGGATTTATTCTTGCAGGGAGTTTAGCGTGGCAGGGACCACAGGCCAGTCAAGCTCCTCAGCTGAAAATGTAAAGAGACAGAYGGTAACAGTATATGTTAGAATAAACAGTGAGTGCCAACTTAATCCACAAAACAAGAGCTTTAGTGTATTAGTTCTTGAATAAATCTGTGAAAGTTTGAAAATTCTGATTCYCCAACACGTATAGAAAGAAGATATTTACTATGAATTATTCAGTTCTTGTTTGCAGTAGGAAGGAAAAGCTTATAAAAGATGAGGCRACTACTTCTGTGTGTGTACTTCTACTGTTTGAACAAAACAGTAGGTCAATTCATCTGAGTAAGACCATAATATTTTGTGAGTAATATGTCTTCAAAACATTCAGAGCACAGCAAAGAAGATACTTGTAGTCACACAATTGTATCCGCGCTTCTTGTCRTAATTTACCAGACACACGCTGCTGTTTCACTGAGATCTCTGCCTATGCTATGATGAAATCAAAGGCAGCTTTGATTTTAACGGGAACAGGATCAAGGTTTAACCAGTCAACATGTCCTTGAGCCAAAAYAAAACTTCCAAGGAGGTTAATGTTGTGAGTAGTGTTTTGATTGCATAATGTTGCCAACAGACAGGATAGGAAAAATCATGGGGCTGCAGTGAAATTGAAAGCGTGTGTGTCCATTTTAAACTGCTAATACTTCATCTAACCTACTGTGCTGAACAGTCACAAAATGAACCTATGTAGTGGCTGAATTACTCTCCATAAAACACAAACAAGCAGTAGAATGTTCTTCCATTTCTACAGCACAGTTATTTCTCTGTTATTGCAGCAGTAGTGAAGTTTATCCTACTCCAACACTGAGTTGCCACATTTTTTTTGAATCATTTATAGATATATTATTCTAAAACAGCATTATCTGTGAGACAATGAGATCTCTACAAAATGAAATTATGCAGTGGGCTAATCAAAACTTTACTCCCTGYGTAGACTCATCCACCAGAACAGAGGCAAATACTGAATAAGGTCACAGTCTTTCAAAAGGTTAAAGTATTTGTGGTAAACCTCTAATTTAACTTACTAAATAACCACACTTACTGCATCCTCAGTAGGTGAATGTGGCTTGAGGTGACATATAGCATTCTTTAGGATCTTTTTTTGCTGAGTGATTTCTCCTGAAAGGATAGAATTCTACAAGTCAAAAACCTGCAGGAACATATCCTGTTAAATCCCAGGGAAGTTATATCCCKCTAAAAAGTTTTAAAAATATGGGACTCTATCCTAAAGAGTTTCAAGTTATTCTCAAAATACATTTTCTTTTCGAATTGTATTTTCTTAATTCTGTCCTTGCATGAGGGGAAAAAGAAACAAAATATGATTATCATTTTAAAATAAGTTCAGGCAAAACATTTCCAGTAATATCTCAGTTTCAGGACTGAGACTGGAATGTGCAGTGTTTTTTTATCTCCATGTGAGAATCCTTATGAGAACTGAGAATCAGGAAGAATTGTCCCCACAGAATGGTATGTGTGATTCTCTCCACTGCCACAGTGATCAGAAATCAGGGGAAATGTAAATCCAGTTTCAGATTCAATGCTGAATTTTGCAATTTAGTTACTCACTACAGTGTGCCAAACAGTGACATTCATTACAGTRAGTCAATCCATGTAATTAGTGGTCAGATGGAAGTTATACTAAATAAATGTATTAATGTATATGCACAATTTCAACGTGGATATGTATTCCACGTTATTCTTTCCACTTCACTTGTGAAATTTGTTCTCATTTGCTATATGGGAACCTCACTGGAATTATTTTCCTGTATTCTGTTAACTATTGTTATTTATATATTTTAATTTTATTTTACAGTTTCAGTGTTGTTTACATAATCTTCCTGAAATACTTYATCCACTAGTAGTCAATTTTTCTTATGCAGAAGGATAATAAGAATAGATAAGAAGATATTAAAATTTAATAGTCTTTTCAAACTTAATGATGCAAATCAGCCAATGCATCTGTGCATTAATTCAAAGCAATGCTACAGTTACGAAAACAAAAACTTCATGTTCTGTAACAATGGTAAAGGYAATTAGCTTAATGATTTAAATGAAWTCGTACTCTCACTTATTTTAATAAACAATTCATAAAACAATGCTAAGGTATACAGCGGAAGTAAACACCTGSTGTTTATGCTTTTCCTGCAGCACCACAGATGACTAATTATTCTCCAGGTGTCATGGAAAAAAAATTSGTTAATCACCCAGTCAATTTAGCCTAATGTTCTGCAACTAAGAGCTGCTCTTTCAAGTTTTGTGTGTGCGTGTGTGCCCGCCTGTGTGTGTTCAAGCATATTCTGGATCTTATGCCTCTCCTCCTTACAAGACAGCAAGTTTCAAGGTTAGACAATGAATTTGCCCTTATACAGATCCGGAATAAACACTTTGTTGCACAGAGATGAACCTGAGGATACAAGGAGCTGAGGAGACCATAGCACGTATTTTAAGTTCTTTACTGAYAAAGGTCAGAGTCTCCGTTATAATTTATACTTACCTGATATATCCTGAAATGAAGACCTAGATTTTGAATGAGGATAACGTTTTGGAGAGGCAGATGACCTGATCTAATGCTTGCTATCGCAAGCAGTATCACTGGTGCAGCCTCCCCGCCTGGTAAATGGGGTCTTCACTGCTACGTGTGAGGAGGGCAGTTTTATAGCGCTCCCCAGGCTTTTCCTCAACATTTGACTTTTGCATGGTTCAGTTACTCCTTTGAATCTCCCACAGACAGCTACTATTCTGCTGTTTAATTTATCAGAGGACRTTCACAGAGCTACTTCATGAAGGATTTGGGAACCGTATTTTCTCAGATTGACATCTTAAGAGTAGTTATTGCTCTGAGGTGATGCCTTCCTTTCCTCAGCTCATGCTATAATTTTTTTTTTTCAGACTATTGTTAAACATACTTGTTTTCAGAATAATTTTTAGAACTCGTTTGGATTTCCCTCCTAAAAATACTCTGTAATAACATTTAAAACACTGTATAGAAATATTAAGTTCTTTACAGTTCTAGATTAATAGAGAATGTGGGAAAAGTAATATGAGAAAAAGTGAAAAATTTGATAACAAGCATGCAGTTGAAAAGGATTGAGCAGGATGCAGTGGGGCTGAAAGATAGCTGAGGTGTAAGTTTATTGACAGAGACTGAGATTCATCCCAAAGAAACTGAGGTCACCCTTCATTCTTGTGTCCCTATTGCTTGTGCTCTTCTTGAACTCTTGTTTTTTTAGCCCCACATCATAGCCCTTTCTACTCAAGAAGMAGCAGAATCATGCTCATTTAGTGGCTCTTTCCTTGAAAATATCCAATTTTGGAGTAAGTTTATGTAGGAGTAAATTTATGTAGTAAGCAAAGGTGTGAAAATCTTCAGACATATGCAAACTATCTTGTATTTATCTATCCTGGATGACAAGGGCAATGACATTGCAGAATTTCTCTTATTCTATCCCTTTAAGATATTAAGATTAAGAATATCTATGGCTCATATTTTTCATACTCAAGTTAATTTAATACAAACCAGCTCAGTTCAGTGATGTAAGTGGAGCTGTTATTCTCCTCAGTTACAGAATATATCTGTATATCTATATGTACATATAAAGGAAAAATCTCCTGGAAAAAAGCCAAAAGAAAATCAAAGGCCAAGGTACCAAAATGAAAAGGTACATCTTCATAATCGTTTAAACACTATTTTATTCAGTCCTCAAAACTTCAGCTGCCCACCAATTTCCTCTTCCTCTTCCTCTTCCTTTTCCTTTTCCTTTTCCTCTTCCTTTTCCTTTTCCTTTTCCTTTTCCTTTTTCCCTTTCCCCTTTTTTCTTTTTTTCTTTTTTTCTTTCTTTTTGCCTTTTTCTTTTCTTGTATCTTTCTGTATCTTACTTTCTTTTATGTAATCTCCTTGAGTTATTACATTATGTTTTTTGTTCTTTTTACAGGATAAAATATTTCAAGCTTGTCRTTTTCACATAATGTGCACTGGCTTTATTGTTTTACATTAATTTCTCCCCCCCTCTCCTTTTCTTCCCCTCCTAAATAATCCTGCMAAATTTATTTCTTGGCAGATACTTTGTTTGCATAGGAAATATACAATCTGGATTCCWTATAGATAATTAATGGATCAAATTTTAGTGAGAGGTGGGGCAGGAGGCAGACAGCTACAGAAAAAGAAGGGAAAAGTTACCGACTATCTAGGAACAGGTTGCTTGACACAGCTTAAATGGAGCAGGAACTGTGAGTAGCTCATTACTAAGCATGCCCCATGACTGCCATTTCTAAAGGCCCTCAGGAAGGCCATCTCTGTAACTATTGCTTGATATTCCTTTAATGAAAGTGTTCTAAATGCAGTCGTTTTAGGTGCAATTGGACAGTTAGTGTTAYTTTTTGATTAACTACTTGTGGATTATTTAAGTTATTTATTCAGGAGATCTTTGCATCCGACTACACTTTTAAGACCACAGTTTAGTGGCTAAATCATGAGTCACCTATGTGAGCCTGAAGTACCTATTTTACTTGCTCATCTTGGTATATCATATGGGCAGGGCTCAACAGAAAAAATTGTAACACAGTGTAGTACAACAGGGCAACTACAGTAGAAATTCTTTAGGTCAGAAATGGAACTTGGAATATCTTCATTCTGTGTGGATGTAAARTAATCCATCCAGTCATTGAAAGCTAGCAAAGAGTGATGTTCTATGCTTATAAAGGGGGCTTAAGACACTGGATGGCTAGCCTATTTGGGATCATAGCCCCGAGTGAATCACAGTTTACCGTGCCTTCCTCTATACACTATTTCTTAGCTGGAGCTTTGACCTAGTCTTTGATATCTTCCATTCTGTATTGGAATTAAATGGAGTCAATTAAAGAAAAATAGAGCAGTGAGAAGCAGGAGGCTTTTTCTCTGCTACATAGCACAGACCTTCAGTGCTTTTCTGAATCCAGAAAAAGGACTAAGAAAGGGCATGGGAGTATTGAAGGGATGTGGGAGAGAGAATGAATAATGTTAGAGACATAAAGTGCTGCTGGAGGAGAAAAGATTCCTCCAAATTTCTTAGTCTCTATGTCCTGTTGTAAAACCTTCTGTATGAGCATCTTCAGCAAAGGGGATCAGCCTATATCTGACTAGCAGAGGCAGGGATCTAAATATGCATTTGGGTATGTGTCTTGACACCCCTGAATTTGACTGTAGTTGCCTATAGTCACTGTTCACTTGAGAAGGTTCCTGAGGAGTCAGTAATTACTAGGACTTGGTAGTGCAGAAYCTATATTTGTTCAGAACATTGTTCAAATCACCTCGGTTAAGAGAAACCAGAAATTAAGGTATTCATATTCATCGCCTCTTCTGAAGTAYCTACTACAGTTTTTCTACACAGCAACCTGGACTGAAAACGTGTATGTTTAAATCACAGTCCTGTGTAGTTGCTCCAAAGACCTGAAAGGTATTTATGTGCAGCCCCTGGGAGAACAGAAACAATTTTAGTCCTAAGTCTGAATCTTCCCACAGCTACAATTAGTACTATTGATGACCACTGTATTAACAGTACATAATYAGAAGATGAATCACGAAGGGACGAGAGTAGCTGCACTAATCAAATAAAGAATCAATAACAGGCTTTCTCAGTGTAACCCTTAGCAGATGTTGATTTTTAATGCAGTTCTGCCCTAACCACCACTACGTTGATAATATCAGTCCTGCCTAGCCAGAGAAAAGCTGAGGCAAGCTTCCTGAGCTGTTTCCTTTTATCTGCATTGCCTGCTGTAGAGTGACTATAGCCTTGTGTCACCTTTCCAGAATGGGTTCGGATGGTCCAGACCAACTAAGGGCTAAAGGCTGCATCCAAAACATATCACTACTACAGYACATCAAAGTTGAACCACTCTTGAAAGACCTCATACTAATTTGTGCACCTGATTTTGGCCTTGTGGCAGCACTACAAGAAGGTATGGGATATGTTGGGGAATGCAGCTATACCTTGTCAACAGTCTACAGTGTACAGCAGGACAGATCTTGCTGTTCTAGACCATAAGAGGCAAGCAATCATGACCCTTAAGTTACACAGACCTCCTGTGGTGAGTATCTAATTTGAACATCATAGCTGCCTCAGAGATTAAATAAAGATGTGGTATCTATCTGGCTGCCTGGGATAGCAGGAAGTCTGAATACAGTCCTCTGTTTAAACATGACAAGGCAGAAATCAAGCCTGAAAATCCTTTAAATGAAGATATAAAGTAAGTGGATCTAATGATTCTTATGGTCTGACATTAATAGCATAAGTATGTTGAAATTCAAAACATATTATGATACTGCTCTTCTCCTTTTCTCCCTCAAAAATGCTTTAATGACCTTTAAAACCAGCATAATCAAGCCATGGTTCTATTGTCAACAGTCTAGAATAAATCTTGCTTCCTGGCATTTAGTTATTGGGTAAAATAGTCACGTTTCTTTGAACTGCGCTGTGAACACAGAATAAATGGCTTGTGATGTTTAGCACTCTTGGTTAAAATCCCATTTTTACGGTTCAAGAAAAGTGCTATGACCCATGAAATGCAGCTGCTGATTTATCTACACAGCAGCTTGGGTACCAAACATGTTTTAAAATACTTCTGAAAACATCAGATGTGTTATGACCTCAAAACAAACAACAATAAAATAAYGCTCTTGAAAAAAAATTCAGAGAATTTCCTTAACAAAGACTGGATGCCAGCAAAACAGAATTTATGTCATCTTAAACATACCTAACTTGAGAGACTACTTGTAAAGAGTAGGAACAAGCTATCATATAGTAATGTCAAGAAACAATTTCAGACACTCAGAGCCGAAAACATTAAACTTATAATTACCTTTTTAAATGCTTTTTTCCCCTACAAATGACCAAAAAGCTTCCCTAATGACTTTCACACCATGGAACARTCTGGAGACAGACTTTTACTCCTGGCTACATCAATATAACCAATTCAATCTGCATCCAGCCCTGTCAGGAATATGTATATCTGATGTGCAGTCCTAAAACTAGGACTCTAACACTACAACCAGGTCCAGCCTGGTTTTGGATGCCCCAAGCAACAGCTGTTTTGAAAATTTTCTTAAAGTACAGAGTATCTGAAACTCTCTCACCTGCAGAGCTGTCTCTGAAAACTKTTAAGTGTGATTCAAAGTAAGGCACCCCTCATTCAGATTTTCCTGAAGTTATATGTATTTTCCRTCGTATAGGTTTTGCTTAGGTTTGAATATTTGTCCAGGAATAAAATTCCAAAATAGAGCACATATAAGCCTTCCCCCATCARTTCCAGGACAGAACAACACTTTTACTCTATAACAAACTCCACAGATGTCCCCCTGCTCCATTACTCTCTGCCTTTATGCTGTAGGAGATGTGTTGCTTTGAAATACGTTTCATAATAAAGAGCCACTTTGGGAAGTGAAAACTGTAGATTGTAGCTACTGTAGACCTSTGAGAGAGCTAATGTAGAGCCTTCTTCGGTATCTTTAATATGAGAGAGTTTTACAGAAACTGTGCAGCAAATCTCGCCCAGATTAGTCAACCCAGATTTCTGGAGTCCAAATCCAAATGTACAAACTATAAGAACTTCTTTCTAAAGCCATACTTTCCAGGAAAGACTGAAAAAGTACTTATTCTCCTAAGGTAGTAATTCCTCTCTCATCTCTTTATCTCCTCTGATAAACTAGATGATTCACATTTCTAGGCTGTGATTCAGACTCTTAAAGGAGAAACGGGGAAGAGGGAGGAGTTGCAAAGCAGCCTCACTTCTGTTTCGCTTAAATTTATGGCTAGTCCATGACTACCTCAGAAGAAAGAGGAGGGGCTGCTCTGTCTCCACTCCCCCACCCAAGATGCTTCAAAGAAGACAGGATTTTGGCCTTGCCCCTATGATGGCCAGCAGACAGAGCAGGCAGGCAGAGGCATGCTGCAGCATGCACGGTGCAGTACCATAAGAGTGCGTCTTTCCTTCCATTCCTCCAGGGTCAGAGCGATTCCACACTGCCCAAACTCATGTCCAGCAATTTCAAGCTAACTTTCAGTTATATAGCCATGCAGCAAAGGCTCCCTCACAATGAGTGTTCCAAAATTTTCTCTTGAAATGCTTTATAATAATAGGTTCCTTTCAGGAGGAATTTTGATAGCCAAAATACTATTGAAACAAAGTGAGAAACTGAAAAATTAATACTGAAATATTTTGATTTACAAGTTTTTTTTAGCCTTGTTAAAATACTAATTATAATCTGTTATATAAATTTATATACTGTATTTTATAGAATGACAAGACCAATTAATTTTGCTGATTAGAAGGGATCTTCAAAAGTCGTCTAGCCTGACCTGTGCAAAGTAGTTTCAGTTAGGACAGGCTGTCTAGTCAAGTTTTGTGTACCTACAAGGATGGAGATTTCACAGCTTTCTGGGCAACGTAGTCCAGTGTTTGGTCATGCCCATTGTGATTTTTTCCCCCTTACATTAAGTCAGAATTTTCCGTATTCCAGCTTGCTTCCCTTGTGAGAGCACTGTATCCTTCTGAGCCGGGCCTTCGCATTAGAAAGTTGCAAACAACAAACGCTTTCTGAGCCTTCTCTTTTTAAGACTGAACAAAAACTTTTATTCTCAGCTTGCCTTTGTGTGTCACATGGTGCAGCCCTCTAACTGTCTTGATGGCGCTCYGCTAAACTCTCCAGTCTGCCAATACCTTTCTTGTACTGGTGAGTCTACCACTTTAAACAGTACCTGATAAGGCCCTAAGAGCGCTAAGCAGAGRGGAATAATCAGTTCCCTCAACTTGATGGCTTCACTCTGGGTAACACAGTTTAGGATGCAGTTAACCTTCTTTGCAGCAGGGACATATTGCTGACTCATGTTCAGAATAAAATCAAGCTATATTTCCAAAATGAAGTATCTTAATAATTCCAAGCAGCATTACAAATATTTCTATGGAATTTTCAGTTTATCATTTTGATTCAGAAAGCAAACAATAACAGATTCTTTTTGTAATTTCTTGGGAGGCAAAATGAATTTTCTCATAACCTCTATTAAACAGACTTTTCAAAGATTCCAATTTGTAATAATTCAAGTACTATAATTGGAAAATAAGTAAAAATGCATTTCTGATTCCATTTCAGACACATACTTAAATTCTAGTGTCACAATATGTGTCTTTCCTAATCCAAATAGTTAAGGAAATGTCATTCTAAACCAAAGAGAAATGTTCCCAGAGCGTCTATGTGATGTATATATGTTTATAGAGTAATATTTTGAYGTCAGAAATATTTCTAAATAGCAGAAACCTATATATTCTGCCATAATATGTTAATGGAAATCTTTTATTGATACTCTATTTTCTACAGTTTCGTTATCCTTATCATCCCTTCAGGTCAGCTGCAGTRAAGAGCAGCATACTTTATTAAATCAGCTGTTAAGAGCTGCACTGTAGAGGGAACAGGACTGTATACATATGATACAGCAAACAAATAGCTTACAGAAGTATAGAACTACACATACAAGCAACACTACTCCCTAATATATAGGCAAATAACTAGCCAAGAAGCCATGTGACTAGATTACAGAGATTCCTTCTCTTTCTTGAATATCCACATATTCAATGTTAAAGCAAGCACTACAGTGCTGCAAGAGATGCTGTCAAGGCACTGTACACACACCCTGAATCTAACTAATCAGTTCTGGGAATTGTCCAAGAGTGCCCCGTCCTTCTGTACATGTTTTGGTACTCGAAGCCTGAAGCTGAAGGAAGACTTCTTCCATCAGCCAGTGACCCCCTATTTGTTTGTTTCACATCACTCTTGTCATCATAGTCTACAAATAAAGATTACAATGCTTTTTTGAGTCTCTGTTTCTTAGGAATCTAAAACAATTATGCAAATTGCAGGCATAGGTCCTTTTAGAATGCATCATTGTTGATATTGATAGTTTCTGARGGTCTGAAGAAAATTAATTGACATTAATTGTTTTTCTGATGATTCAGGGCAGGATTCATCCATTTCTCTCATCAGACCATGAAATGTGCCATCTAAAATAGGTGTGCAGTCCACAAATGAATAACCAGTTTCCTCTGTTGACCCTGGAGGTACCTACAGAGCTAACTTACAGTTTACATCTAATTTACTCTGTCTTATGTTACCTGAAGTGAATTCTATCCTCAGTTGGRTAGAGTTACCTCTGGATGAGTTTATCATCTGACTTTGATAATTTAACAATAACTTTGAGTAAATTAAYAACTTCTRTAATGTTTACTACTCTCATTTACTTTTTTCATGACAAGCTCTGTCCATAAGGATGAATATTAATGATACTGGACTGTCTTGTATTAATGGTACAGGACTGATTTTCAGAACAGATACGTCTCAGTGTTTGCCGCTGCAGGAGTTGTGTCCAAAGTGGGAAAACTCGCTGAAGTAGGAGCAAGAAGTAAAGTAAACCTCAAGAGAAATAAGACTTTATGTTTGTCTAGAGAATAATAATAATGGATATTTTTTTCTAAWTGTCTTTTCCTAACCAGCTAGGACTTTCTTTCTCATCAACAACACTAGTGAGGCAATTGTGGCTTGTAGAACCCRTGTTTTAAAGTGAATCAGATCCAAAGAGAATGGATCTCCAAAGGGAAAGTCATTCCCCAAGTAACCTAATGAAGCATTCCCAAGACCTTTAGCAGGAGTGTGCAGTCCTAAAGTCTGCACACTCCAAGGAGAGAACAAATTCACAGTTGATCTTCAGGCCCCTTGGTGTGACATCTGAGCAGTCTCTCAGCTGACAAAGAGGTTGAGCCGAACTTATGAGAGGGTGAACAGGTGACTGAGATTTCTATCCTGCTGAGAAGTGTTCATGAATCTTCTCTGCCTTTCAGGAATGCAATAGTTCGCAAAGCACTGAATGGCATTTCTTCTAGGCATAACAGAGCCTCACCTTGGGTCAGCACCAGCCATTGTCTGCCCATTCATCTTCTACTTCTTCCYTAATTACTTCATCTAAGCTTAATAGGTTTGACAAGTATCTCAGAAGGAAGTCTACATGGGTCAGACCATCAGACTCTTCTAACTATGGCCTGAGGTAGGATTGAGACACCTCTTTACATTACTCTTGCCTGTTTCCCTTCAGAGCCTTTCCTTTCCTTTAGAAGGTCACTTGTACATTAAGTTCTCCATGAAGGTAAGAAAAAATCCCCACAGCACATTACATCATGTTCCTTTCTCACATCAATTGAGAAAGAAAGAGAAACTCTTTTCATTGGATTGCTTAACCTGCAGGAATAACACTACTATTTATTGAGGAGAATTGGTGGAGTATTTGCAAATAAGCCTATAAAAAGCAGATCCTTTTCACTCAGGTTCTAAATAACATTTTGTTAATCACACACGTTCCTTCATTATTACAACTCAACAGAAGGAAGATCATTTTATAAGAAAAAAACTTTAGAGACTCTCACTTCCTCTCAGAATGTCATTAGATTATTTCTTTTATTCATCTAAAGTTGCTGGACCAACATCTTATTAAGTGAATGTACTATCTCTACAGCACCCACATTGTGACTTGATGACAGGCCTACCTTGGAACTTTACAGCAAGGTCCCAAAGATATTGAGGTGAATTTCAGAAATCTACTTATTTCCAGRCAAATAATTTGTTGTCACCTGATCTTGTAGTCTGTTTTTTTCTTTTTTTTTTTTCCTAAATAATCTCATAGAAGCCAAACAACCTACTCTGCAAAAGAACAATATCRCAGGCATTAGCTGTCCAGGTGCCTCTTTAGACAGGTAGCTAACGCTCACTTTGGGTGTTGAACGTCACCTAATCCTTTTATCTGTAATCATTTGTGAATTTTGTCACAAGTCTCTCTGAMGAAGATCTTCAAACCATCTAAGCAGTATTCCTGAGGTTTTAACAGAAATTCAGCACCTTACACCTCTGACAATTGGAATCTCAGTTCCCCATCTGTTAAACATAGTAAGGGTATTGCTTTCTTACACACAAATGTTATAAAGACATTGAGACTATAYTTTTAGGTGTTTTCAGATTCTTGTAGTAATGGGAACTATACAACTAGATTAGATAAAAAAGATTGAATATACTGAGAAAAGCAACATCTGGCACCAAGAATATCTCAACACATTAAAATAAAACTGGATGCCTATTTCAGAGCTTGCATGTGTCATAACACACATTCTTAACTGAACTTATGCTCTGTTACAGTAAGAAAAAGTTTAGATGTACCATRTTAAAGAAACTCGAGTACACTTTGACAATGTCATGTGAGAATCTTACTGAATTGTACATGTGAATGAAGGTTGTGCCTTTAGGGCAYCAAAGTAGTAAAACTCATCATCTTCAATTTCTAAGAATACATATATCTATTACAGCTTGTACAAAACTGTAGTTTCATTAAATTACACTACAATTTAAAGATATATGAGCCAGGCTAATTTATTACAGGAAGTAAATGACTATAATTGAGATATTAGTAATGGGAATTTGGGGTTGCATCTTTTTACCTTTGACACTTTCTCTTCTGTCCAAGTCTGTAAGAGCTGTCTATCTGTTTTCAGTTTCAGATGATGATTTACAGTGTCACATGCAATTTCATTGGCATTTCCCTTGTCCTTATTTTGTYTGGCTTTAATGAAAATAATGCTCTCTGTCTCCTCTCTCCCCCAAACATTTTTTAGGCTTTTTTTTTTCTTTCTTTCTTTCTTTTTATTTCCCTTCTTTAGGTTTCTTTCATAATAGCACAGGAGTTAGTGGTCTGCAGGGCAATAAGGTACAGTCCAGAGGATTCTCTTCAAAGTGTTAGTGCTGTAGTGCTGTTTCTAAGCTGCTATAATGATATATTTTCTACTCCCAAATAGAATATGTTGGCTACACATCTTTCTCAATTGCTCCTGACAATAAGATCAAGACAAGAAACAAATTTCACCCCATCTGATCAACAAAAAAAGTAGTCTAGAATATCATACCTCAGTTTTGGAAGCAAATTGCTTCACAATATCTTTTCTAAAGGATCATATTACTGTCATATAATACTTTACATATTTTCTTCCAGTAAGCTGAAATGCAAGGTGTAGTCTCAGCACACTGAACTTGGTACTACAATTAGCTTGTCTAAAATTAATTTTATATCTAAATGTTTAGCARTGCTGCACTTCATAAAAATTTCTTTTTCACTCATCTTGTGCAGCTGCCTTATGATTTTAGATTGGACTCTGTCTTTGAATTTATTGGCAACCTAGGGGCATCCATTAGCTCCTGATAAGCAAGCCATTGCCAGGTGTTTGTTATTTTACTGTCTGCTCTGTAATGKTACTATGTGGCAAAATAGGCATTTATCTGTATTTTATTCCCTATATTCTTCTACTAGCTAACATCAAAACAACTCTCACAGTTTTTAGGTACCAAAACAATGCTATAGGTTACCATATCTATTATTTATTTTGGACATGATCAATTTACGTCAGAAATCAAGCAGATAATTCCAAATTTCCACTCTGTGGCAATTGTTTTTAAAGATATACAGAGCTGAAAGCTGATAAATCTAAGCAGGCATTGGTCAAGGACAGTTTAGACTAAGAGACAGCTTGTGACTGAAATTCAGGAAGATAAAGGCATTTTGTTTATATCAGCATATAAGATCATTCATCAAGTTTTTAATTTTAATATGCGAGAAACCAACCTTTAGGATAATGTGGCAATTGCTAGCTTCTGTTATGTTAAASTAGGCATTTACTTACTCTTTTTCATTGCATTTAACCTTCTAAATCAGCTTTGATTTCTGGAAAGAGCAATTAACTCTCTGGTGGAAGTTCACACTTAGATTTCAACAAAGAACAGATCATCTCTTCTTGTAAAGGGCCAACTACCTTGGAGGTACTAAGGTTTGCATGCAAAGGCTTTGTTGTCTGGGTCAGAGACACCTAAGTCAAAAAAGGAAAATATGGGCTGATAATATTGTTATAATGTTATCAATAGTAGAAATATTTCAGTCTGGTGACTGATTTGGAGTTTTTGTAGTAATCATCATATAAACTTCTGTTCCAATATGGCTATTAACAACAACAATAAAAGTTTATTACCATTCACTTGGGCTTATTAATAAAAATCATAATTTCTTACCACAAAGGTAGTGAAAGGAAAGAAAGAATCTCCTTTGTTATTTCATTTTGCATTAATTTCCTCTCTCTTTCCAGAACAAGACTGAATAACACCAGCTCTTTAAATGAGAATTGACTTGTGCTGTTTTTTTTGTTCTTGTTGCTTAGCAGCAGCTATGTAAGCATAGGGGTGGGTCTGCTGCTCCTGCACTTTTGCTGATATTTAATCCCTTTGGGGCATTTTTCATATTAACAAGATACATCTGATGTACTTCCAAAAAAATTTGCAGCTCASTCTTTATTGTTTAGTTTAATTATAAAATGGTTGAAGAGAGAGGTGGATAAATGTCTGCAAATTAATGTCTGTCTTGCATATACATGGTAGCAATGTACTTTCAATTTATTAACTGCATGTCACTGTTTTCTATACCTTCTTTTATATGATCCAAAAAGAGCAACAGCAATTCTAAGTATTTGAAAGGATTAGGAACCAAACATGCCACACATTTTTCTAAATATGTA
Organism: Rhea americana; assembly: GCF_003343005.1. Lineage (NCBI taxonomy): Eukaryota > Metazoa > Chordata > Aves > Rheiformes > Rheidae > Rhea > Rhea americana. The sequence continues at coordinate 2,709,307 of NW_028186535.1, forward strand.
CCATTAAATGACTGTAGCTATAAGTAAGCAACAGTTCTACTTGTAATTAAAGTCTAAAACCCTAAAACAGCAGGGGATTCAGATCCAGTATCTAGCCTTTGCATGTCTGCTATAAACCTATGCTTGCAAAGGTGGCATTAAATCCATATTCTTTCTCTATGATTTTCCAGACTTTTAGCCATATTGATATCCAGAGTGTATCCACTGCAGATCATGAAATCTCCTCGATCCTCACAGATCAGCTGCTCTAGTGGACTTGGTAGAAGAAAATACTTAAAAATTGCTAGTGGAGTTGAACAGTGYTGAAAAATCACCCTGTTTAAATAAGATTATGTGTACTTATAGGTAGAATTTAAGATTATTGTGTTCAGATAAAATGACAAAAAACAGTTTTTATAAGCATAAAATCTGCTCATAAGTGCATAAAAGAACTRGTTCAGAGAAAGAATAACACATAATTTTAGAGTTATGGTATAATTTTCAAAATATAAAAAAAGAAAAAAAGAAACAATTCCTTAAGCCTCAGCAAAAACTAAACATGCAATTGCATATACAATCATCAGTCCACATGCAAGGCAGGAAGAGGTAGTTAGGCAACTAAGGAATTTGCAGCAGCAGTCAAAGTGATATGCAGACTTGTATACAGAGGCATATTAATGTCTGATATAATGTGAGACTACTTTAGGTCATATATGGACCTAAATGTTTACTTGTTAAAATTTTTATATTCTGCTCAACTTAAAAAAAWTATGAACTTAATAAAAAAGATAATAGTGGTTATGTCATAGGTTGAGATGTTATTCCAATAATTTCCGTTATGATCTCTCAGGAGGCCAATTCTTGTTACTTTTTAAGGATAGGAAGTGGTTAGCAGAATGGTCTATTCAGTTCTGCAATTTAAAAAATGTTCATCCCTCACAACCCTTCTGAAATACTACCTGTTTTGCCAAGATTTAAGCCTGAGATTAAATTCTACTGACTAGGCTAATCTGCAGATATCTGTAGACAAAAAAACCCTTAATACTAGCCCCATGTACCTAAAATTCTGAATTACCAACTGTCTGACARAGTGGGTTCATTTTGGTTGGGTAAACATTTTAAGTCACTAGGAAAAAAATTCCAGACTCTTGTGATTGAAAAAGGTAACACACTGGAGAGCAATATTATGCTGGCTTATTGGTTTGTATGGAAAAAATCAATACAAATGGTACGAATTCGTAGGAAGTGAAATAAGAAATACATTTCAGGCCAGATGATGTTTATTTAACTGCCAGTCCTRTATATTCGTACAGATTCTCTGGTATGCTAGGGATTTTATGGAATAGCTCAGATCCACACTGATGGATGATTTGTGGTGAAGGAAATAGGCAGATGGACTTCATTTATCATTACTGAAAATTAAAAATATTTTAAAAATCTRTAGATTGCATAAAATGTGTTATAGATCATAATAGGTTTTTATAGATAACAATTGCTGAATCATTCAAAATCTTCAGCAACCTAGTATCTTGTGTCTCCTTTGTCAACTCTTCATCGTGATAAAATATATAGGAATAAACATATACAGTGAATACCATTTTCTTCAAACTGTCAGCTTTAAATTAATCCTATTCACTATCAGTTTCTTTATAATTAAAGTGGGCACATAGTTATTGGAAGTAATGGCTTGGCTGGTAATTTTTATTGATTATCTACATATATTAGGAGGAGATAAATGACCAATCTAATTGTTTGCGTATTATTGTTTCCTGAGCACTCATTACATGAGGTCTGACTGAAATGAGAGATACATTTCTCAAAGAGAACAAATATTGGTTTTTATTAGCTAAGCCAAATGTCTCTGAGTGCCAAAACAGAAATAATTGGTTGAAGGTATCCATGTGCATACAGAGGAATACTGAAAGGCAGAGGTCGACTATTAGTCCCAAGAATACTGAGACATATCTGGAGGACACATACCCTGAATATGAGAATGAATAGCAGAACCAGAGAATCATTTAGTTTGAGAAGAAATCTTGAAATTATCTGGTCCAACCCTCGGCTCAAAGCAGGACTAACTTCACCGTTTGGTCAGGTTGCGCTGGTCACTGCCTTTTGAATATCTTTACGGCTGGAGATTCTGCAGTGTCTCTGAGAAACCTGTTATAATATTTGACTGCCCTCATGGTGATATTTTCCCCTAATATTTAGTTAGAATTTCTCATGTGAGCTTTYCCTTTCCGAAAGGAGTGTGATTCCATAAATACCTACAGCATAGTTGAAGACAGCAGTAAGATTACTACTAGCCTTCTTTTCTTGAGGCTAAGCAAACCCAGCTTTCTCAGGTTCCCACCTCTCTCTTACATCTTGAGCACCCTCACCTTGRCTATCTTGAAGGCCCTCCACTGAGCTCTCTCCTGTTAGTCTGTCTTGTACTGGACAGGCCCCACACTGGACACAGTACTCCAGACACAATCTCGTAAGTACAAAATAGAAGGGAACAATCATTTCACTTTATCAGCTGACTGTATTTCTGTCAATGCTTGCTCTTTTTTTTTTTTACTTTCCACCTAGTTATTATTCAAGTAACAAGATACTTTTGCCTTTTTAAAATATGCTAGTGGTGAACTCAGGATCTCCGTCCATAGTAATTCAGCCTCTATTCCTATTCCCAAACAGAAATAATATACAAATACTATCTCTGCGCACCCTTGCATACCAGCAGTATGTTAGACAATGGATCTCTTGTTTGTTACACTAGAATTATTTTTTTCAAAATGTAAAGTCAGTTCTCAACAACATCTTTTCTCCTCAGCTGCTGCAAGAGGATTAGGTTTTGAATCTATGTGTACTATGAGACACTATATGAACTTAGGGATATTCCAATTAAGACAAAATTTTCATTTCAKATCCTATTTTAACAGGAACAATACCTTGAGTGATCACTGTCCTTTCAAAGAAACATTAGTATTCCTTGCAGCTGCAGTGTAATGCTGTTTTTAGGATGGACATTTTATGAGAAAGCAGTTATTTACTTTCTTGTAGAGGCTAAGCATGATGCACAGGTGCTGTGACTGTGCTAGAAGCAAAAACTGTGAATACACTAGTGCTCAGCTGAAAGGGAAAAAAAGGTAATGTCAGCAATTAAGAAGTGGACTTCATACTGTGTATTAAACTTGAAACATCATTTACAGCAGAGGTATTTTGGTTTATACATGAATATTATAGATTTTCTTTTTAATTTCATTATTTTTATTAATGTTGCAGAATAGGATTGACAGGGAATAAATTTCTCTTACAAGAAGGTATTTGAAAAGTAAAAGAACAAAAAATCCTTCCTCCCCCCACACCTAATTTTGGAAGAACATACAGCTTTCAGAAAATAATGGAAAAGAAGGAAGAGAGGAAAGAGGAAACAAAATGTGATGGTTGGACTACTCTTTTGAAAGGTGGATAAGGGATTCAGTCTCTCCTTTGACTAACTTGAAGAAGAGATTGACAAGGTGGGTGAATGTCCTAGTTAGAAAGTTTGGAGTCAGCTGGTTTCTCCTTTTCTCTTATTCCTAGCTCACTTTTGTACAAATRATTTAAAATGCATTTTGCCAGAGGGGAGATAGAGGTGTGCTGACTGCATAGTTAAAGCATGTAACATAAGGTCACTGCTCTGTTTGATTTGAAGTCTCAGTCTTGAGACTATGCTGGGATGACATTTTATTTTTGTTTTGAAGTGTTCCTTTCTGATCCTGAGAGACTTTCCTTCGGTAAGTTTATTGAAACTGATTTGTGTTCTCCCATGATCTCATCTCTAACAAGTTAATTTCTCTAACTGAAAAGTTAYTGTTGATGAAAAATACCTCCTCATTTAGATTAACTGCAGAATTMGCTTCTGAATGGGTCCTACCTTTAATGCCTTTGCTGCAGTCATTCTACAAACCTACAGCTGACTTAAACTGACCTCAACATAGAATAAAAATCCATATATCAATATCATATCAATACCTGAATTGAGAGTTTACAGCTCAGGGAAACCTAAAAGTCTTCACAAAGTGAAGACATTTACACGTTTGASTTGTCTGTTTGAGAAGTGCAGGAGTTGTGGGTTGTTGGCAGCACAACTTCACAGCATTTTTTCTGAGAATCTCTTAATTCAGAGATACTCTTATTTAATGTAACCGTGCTACAGATTTGGCTGTGGGGAGTAACAGACCTTTTCTATTGCTGAATGTGACCACAGTGGAAACAATACAATACAAGGATCACTTCTATCCTTATGTTTGCACATGCACTCCAGTGAAAGGACTGCACGATTGCTTTATAATAATCATTTTGAAATAACATATGAGGCTTACAATTGGATCAAAAGAAAAAAACCCTACTGTTTATTAACAATATTAAAATTATTAAAACATTTTTTAAAATGCTTGCACTTGAATACTTTTCTATTTACAAGTATTTCACTGAATCTTATTTTTTTCTTAACCCTTTAGCCTAGTCTGAAACTTGAATAAAACCTTTCAGCAAGTTTTGTCTAAAATTGATAAACCATTTGGGAATCCCTTGATTCATAATCTGGTTATTTTATCAATTAGGTAAAGGATGACTGATCTAGGAATGAAAACCACCAGTGTCTGTTCTTTAGCTAATATTGAGTGAAGGATGTAAGTATTCTGCTTACCAGGACATTGCAGAATCACAAAATAGGTGGGGTGGGGAGGCACCTCAGGAGACTGGCTGGTCTAACCCGTCTGCTCTGTTGTCCTTTCCCGTTTACCTTCTCCCTCTTTCGCTATCTTCCACATCTTGTGCCCTCTTCTCTTTCTTGTACCTCCACAGGCTGGTAACGCTGCTGGTTTCAGGAAACAGCGAAAGACCTARGGCCTGGAGTATCCCTGCCTCTCTCCTCGAGTGCCTCGCTACTAAAACTCGATGTTGCTGTCGTTTTTCTGCACCCTACATTTGACAAGTGGCAGCACTGAATATYCGTAATATAAAAAGAGGGAGCAGCAGAACTGTAGGTAGACTATAAGGCTCCTTTTTGTTCTGTGTCTCTTTGCCTCTTTCCCTAAACACATTGTGCAGTCTTTCTGCTGCGACTCTACAGCACTATGGATTTGTGAATACGAGAGAGAAAAGCTCTTCAAAGGCAGTTTGGTAGGACTGGGAGTCATCACCTTTTGCACTGCTTTATAAATACACAAAACTAAAAAATCCACTAAAGACAACTYAAATCCAAAGAGACAAGGAAAAAGTGTACATGATGTGATGGATGACCTATCACATCTGACAATCCTGCTCCACTTAAAGAAAAAAAAACAAGTGAGCTAGGTAGGGAAAATTATCCTTTTCTTTTCATTACTCATACGAAAGAAGAGAATTTCCAGGGAGTGCACAACTGTAAAATCATTTTATCAATGACCAAACCCACTTTCAATCTCCAGTGCTAAAGCCCAGAGGAGGTGATAACGTTAAAAGCTGATGTTTATTTATTTCCCTTAAATGCACTGAGCAAGGACATTTAACTCRTCAGTAGAATGGTTCACATTCCTTTACAAATGATAGGCTAAAGGTGAACTCATTACCAAATCTTTTATAGCATAGCCTTTCTTACCAATAGGAAGGGAAAAAGTAGAATAATGGTAAAATGCAGTCCTCCAGCTCATTTCTCTGAGCTGTGTTGAACACATGAACACATTGCTCATTTTTTTTTTAGGAAATAGGAGTTCCTGTCCCACCGGATAATTGCCTATAATGCTAACCTGGCAAAACATCCCTCTGTTTCTGCCCTTAGTGTTGATATTTCAGYTTTCTGTCATGCTCAGTTCAGGTGGAGTCCAATACAGATATATACATCTGTGTAAACTGTTCTTTGTAGTGCTTTCTAGGATAATTAAGTAAAAGCTTAATAGATGAGCACAATTACTCAAAATTAATCACTTTCAGGTTGGTTAAATCATGGCAGATTAATTGCTCGTATCTATTGCTACACTAGATAGCTCTCCTAGGTTAGTACATCATTGCTCTTTTTGATAAGACTTTTCAAAATATTTGTTTATTACAATCATCAACTATATTTTTCATCAATCTTTAGAAATAAAGTGTTTTTAATCTAAATTTCATATGGCTGGAATTTGGTAGCTCTTATGCCAAGCAAATTATTAAACAGCTTTATCATTCTAATACCACCTTCTTTCTGAAAGTTTCTTTCTGAAAATTTGGAGAATGGAATGCTGCTCTGGGAAAAACAGCTCATGCTRTAGATGTAGATAGTCAGTATAGATATATAGTATGTTTATATGTGTATAGTCTATACTGTTGTACATAGTTCCACTATGACTATATACTGAACTTACACTATAGCACAGGAAAGAATTGAAATAATTTCTAGAAGCARTTAAGGAATTTGAACACACTGTGAAGTTATTTCACCTGTATGTTAATTGGATTTTACAGGAATTATCTGAGCAGGCAAGAAGGAAGTTTTTGTGTATTAATAACATGTGAAACATCTGTTACTTATTTGTTTTAAGCCATACAAAGCTCCTTAGATTGAAATAGCTTTTGTAGTTGTCTGAGAAGGTTTGAACTGATCTTCATKTTAGTCATCCAAAAGTTAAGCTTGTAAATGATGCTGTTATCTCCTTATATACTCACTGCAAAGAAAATGAGAGAGGCATCTCCAAAGAATGATTGATTACCCTCAAAAATCCATTCTAGTATCACATGAATTAATTACTCTTAGATGGCCAAAGTTATGTGAGATGAATCCAAACTTGTGGCTAGTAACTGCAAAGACTGCTTCCTGCAAAACAGATCTTGTAAGGCTAGAGAAGCAATCTGATATTCTGCCAAATTGACAGTATATAGCACTTTATCCTATCTTTCAGATGTTCATCTTAGAAAGGGAGGAACTCTACTCCAGAGGTGCACCTCTCCCTGATACCTTTAAACAGAGCCCAGACCTCCTAGGCTTGATGACCTGCTTTTACAGGTCATCAATGTTATATTAAACATATACCATTTACAAGATTTAAAAGATTTACTGGCTATTCAGCTATTGCTTTTTCTGCTGGGTTCAGCACAATTCCACTTTGGTAGAAAACATTTAAGACCTATGAGACCTGCCTAGAGCTGTGTTTTTCCAGAGATGGTTTTACACTTTATAGATTCATTTTGGCAACTGAGAATCCCCACATCTGTTGAATACATGGAGTACTAWCAGCTATTAGACAAACCAACTCACATGAATGCCTGAAAATTCTTTTTTCCTAGTCAAATTGAGAAGAATGCAAAATTACTCTGGTGCTTAAAATAGATTTGTTAGAAGAAAGAAAAAAAGAACCTTAGTAATGCTGAATTTCATATTGGCATTCAAATAGAAGTTACGAGAAGTAAGCTTAGCTCCCATGTTAGGGAATGAGTAGAAAAAGTCCAGTACCAAGGAAAAGTAAAGGGTGCTAGTTCATCAGAAGAGCATTACAAATTCACAATAAAAGGTATCAGSTTGCTGACTTAGAACAGATTGAGATTAATGACAAGTAGCTCTGCTACTGTATTGATCTGTGCCTGTAACTATTTAGTAGAAGATAAAACACACAAAATTGATTAAGGCTACTGGCAAAATGTTTTAGGTGTCAAAGCTGCAGTATTTTTCTTAAAGTGCAAAAAAGACTTTAATTAGATGTATACAATAGGACATATAAATATACATAACATGCTTAAAATACTTAAGATCTGCTGGCAAAGGYATTGTTTTAGTAGTGCAAAGTAATTCAGGTTTATTACAAATCTTTTACTACTATTTCAGCAAGCTGTCACAGAACTAGTGTGTTATACAGAAACTTTACTATAAAACTACCAAAGTATTATATACATGAAAGAGGAGGCAAGCGTTGTGTACAACTCTTACCATATAGAGACTTTTTTGAAAGAAAGGAAATTGAAGTGACTGTTTGTTACCTAAAGCTGCTCCTCAATAAGAATCTTCCTGGAGGAAAAATGTAGTTCTGAATTAATTAGTGACAAAATATAAATTGCTGGGGGATAAAAAAAAAAAAAAGAGGATTAAAATAGGAAGGAGGTGTAACAAAATAAACACCTTCACTACTTAAAGAATCAACCATAGAAATGTTGCACACACTTTGGCACAATATCGTCAGGCATGTAAGACATAATTGCAGCTCCCAGAAGTCACAGTAATTGCCTCAGAAATGAACGTCAGCCATGAAGAATCTACCAGAGAGAATCTATAGAGTTACTACAGGAACAGAAGTGTGTTGTGGATTCCCTACTGATAGATTTTATCTAGTTTTCAGAGTTCCAGAAATGCTTATTCCATTACTTCAGAGTAAAAAAGACTTGGTCTGATCGTGAAAGCCAGTCGGAGGAGTAATCAAAAGCTGGACCAGTACCAAAAAGCAGTGAGTTTGTTCATGCACAGACTATATCAAAATGCACAAGTAAATGAAAATCTCAGAAGRGGCATATTCTGCGTGCAGAAGCTGTTTCCTAGTTTTAAGGGTGGAATTGTAGCCTTTTTTTTTTTACTTTGTAACATTTTTGTTCAAGCCAATTTTACTATTCACAGAGATCCTACAAGTAGAATATTCAGAATGTCAATGTTCAAAGCAATTATTTATTGTCTTATACATAAAGCAGAGTGGTCTSACGTGCTGCTAGGCACTAATTTGCTCACAAGCCCTGATAAAACACCTGATAAGGTAAGTCTCTGCTGGCCAGGCAGTCCTCGGTCAGTTCCAGAAGCATCTGCCTCTCTGCTCCTTGGGAAGGACTGATCTTCACTCTTGCTGAGTTTCCACCTTCTGAATGTCCGCATTTTTTTAGGACTTTATACCTTTTATTATCATGATTTTTTCCTTGAATCTTTGAGTTGATAACTATCACTGCCTCACAATTTTACTTCTATTTATGTTTTTGCTTTTCTTATCTTCACCGGCTTTAGCTATTGTAGTTTGTTATAGCTCAGCAACATTCTCTGCTCGGGAGTCACCCAGCCATGTTATACAAAACAGGTGTTTGGTCACAGACAGATGAACCCCTTGGCTGTGGTCACAGGGTCTTATGTGCTTTATGCCTATTTTTATCTGGTAATTTGATTAAGGTCATGTAGATGTGCAGACCTCCCTCTGGGCTGGGGATACATGTATTCTTGAAGTGATCTCCTTGCCTCTCCAGCTTCCTTCGTCTAATTCCACCATCTTCCAATCAGCCTTGCAAAAACACTGTATCTACAATGTCATCTRAATCATAGTTGGATTGAATAAAATGTTATAAATGATGATGTTTCTTGATCCTTTCTTTTTTTTTCCACACAGGACATAGAAATGGTAGATCTCAAAATGAAAATGTCAGCATCTCTTGTTATATCTTTTTATTGCTTCTGTGTGTACCCATTAAATCAATCTTGCTACAAGATCATTAGAAATGTTTTAAATCAGTCAATTCTATCTACTCAAATGAAATAGAATATATTTGTTTCTGCTGTGGAATGGTTATTTGGTTGTTTAGCCCATTCCCAAATTTTAAATGTCAACAAGATGAAAGTAATTGAACATCCAACTTATTATTTTCTTTTCATTGAAAATATAGTGATAAGGAACAGGCAATATATGTGTTTATGTAGCATGTGTCTACATGTGAACTATCACCCTAACCCTCTACGTATTCTGTGTAAGAAATTATTATATGCTCCCATCCTAAAAAAAAATCTAAAATGGATCATATGAATTACATCCTAAATATACCCATTTCTCTTTGTTTAACATAAATGATTGGAGAATTAATACTTTACATGGAGAGCTGCAGTATAGCTGTCTAAATTTCATTGAAGTGAKTCCTATGCATAACATTTTAATAATTAAATGAATAGATTTGATGCTTAAAAAGGAGTAATTAACAAGGGAATGGAAGAAAGAATTTACTATGGGAATTCTTTCAACGCTTTAAAGTGCTGTTCAGGGAAATGGGGGCTTGAAATACATAATTGTTTTATTATTTCATTTTTTTTCCAAGGGAGGTTCTGATAGCAGTGTTTTTTAAAATAAACAAAGTTGCTGAAGCAATATGGCCAGACTGCAGTGATTTTATTATTGAAAAGAGGAACTGGGGAACGAGTAACACTTTGTTAATATTTTAAAAAGAGAGAAATGTGAAAAAGATTTTGAGTGTTTTTTCTTCATGAAAAAAATCTACAAGAATACCTTCTAATGGAATAACATCAATAACATTTTATCTCCCTTAAAGAATGTAGAATGTATCATTAAATGTTGTCCGGAAGAAACTTTCACAAAATGAAAAATCTTATTATTGACAACAAAACTGAGAGTGAACTTTAGAAATAGTAGCCAATTTTTTGAAGCCTGCAGCTGCAGAAGTATATACTGGAGACATTATGCAAATTATAGATGAGAGGAGTAGGTGTTACCAAATCCCATGTTTTTACCACTGAACWATATTTTGATTTTAAAAAAATGTTTTAAAAATAATAGAGTAAATACATGAAATTTATATGAAAAAAACCCAACTTCCAAAGATTATTTTAAATAAATAAAAAGTCAGTGATGGAAAATAAACTCATTGAACTACTTCTTCAGTGCCTATTTATGCCAGGGTGTGGTTATAAGCTCCTTGTCAAAAGTAAGCAGTGTATCAAAGATGATACATTATTGCTTCCTTAACTGGTACATCCTGCAGCAACGTTCTTCAAGGATTCACAAACTTGTAGGATATGCTATCTTTATTAAAATATATTAAAAATTTCCACTTGTTTTGTTGAGTCTGTTCTATGAGATTCTATATATGCATCAGAACTTGGGGTTGCTTCCTCCCACTGCTCTCTTGGTCAGTCCAGGATGGTAATTTCACATCAGATTTAATATCAGTTTTGTGAAGAGGAGACTTCAAACAGTTCTTTCCCAAATTAAAGTTCCCAGCTATGGAAATTTTGCACTGCAGTGAACCATTCAAAATTTGATACTTTTTGGTTACGAATCCACTGATTGTTACAGTCTCAATTAGTTTTTCTTCAGTAACTATTTGTTTAATTCTCATAGCACATCCATGAAACTTATTTGCCCAAATGCAATATTAGAAGTGTTAAGTGATAGAAAAGCAAAAGAATAAAATCTTGCTTTGTGATTTTGAATAGCTCTAAATATATTTTTTAATATATTTCTTCCTTTTTTTACAAAAATAGTGTATGCTAATTGAATTCTCTTTGAATGCCAGTTTGGCACTTAAGTAAGAGTTCAAATTCTCTGTTGGATGGAGATGGATTTACATATGTGTTTTGCAGAACATCTGCAAAGAACTTTATCGAATTGAGGCCTGTGAAACTAAGATTGGAAACTGGAGCTATGAAGAAAATATATATTGGAAGCACAGTAAAAGGAGCCGATATCAGGTGGCATGCCAACTTTTTATGCTAAAATCTCTGCTCTCTTTTTAAGTAATTTATTAGAAAAGAGGTAGTGAGCCTGTGATTTGTTTAGCAAACTTGTCTGTATCTATACACCTCACTTACCATCTCAGATCTCTGCTTTCATTGAGAGTACTTTCTTGCATGGGAGAAATGTGCTAAAATTAAATAAATATGTGGCCTCAGAGAGACTCAGAAAAAGCAATTTTTCTTCATTTCAGTCCTAGCTGTTTATGAAATGTGTATGAGGCAGCTGCAGCTGCAGCTGCACACACACAGGTTCCTACATCTGTTGGTTAAAGTAACTATAGCAAGAATAAACAAAAACAACAAATGCAAAGCTTTCCCTTGAAAACTGTATGATTTAGATCTGGGGGAAATATTCACATCAATATACGTTTTGAGTTGGACCTACTCAATGTTAAGTTTCTTGTGGGAGCTTGTAGTACCAACCACTGAAAATGAAGCTTTATTTAACATCTTGCAGCGAACAGTTGTGTTCACAGTGTGTTGAATCACTACTTAATTGTCTCATAACCATGAGTACTTTTGCTCCAATGACTTCATGGCTCCAATGGCTTCAGTTACTGAGAGAAACAAGGATGTCTGCAAATTATGCCTGTTGATTTCTAACTTGATGTCATGATAGAAAATAATCAAGACTATTTATAATCATGTGGATACAGCTTTTCAGATTTGCCAAAATTTGTGGGGTTTTTTTTGTCTACTAATATAATTGCATGCATATGATTACTCTGTACTGAATGTCAGGTTACACAAGAAGGGTACACGTCTGTCTGACTGCAGCATCCTGGCTACTCTGCCGTGGGAAGCTGGCAGGTAAGAAGAACGGGGAGAGTCTGATGGTTGTTGCTGTATAAACACTTAAGATGTGCTGCACTCTAAATTATTATAATTACTTAATATAGTAAAAGAGTTCAATAAGACTAAATATAATAGCTGCATTGCTATTTTCAGATGGTTGAGTTTCTAAATCTGTTTTAAAGTTCTGGAGTTGAAAATAGACTGTGCATATTTCATTACATAGTTTGTCTAAACAGTTGTCAGGGTGCCTAGAGCTTTGCATAAGGACACTTACTACTATTGTCCAAATTCAGGTTCCTTTCTGTTACTCAAGAAATTCCTAATTTTTCAAGAAACAAACAATTGGAATTTGAAGTTAGGATATTTACCTTTTCCCAGCACTAAATTCTTGCAGCATGTGAACATTTACCAATCTCCTAGGTTAAAGATTCCCCCCCATGAAGAATTCACCTCCAGTGTTTCRTCAAGTAGCAATCCTCTAATAATGCATATGACTTCCTGAGAATTTGACATTTTTTCTGTCTTCAAAATAGGTGGCTGAAGGTTATTTTCTTTCCTGAAATGAGACTATGAAATATTGTAGAATATTTGAGAGGTGAACAAAATCCATTTCCATTTTTCAGTTTTCTGTGTTAGTATGTGTTTACATAATAATAATATTTTTCTATATTTTCTACCAGCCATTTTCATGAACATATGTAACTATATGTTATTATAACTACACTTAACTACAAAATATATGAATTAGTATATTAATGTATGGAATACAATTTATATTTTGAGAAAAAGCACTTAGATTCTATGTCTGTCTTTGCAGAGTGAGTACTTATAATACTTGGTCATCAAGAGAGAGGGAGACAAGAGTGTGAGAGGTGAAGGAAAGGGAGGAAGAAAATTCACCTATGTTCTACCCCCTAGACTTGTACCCAGTCCTTGTATTAACCTAAGAAAGGGAATCATTTTCCTGATTGTGTATTTTTTCTTTACTCATACAAAGAATGAATGAAACAAAGGATGGTCAATGATCAATGTCCTCTCTCTAAGAGTAGAGAGGAGTGGATACTTAAGAGAAGAACACAAGGAGCAAGGCACATATAGCAAGGATAAGGATTGCTGAGTCTAATATCCCATCTCAGAGAATGCAAACAAAAGGAATTTTCAGGGAAAACTGCAATACTTTTAATCCTTTTAAGCCTTTTAATCCTTATCATTACAATATGAAGTATGATCTATGTTACAAAATGTAGGTTAGCATTAGCTTCTGTAGCTCTGGATAACTTTTGCTGTCCACAGAAATATCCAATGCACAACTGCATCTTCTGCAGTTGTAGAGTTGTATGCATTGTGTTGTACAATTGTGCAGTTGTACAGTTGTATGTACTGTGGCTATGAGATCTGCAATTTAATTGTGCTCCCTGTGAAAAACCATTTTTTATTTGTTCTAAACAAGTAATCAATCAGTTGAACATATATATGCTTTTACAATAGGAAGCAGAGAGACCAGAAAACAGAAGCTATTGGTCTGCCTGTGCCAAGTAACTCAGCTTCTGCCATGGCTCTCTCTCTTTTTCTGCAATATCTGTTCTTCACCCAAGGGGTTTAATTCTGAACATATTAAAAATGAATGACACCAAAGCTATAGATCACAGTCATTCTGGTTTTGATGTGAGGGTAAGAGGATGTTAATATTTCTAAATAAAAASTAGAACTAAATCATTTCTATAGTAAATTACTGCAGTATTGGTGTTAGTGCCTCATTTTTCATATTTTGTGTATATTATATAAAATATATTGACACTAGGGAGATCTTGGAGGATGCAAGTATACTGCTGTGTATAGGCAAAATCTTTCAAAGTGTTTTTCTTTTCAAAGGTAGCTGTTGCTACTATGCAATCCCATGTAGGACAGGCAGGAGCTAGCGTTGCTCTTTTTGCACAATGATTTAAAAAAGAATCACTAGAGTTTAATTTTACATGTGAAAGATTATCAGAAGCCAAGCAATCTAATTATAACACTTATTTTGTTCTGTTCTAAAAATCTCAGATGGGCATACGGACTGAGAGTTGCAGTAAGGAAGCCTATAGCAAATGCCCATTTCATACTGACACCTAGGATCAATGAGAGCCCCTGTCGATGACCAGAAAGCCCCCAAGAGATTTATWTTTCTTTTACAGTAATTATTCCGCTATATAAGAATATTTTACGTTGTAAATAGAGGGCCTAAACCATTCTACATTTATTTAGATTTAAAATACTAAAAGCAGCTATTCAAGGTCTAGGACTCTACCACTAAGTTAAACAATAGCTAGAGGTCATGTCTGCAAAAACTGTTTTCCACACGTATTAAGTAAACAGAATCTTAACTCTTGATGGAGTTAGAGGGGGTGATATCTAGCTTAATTTTGTCAAATCTTTGTCTTCTTTAATTTACTGGAATACTTAGTTACACAGAGCTGCAAGGAACTATGTAATCAAGCAACTACATACTGGGTGTCTGCAGTTTCCTCCATATGCTCCCAAGCTGATCAAAACACTCCTGCCCAAGAAAGACAAAAATTAGGACCTGAAAGGCTCAGTGTTATGACTAGAAAGTGTCCTAGGGGGATCAAGGGCAGCACTGTGCCTTCAGCCTGTGTAATAGCAGATTATTCTCAGATCTGCCAAGAACTGAGGCAGCTCATAGAGATAGAGATCAATAAGAAATTATTTTCAGGTTTAGGAAGATATTTTGCCTACCACTATGACAACTGGCACTGTCACAGGAAATGACAGTTTTTGGAAAGTGCTGCGGTAGATTTCTTTGCAGCACACGTTTCCGCAGGTTTCTGCAGAATGCTGTGCTGCGATGGACTCGGTTTCTGACCTGCCCCTGAAAGTCGCTTCTGCACAAACGGCCACATAAGGCCTTCACAAAGCCTGATGTTCGCAAGGAGCCGGAGCACACACCTGTGCGCTCCTGAAGTAATCTGCTTCTTCTGCAGTCCGTCAGACTTTGTCCATATAACTGTGCTGAGATGAASTTCAGCATGTCGTATTGGAAATATGGTATGTGAGAACTCAAAAGAAATTTCACCYTTGCTTGATATTTCATGACATTCAGCCCCTTACTGTATAAGTTTTTGTATGCATACAGTAAAACGTTCTTTGTCCTAGATGTATTTTCACTTTGATGCAGCTGAGGACTTAGCACTTTCTACAACCAAYAGAGTCAGATTGAATTTTTTTAAAAAGAAAAGTTACTACATTTAAAAGGACTTACAAAGAACTATTACTTTGATTTTATGTATTCACTGCCCTCCTTTAGCTGAAACTTTAACTATATTCTATAACCAATGTATTATCTTGTTCAGTACACTCCTGTAATTTAATATGCATTTTGATGATCTCACACAGTTATTGTGGGTTTTTTTACTAATTTCTACATAGTTCCTTAATTATTGCACTTGCTCTGCAAAAACAAAACCARTATAAAAAAACTTATGTTCTACATTACGAGTTATTGTATTAACCTACTGCATATGTATTCAACTATCTGTATATGTAAAATAAAAATAATACTGTAAATATTCATTAAAACTGAATAGAGATAAAAACAATTGGAAATACCATACATTTTGAACCTGTAAAGGACCAATGATTTACCCATTTCCCATTATACTCAATCTTACCTAGCTTACTCAGATAGGCTGTTCTGTTAAACTTAATAAATAGTGAAAAAGAATTCTTAAATTTGAGTGATAACATTGGCTGAAGGCTTTTCTCTAATCATTCTTCTTCTGGAGGTTGAGACCTCAACCATCTGGATTCACCAATTTCTGACCTTTTGGCTAGGTGTCACTAGTTTCTGTTCCTTCTCTTCCTTCTGATAAATTGAKCTCAGATACATTAATATTTCTCAGTAATAACTTGATGAGGTTGTTTTATGGGTCTCCTGTTACTTCTATCTCTTTTACCTGTAGCTCTAAGTTATGACTTAACAGAATTATTTTCCTAGCCAAATCCTTGTCYTAAATTATGTTGTCAAAAATATAAGCCAGGAATTCATTTTTTTAACAGCCAGTGTAGCTCTATAACCTATGCACTAAAAAGAACAAATTATGCCTTTTAGCATTGATGTAATGTTTTCAAATTCAAATCTTAGGAAATATTATCTTTGACATTTATTTCTTTTTCTGTTTAAATAAAAATTCTGCAAAATAAAATTTAAAWTTTTGAAATGAAAAAATTCCATTCTGGAAAAAAGGCATATCATGTATWAAGGAAATTTGAATATCTAATATTTTTCAGTTCTAATATATTTTACTTTTAATCAATTCACAATTTTTCAATGGTCATGCATTTGAYGTGGCAGTAGGCTGTCATATCAAATTCTGTAGCAATCATACATCATATTGTACTCCTGAATTAGAAGAATTTACAACATTAAAATTGGAAGGATTCCCTGGATAATGAAAGTGAATGTCTCATCACTTACTATGTTGTAGAGTTCCATTYATAAATGGATCAAACACATCTTTCCAGAACAAATCATATCCTCTTCGCTTTGCATTGAGATGGCTGGAAGTATTGGTGTTTTGAAAGAGAGATTAAGATGAGTACTAATTTGAAGAAGCATTGTTTACTGTAATTCTAATGTCAGCATAGAATCATTTTACTAAAATATTRGTGACCTATTGCACATGCTGTACTTTTTTCTCATGGCTTGATTGTGTAAATAATAAAAGGAAAATAAAAGATCTTAAAGTAAAAATTTCACTGCAAGATRCTCTGGAGAAAGGCATGCCAATTAAGATAACAAAGGTCAGAAAGAATCTAAAAGGACTCAGCAGTTGTTATTTGGCTTAAAAATCATGAATTAAAAAAAAAAAACTCACTGTTTGTAACTTTGGTGCATGATGTTTGACAATACAGAGAAGGCAACAATGCATAATAACTAGAAGCTATTTCAATACCAAAACAAAGTGCCTAGGAGAATATATATATAAAAAAAATCTCAACATCTTTATGTTTATTACTTTAATATCAATCCAGTTGTAATGAAGAAGCAGTCACTACTCAGTTGATATATCAAACTGACGCAATCCTTAGAAGATTAGCACATAAGACAGACACAAAGTTTCTTCCTGTCATGTTCTGACTGATCTCCTGTGCCATGTTGCACCCTTCCCAAGTCATGTATGATTTTCAAAAGGAGCCTAGAGCTGTTAGTATTTTCAGGAAATGCTAAATTTCAGTTATCAGCTATTACTATGAATTACATTTCTTCTAGTTTCACCTACTAGCATCCACCTACTTGGCCCAGTTGCYACCCACAGAAAGAGACACTAAAAAAGAAAGGTCGATTAGTGTCAAACCACATGCAGAGAACAGGATTTAGTAAATGTTGTGTAAGCAAAGAGCTTTTCCCAAAAGTGAGCTCAATCTCTTTACAACTAAGCTTCAAAATATTTGTACACTCAAGAAAAGGCATGATTGACAGATCACTTTGGCACTATTTTTATCACAGCAGTTTAAARCCGTTTAAAGAACTGCATTTCTGAATGCAGCAGAATGCTCAGTTCAGCCTACACGTACATCAACACARTGACAAGGCTGCAGAGCAAAAAGGGACAAAAGGTGAGGAAATGTGAAAGCAAAGTTTGCAGTATAACTTTGTGAGCATCCTGTGGTAATAGAATGATACAGAAGGCTTGCACATATGGGTATTTTCCATGTGATAGGTAATGTCACTGGAATGGTAGGGAGACATTTTTAGCTCTCAGAGGCATTTTTAACTCTCCTTCCCTCAGGCCTCTTCTAACTRCTGTTTCTGACTCCTACTTGGCAGACCTGAACAGACCATCTCTGTGAGCTGCAGCAGCTATCAACTCGGATAAGGCGTATTTGCTTCAATTTGATTCCCTTCTCTGACACTACCTCTGCTGCGGGTCACAGGAGGAAAGAGAAGGACTCACAGCTGGACAGAGCCCCTCTGCTTGCCCTAGGCTAGTGTGATCTCTGGGCATTATATATCTTGAATTTGATGCAGACTATTCAATACCCATTGATGTTTGYGTAATTCTGCAGTTTAAGAGATTGGGCATTTGCAGCCCCTTATCAATTAGCTTGGGCCAAAGTTGCAGCAGGAAGAAACCATCTTGATTCCAGAGAACGGACACAGCATACACGGAATTGAGAGGGCAAGGTTTACGGAAAGATGTAATATATTTCATTCAAACATTTTAATAAAGTATTTTAATAAAGGCTATTTTCATTCCTTAAATTATTTTCCTTATTTTTGCCCCAAGACCATATATAATACAAATGTGTTCTGTTTTTAAACAGTGTAAGAATCACAGGCTCCAATTAGCTCCTTGACATTGATTTAGGAAATCAATGTCGCTACAAAAGGAAATGAATTCCTTTCCTTTCTTGGTGGAATGTGTATGTTTCTGGAACGTGAGAGTGTTATTCTCTTTTTTTTTCTCTCTTTTTTTGTTCCATCCCTACAAGYCTTTCTCATTTGATTAGCTTGATGAGATGATTAAAGGCTCTACRATTTGCCTCTGCAGGTTCACTCTCCTTGTGAAGGCTAACAGAGAGGAATAAAGAACATACAACTTGGGAACAATTCCTATAACCCAAATTCAAACTTCTACCAACATTGCAGGGCAGAAAATGAGATAGTGAACTTGAGCATTTCAGAATCTTTTCATGTATTCTTTCAGGGCTCACAAACATGGATATTATCAGAATACAGAAGCAGGAAGGTAGATTGTGCTGGCTTTGCTCATTCAATATCCAGGTTTTTATAATAACAGAGATTATTGAGGAAAGCTGCAATGTGTCAATGCACAGTGAAATTGTACTGAACTGAAAGATGAATGTGCACAAACCATGCATCTCCTTTTTCCATTGCAGCATTCATATATTATTCATATATTATTTATCTGAACTGAGAAAAATTTATTAATATAGTCTTTTTTTAATGTCACTTAGCAGTATTTCAGCATCTACTTTTCTACTGCAAGACACAGCAAGTTTTATATGTTCTAAGTCAGAAAGAGAATAATAATAAACTTCAGGATAAAAGACTCCCCCTTTTCAATTTATTTCACTCTGAAAAATCACTGTACATTTTTTTTTTGGTTGCTCACTATATGCTCATGTGAAAACACATTCAAAATGTTTTCTTTAGGAAATGATGGCATACCAAGCCAAATATAATTCTGTACTATTTCTCTTCTATGCAAATATGAGTATGATTAGGATATGAGGTTAACTAAACCATACTGAAAAGCTCAACAATATTCTAGATCATGAATCTCTAAAGAAAGCTTCAATTGAAGAATACAGAAATGTGAAAATAACATGTAGGAGTATGACATCTGAAAAATTTCAAAGTAACAGGCCTTCAACTGAGCCTATTTCCTCTGGTAGCTAGGTGGACATAGTTTTATAATGCTTAGCAGAACTCTCAATCTTGTATCAACTGACAAATATTAAAGAATTAAGGAATCATTTCTTTTATGTGTTCYTCAAAGAATTAAGAAGACCTGTATCTCTGCTTGCTCCTTTAAGACCAGATTGACTGCCTAGGTAGCTTGGATAAAAAATTTTTATAGAGCTATATGAATAATTTATTTTTTGATCCTTGACCAACTGAAAAAAGCACTGTTCTTGTATCAAGTCAAATACTTTTTTCCTACTTGGAAAAACAATAAAACAGAGTTTGGAGCTTGATCCAGGCACCTTATTCCACTGAAACAACATTTTTCTATTTTCAAGTTTCTTAAAGCCTTTATTATTTCTATAAAATAAAGTTTAAATTAGATGTTTTAGAATAAGAAATTGAAATATCTTGACTTTCAAAGCAACTCTCTTAAAAAGTTTAAACTGTCACTAAATTCAGCACACTTCTGCAAATGCATTCAGTCAGTTTTAAATGGAATTTTCCAAGTTCTATATATGCTTTTTCTTCCTAATTCTGGTTCATAATCCTTCATGAAACAATATAAGGCTTGCCAGGCTTCTCAATAAATATGTTTAGATGGGAGTCTCCTAACTGGAGAACAGTGTATTTGTAGACTGGAACCTGGATAGACATCAGACTGCATGAGAATCCTCAACAAGCATCCTGAATTGGGAAAAAGGCAGTACAAAAAGGTTCYTAATTTTTCCATAAGTCCAGCAGGGTATTTTGGGAGATAACTAAAACTGAAACCTTCAAGAAATTATTTAGGACTATTTTTATTATTAGTTCCTTCTTTGAAAGTCTTCCTTAATGTCCTTGGTCCAGTAAACGTATTGGCACCTCTTGTGGAAGCCTTTCAGTAGCTCTGCCAGCTTTCCCCTGGTGAGTGATCTCTTTATGGTCTTTCCTAGACTATTTTTTCAATATAAAAGAGCTAGCAAGTAAACTCTTTCACTAATGCCTGCCTTTCACATTATTTTTCATRGGTAAACTTCTTGACTGCTCCAGTCTCTTTGAGCTTTCCAGCTTTCATCTGTCTTTCTGGTATTCTCCCAACTCCCTAGGCATTTTTCGGTTGATCCAGCTACCTACTTTACTTAGAGAACTCCTGCAGACACTGAAGTTGTACACCTGCTGTTTCTCTCTATTTGTCAATCTAATATGTAGATAATTTGCACCTGTTCTATCACAGGTATGCCATCTGCAGTGTATTAAGTGGGCAACACATTTTTTATTGTAAAAGAAGCACATGTAGAGAGGATATTTATATTGGATATTTCAGCTGTACTGTTTTCTGAATTTATCAGAAAATATAACTGAGCTGTTCAGGGTAGCTGATTATGACTAGATCTCTTTCTATTGTCTTTCCATTTGCATTTTCAGATACCTTTTTCATGTTATTTTTATCTTCCTTGTATTTTATTATTATTACTGAATGTGAGAGTAAAGTGCATTCAACACTCATGAGAATCTGTTTTCCTAGTAGGCACTGTCACATATGACATTGTCCATTATACTTTATAAAGATGACATAAAACTCCTCAGTGTCTGTTTAGATGATGTAATTGAATTAATTACTTATAGCAAGCTGCTCATGAGAGGGGAGTAAAGTAACAAATGTCAAACCTTTGCCAGGAGACAATAAGACATCATTGGGAAAAGTGAGTTTGTATTACGCCAATGGCAAACGTGGGAATAGGCTTCATATTTCATGTCAGATTTGTCTTTCTATCTCACAAAATTGAATATATATGCTAGGTTCACTGAGAAAAAGATTCAGAGGTCATTAATGATAATACTAACTGCCAAGACATATAAGTGAATAGATAATTGCCTAAGATTCTGTGTGTTTCTTGCTTGACTTTTCTTTTTTCCCCCTAGTCCAAATCAAAAATATGGATAGGAACTGGAATACATTAGAGCATCCATCCACTTTAGCTCCCTCAGCTGTTTGATGGCTATAGATCTTAAAATATCACAAAATGTTTGGTTTCCACTAGATATGGCTTTTTACAATGAGAGGTACTCTCTTGGGGTCATAAGATGACACTGGGTACCCAATGCAGCATCCAARAGCAAACATAAAAACTATTTTGCATTCTTGTATTGTCAAGGTAGCTGGATATTACTAGCAGACCAACATTAAGACGGAAGAAAGAGAAGGGAGATTCCTATATTACACAGGATTATTTAAACTAGATGTGCAAAACATGTTTTGATCTTATGTTTCCTTCGGAGATGTTCAGAGGAAATAAAGGGAACAAGGGAATGAGGCTTTTTTGCAATGTATTCTAGCCTGAAATTACTCTTCAGCTTCTATATTTCTGATGCTTTGTATCATAGGATCTAAAGCTGCATTACTAAAGCCCAGCTATAGGTCAGAAATATGCTTCTGCAAGCTATCGTCTTTGCAATTGTTTCAAATCAGTATAACTTTGGTTGCTCAACAGAGCTAGTTAAACATTACTATTACAAAGAYTGCTTAATTAAATCTAATTTAATATTCCCATTTTAGAGCCAGACTGTAAACCCATTAGGTGCATATCTGAGCATTTACTAATCAAGTTGAAAGAGTTGCATGTTTGAGTAACTACTTGTAGCAGGAATAGGAACCTCATACTTTAAACTTTCTGATATATATATATATATATATATATATATATACACACACACATACACACACACATATATGCTTTTCAACTGATTTCAATAATGAAGGAATTAAGTCCAAATAATGTTGATTATCAATGGGAATTTCTGAGAACATTTAATAAATAAATGAAGAGAATATATAAGAAAAAATATAAGATTTGGATTTTGCCCTTTTCTATTGACTGCATGCGATATCTGCCAAATAAAAATAGATCAAAAAAGAACTCTACTGTGTTCAGAAAAAGAGCCAAAAAGAGAAGAAGTTATGAATAAATAGCATGCATCTTAATTTCAAAAGATATTGGGAAATAAACAGAGCAGGAAAAGCAGTATGTACATCTGAGTATGTACTGGTGAAAAAAAGTATTATTTCTTTAAAATCTGTTTTTATTTTTGATATATGAACCTTGATTTAAAATATTAGGACCTGTTGGTTATTAGGTTCTGTTGGTTATTCTCTTTCAATTTTGTTAGCATACCAGCTATTACATGTTCATCACAGAAACAGATTATAATGTTGCAAAAGAGTAGAGAAATCTCTCCCTCACAATGATTAAGTATATCAACTCATTCTCTTTCACACAAATGTACAAGGCAAGGCTTACACAGTTATCAGACAGTGAAGTGGGAATAGCTAATTGCAGTTCCTATTAAAATATTGCATTAAGTAAATTGTGAGAGAATTGAGTGTTCGAGTAGTTGAAATGCATAGCCAGCTGTTTTGCAAGATGTTTTAATTATTTTATCAAAAAAACTTCACGGTCATTGGTACATGTCCACAGAGCAATGAATTGGTTAAGTTATTTTACTAGACAATTTGCATTAGGTCCCTGGATTTTAAGCTTTTTATGAATATAGCCAATTTTATGGAAGATTCCCCYCAGAAGGCTCCTGATGGCACTTTATTTGGCCTTCTTCAATGTCAAATAAGCTATGAACAAGCTTCTTCATAGTGGAAGAAGAGAAATACTTAATATACTTTGAAATATTTAATACGTGYAAGATCCCATGAATTTCGCTATCTTTAAGAGACAAATTCTACTCTCAATATTGTTTCTTTGTTTTTAATTCCTCTGTGATTGTAAAGAGCATTTCTGAGTAAAGACAATAATATTACTTTAYTATGTAAACACAGAAGATAAAGCTAACAGATTATATACCACATAAATATTAAAACAATTTCTTGGGAGCTGCACAGGCTGATCTTTGCTTCTTATTATAAATACTTTTATCACAAATGAAAGTGTATTTGTAATAATATTAAAAAACAGAATTGTAATTAAAGATATAATATCATATTGCAGCTTCCCAAATTGTAAAAATACTCAAGACTAAACCTAGCAGATTTCCATCTGATCAGATTAAGTGCCTAAATCACAGTCACCATTGCAATATCTGTGTGCCTCTCTCTCTCTTTCACCTGCATCTGTGAATCTCACTTTTTTTSTTTCAGTAAAACGAATTCAAGAACAGATCTCCCTTTTTACCTTTTTTCTTGGTCTATTTTTCTAGATGTTTCTAGAGGTATGGTGTCTTTAAAAGCTATTTATCATGAAGGAGTCTGCTTGCTGTGAATAACTTGAGCTATTAAAATATTTCTTGGTGGTTAATATCTTTCATTTAAAGCTGTCTTCTGAAAGAATGGGTTTGTGGCTTATCATGATGCCACAATACAGATTTGATTTTTTCCCCTCATAACCTAGAGCTATGCGATGCACTTTCTAGAAYATATGACCCACATAAAACCCACAGGAATTCAGCCTGGGGGCAGAGAGGCAAGCAAAGTATCCTGAACTGATGTCTAGTTCATCTCAACTTTGGAAGTTTGATTCCTAAAGGTCACTAGTATTCCCCCATTTCAGCTTCCTCAGCATAAATTATATCCCTGCACCAAATATCAAATAGCACAAACTATTTGAGGTAGAGGGATGGTGTAGTGATTATCACATCTGCTTTACATATTSAAGGTCCTGGGTTCAAGCCCCAGTGGAACCAGCACCAGTAAATCTTTGGGAGGTTGGACTAGATGATCTCCAGAGGTCCCTTCCAACCTTACTGATTCTGTGATTTTTGCTTTCTTGTGCATCTTCCTCCAGGAGAGCAAGATGACCAGTCTACCTTTTCTAAGAAACATGACAGCAGTCCTTTCCTTTAACAGCTSCCATTGGAGTTATCCATTCCTCCCACTAAAATAAAATTTTTCCTTTTCTGATGATGGGAAGATGTGATCTGGATTTTCACAAGTGACCATTGAGTAATGTATTCCTCCATTTCTGAATGCATASTTTTAGGAAAGGTCTGGGCTTTGAAGAACTGATTTTTAGTGTTTCGCTCTAAACTGTTTCACTTTCGCTACCCAAATCACCAGTCACTTTTGGAAACATAGACCATGGTCTCTACACTATCACATTAGAAGGCATAAGGATAAATAATTCTTACCTCCCACCAGCAGGAGAAAGAATCCCACTGCAAATGAAGTGGTTTTTTTTGAATAAGTGCTGGGTTTTTTTCCACATCTCTTGAAGGAGTTTGCCTTTGGTTGTAGCTGGAAACCAAGAACCTGCAGCTGGTTCCTGAAAATATTTTAATAGCCCTGTAGCATGTTTTTCTGCTTAAAATCTCACTTAATTTACTGCAGTGATTACTACTGTATTCAGACACTGGTACTGAACAGTGCATATGATAATCATAGAATAAGGTTATTGCCACCTCTTCTTAGGCTTTATTGTCTCTTCTGTCCCACAGAGTCATTACAGRCACAAATTCCTGGAGGCACCTCTTTGTTTCTGATGGGAAAGAATGATAGAATTTGAGGCTTAAAGCATAAAAAGCACAGGAACCTGTAAAAGTTCCATTACTATTCCCTGGAATTTCCTTGYTTTTTATTTCAGATCATAAGTCTTTACTTGTATTGTGAAAGCTGAGAGATAATAGACAAGTGGGCAAAGGTATATATGTCTATATACACATATGTGTGTRTATRTATATATATGTATATACGTATGCCAATAGTTATACTACCATTCAAGGATTTTAACAACAACWGATTCTGCAAAGTGTTAGGAACTTTAAAATTTAAACTATAAGAGTACATATTCTTAACTTACATCAGTCTTCTGATGGACTAGAGAAGAAATACGTGTTTATCAACGTTGACAGTAATTATCCGCGAAAAGAAAGTGATAACCTTTAAAATGTCAAACTGCTTAAACTTAAAATATACAGTTTCTGAGGTGCTGTCAAGTACAGTTAACTAATAAGAGCTCTACTGGAGCACACTGACACTGCACTGACAAGCTCCAAGTTGGTGTGAGATCAAGGTGACTTAGAACTGTGTACCAGTTAGCTGTCAGATATATAATGGTCTCCTATGACTGTCATGTTTGCAGAACGAGAAGGGAGAATGAGGAGAGATACCTTAATGAGACATATAKTACCGTGGTCTCTGGTGCTCCAAACCTGGCATGTGTCATAGATACTTCAGAGGAATAGAGAATCATTTCTACCTTCATGCTGCACAAGGTGCTGTATTTTTGCCTGGCTGCATGGGTTGTCTCAAGGTGTGCTAGGTCTGACTGGATTTCAAGTTGATAGAAAATGGAATGATATTCCTTGGTGCAGAAGACTCTATCAAAAAACAGAATATGACTGCAAACTGGCATAGTATGAATCATTTTTACGCAAGCAATAAATAACAAGAGCAAAAATAAACCCAACAGGTTTCCTAGCAGCCACCTGGCAATATGTAAGGAAAATTTTATAAATATTTACAGTTATAAACTTTGCCAGTTAGATCATAGCAGGTATTGTTAGGAATGCCCAAGTAAACAGGTCAGCCATTTACAGTTATTAATCTTGAAATATTGATGAAAATAATAAGCAATCAAAAGTCTTGATGAAAAATTGAGGACCAAAACCAAGTTCAGATACTATATAATACCCAGAATTTTTTAGTTTTGATATAACTCTTTTATTCATTTCATTTTTTCAGAACAGAACTGAAACTCTTTAGGGATGAAAGCATAAAACTATTTCAAAAGAAATATTAAACTTGAAATAAAAACTGATTTAAATATTAGAACACTATTTTGGAAATAAATAGTTTGACTGATGCTGCAACTAATCATATGTTTTGCCAAACYCCTCCTGGATTAAACATAAATAAATCCCCAAAGGATTTGTATATAGAAACATATAGATTAAGCTTTTGAACAGCTTACATAACACAGTGGAACTGAAATAAAGAGGAGGTGAGCTACTTCAGGGTATTAATCCTGTCCCTCACCCTCCCAAAATCAAACTAGCCAGAAAAGGAAATGAATTTTAATTCCAAATAGAAATTCAAGGAGGCAAATTATTTCCTGTTCTTTATCTATGAATTTACTTAAAAGTCCTTTAATTTCCTAATTTCAATCAGCTACTGACTTTTGAAAACAGTCACTGAAAACAGTGTGAAACAGTCACCTTTGGTAAAACTTCTTAAAAATATCCCCATAATCAAAGTAAAATTATGTAATGAATTTACTGTCTAACAGCATTCCTGATATTCTTTTCCCCACCATTCTTTCCGCTTTTCCTTTTCTAGGAAAGGCTCATAGTCTGGAGAGAAGTGATTGAYGGGCTGAGATATAACAGTGGTCAATAGAACTATTGGGAAAAAATACATTTTCACTTTCTGAGTTCATCTGCAAACAAATTCTACTGTAATTTGGTAATGGCAATATAAACATAGATTTAGCACTCCATTATCTTGAAGATATCACAGTAATTTCCCTATAATCTAACTTTAAGGATAAAGTGTGTGTAATTTTTTGTAGAAAATTTAAGGTATTTTATTCAACAAATCTCTTCACAAACAACAACYTGAACTCCAAATTATCTTGGTAAAATGAATTCTTCCTTGCTCTRTTCCTAGTATTACCTTAAATGATTCTAAAATTGATACTAAAATACTAAAAATGATTTGGTAAATTCTGTTTCACTTGACCAGATATAATAACTTGGAGAAATAAAGAACTGTGAATGCATGCAATGTGATAGAAAGCATTCTCTGAAAGTTGATTTATAGGATTCAAGAAGCCAATCCCTATTGAAAATTCAGTGCAAAATTCTCCTTTCTTTCATCTCTGCTCAAACCCATTCTTGAACTGTTTTCTCAAGTAAATATCTCATAATATGCCTTTTGTAAATCTGGACATTGATCARCAATTTTCCAGTGAAGAGGAAGAAGAAGAAAGGAAGGAAGCTGAACATACTGCAATGTCATGATCCAGATGCCAGCTAAGAAAGCAACATTATTTTTCTCCTCGGTAATAGCATAGCAAAGATAAAATAGCCTGTTTGGGATAACCTATCCCTCTTTCCCACCTGGGAGAACAAAAGAGAAAACCCGTACTGGCAAAATTTTAAAGTGTTTTCTTTGCTCTGTAGGAGAATTTGATGCAGACACTAGTGAGGCAGAGATGTGAATATAAAGGGTATAAACCTTCTCTAGGTGTTTGTTTTTTACAGTTTTATAACAGGTGGAAAATAATGGGACAGATATTGAGTAGACAAAAATCAATTGATCTCTATTGACTCTGTTGAGCTGATCTCTATTGGCTTAAATTATAAGAATGACAAGAAACTCCASAGAATCTGATAGCCTTGTACCAGAGTGAAACAAGCATAAAAGATGAGAATCTAACAGATATGACCTGATTTATCAGTTACRTTTATCATTCACACTTAAGCTCAATATCAGACTGAGGAACTCGGAATGGATCTGATCACAGTAATAACCTTCCCTAGAAACAAAAGCAATTCAAAACAAAATAAAACCYAGGGAAAAAATTCGCATTGTGTATTATTGTGATATGCAGAACTTTAATGTCTGAGAGTTACAATCTTGCCTCTGGGAATGCTATTCATGGGGCTAAGTTGATTACCCATTCTCCAGTTAACTTATGGTACCTATGCTGGAGTCCATAAGGAGCACTTAGAGCACTACTGCAATGACAAAGTCAATCATAAAAGTATAGGTTGAGATGGCGCCTTCTGCATCACGCCTGGACTGATGTTAATTAAAGTTCTGTGTAACACCTCATTCAGCTGCAATATTGAATGTGAAACTTTCATGCTTTTAATAAYGTAAACTGTGCTGACTTAGAAGATGCACCTTCCTTTAGTTCCTTTCAAAAAGTTTTTTTCATTCTCATCATAGTTCTGTCCCTGTTTGTACTTCGTGTCATAGGCTGGCTTTGCTAGTTACTCATGGAGTGGGAGATCTGAGCTCTGGATGGCTCTCATCTGAACTGTAGAGCATTCAGTACATCCTAATTCTAAGGGATTAGGCTTAAAGGAACTATTGCATATTTGGGAGAAACTGCTGAAAAACCTCAAATGGGTACATGTCTACTCTTGCTTGCCTTGCRTGGTAGGTAAGTGTTACTCCTTCCAGGGGTGTTCCCATTTTACACTGGTGTACCAAAATAAAAATCGGGCCTAAGAAATCCAATAAGCGTACTGAGGAAAGAAATCAGCAATATAAAATTTTTGACTTTGGCTATATTAAACAGAGAAAAAAGTTCACAAATTTGACATCATTGAAAAAAATATTTGACCTCATATATTTGAATATATGAAGGGTATGTAAGCATAGTTGTTTCTAACTTCTACTGATCCAGCTGGCAGAATAGAAACACTAGTGCATAAAGAGAGGTGCATCTGAAGTACAGGACATGCATGTAAATGCCAAGCTGATCTTCCYAAGATAACTAGTGGGAAATGCTGCAGAGAGCAGATGGGGTTACATCTCCTTTCTGAAAGAATATTTGCTGYCCAATATTCTCACAAAAGATGGGAGGAAGATATGCTTAGTGGTCTATAAGGCAGTTTGAGACTTACAAATATGTCCCTAAAATGTTTCTTGACATGTAGCCTAGAATAAAAATAAGTCTTTAAAAGAAGTCTAAGTCTTAATAACTTATTTGCATAAAAGAGAGGCATTCGTRTCCCAGATTTTTTGCAGAAAAGAAGCTAATAACGTTTTTGTTCTGGTTATTTTTTTTCTTTTCCTGTTATTGCTAACCAATTATTRAATGTATTTTTTTAAATAAAGGCTTTATGCTATGCACAGACATGAACCTTCTGTTAAATGAGACAGTGACAAGAAAGGAAACCTACAGCTTCATTTTTAGAAGAAGAAAAACCTCTATGGGAAAAAAAAAGTCTTTTATGCATTAAGATAAACAGTCAGTAAGAGGATATACAAATTAATTAAAAGAAAAAGAAAGTGAAATCTGAACAAATGGGTAAAAATTGTCCCTCAGCCACTTAAATTCAAATAAATACTTTATGAAAGTTCATTTTAAGGCCGTTCATGTATTTGACAACTTAAATAATTTTAAAGGATTTAAATAATTAAGTAACAAAATTAAAATAATTTTGATGTATTCTTTTTCCTGATAGTCTTACTTCAAATAAATGGAAATAAAGTGATATTGTTGATACATAGGGAAACCAGAATGGCTCKTTCTGTTCACGTTAGAAGTTTTTTAGCTCAGTATCATATCTCCCTGACAATGGTCCACAGTGGAGGCCTACAAAAAAATATAAGCATAAATATGCAGTAAGGGTGCCCCAAACTATTCCTCCTGTCTCCAGTAAATTAAAGTCGGATGCTTCCTGACTCAGAAGGAGTGGTTTTATATTTAATAGTTCTTCACAGATCTTTTTCCTTGATTTAATCTGGGTAGTTCTTGAATCCCTGTGGATTTTCTGTGCACACTCTTTGACCAGGAGTTCCACAGCTTAATTACAAAAAGAAGAACTTTCTTCTCTTTCTTTTGAAATAGACCCTTAAACCTTTTAAAAGCCCCTTAGTTCCTATATTTAAAGAAACTATGAACAATTATCGGCTATTTACTTTGTCTATATCACTGGAGATTTTATAGATAGACTCCAGCAGCTGGAAATAAAATGCTTACTTCCATTGGCTAGAACAGCTATATAGGTATAAACCTATAGGCTATATAGCATGATTATCACTTGATGTGGTATAGTTTACTACAACGCAGAATTGTAAAGGAGGGAAAGTAAATACAACAGAATTAGACCTGTTGAGAAATTTCTTGGTCTATCTTGCTAAAACGAATTTGCAGGTTTTAAATAATACTTTTGTAGATAACCAGCAATCTGATTTTGCAATGAAAAGTCACAAGTCTCAGCCCTGCTGAAAGCAACAAGTGTCTGCTGTTTCTTTCAGCAGTCAATTTTACCTCAAAGTTTTCAAATTTATTTCTAGTGATCAAAATGTGTTGCATATATGGCAACATGCCAAACTAGCACTACAAGWATGCATACTAGCACATTGCATAGAAAGAAATTTTTGTAGTAGCATTTTTATGTGCATATACTAATGACTTTAAGTGTTCAGCATGGCCGCAGTCTCTTACTTAATGCTATTATAACTTTAGCAAGCCTACTGTGAGATTCAAGGGACAGACTAATCATGATCGGCATTACAGTATCATGCTGAATATATCTCCGGGGGTRTTTTTACAGGTATCAAAAACAAATTTGCATCAAACGTTTTAAAGTTACCTCACAAATAAAAGGGATTGCATTTTTTTTTTTTTTGAACAGTTATTCTTTTGGAAAGAGATGTAAATACAGGCTTGAATCTAACCAAATTATTTTACAAGGAGATAGAATGTATGAATGCTAACATTATTCTTGTATGAATGCTAATGTTATTCTAGTAAACATTTTTAACATTGACCACATTATAACTTACAGATCAATAATTTTCAGCTACTTAATTATCTAGGTGACTGCATTTACCAATTCAAATATAAGTACATATCTTACCTGATCAAATACCTTAGAGAGGTCAAGAGAATTGCTTCAAAYGAGTAAAATGTTGCAATCTTAAGAAGTCACAATATTTCCTACAAAAAAACTTGGGCTGCCTCTGCAGATGAAAGATCTGCTGTACAATCTAATGAAACCGGAATAAGTTCAATTGAATCAATGAAATAGACAAAAGGAATGCAAAGTTTTTTTTTTTTTTTTTTTTTTTTTTTTTGATAATGAAAAGAAATATTGACAGGGCTTTTGCTATGCTTTGTTCCCAGTTAATTTAAGTAAATCGCATTATATCTCCAAAAATCAAGGTACCAAAAAATTCGTGCTTTAACCTATTTAAAATTCTGTTACCAGATCTAGATCCTCATTTTACAGTTAATCCTCTGAGGAGGTACTCCCAAACTCAAGGGATTCCTAGATTTTTTGATATTTAACAGAGAAGAAGACTACTGAGATTGCTATCACAGAAATGCTATAAAGAACAAGAATCTCTTGGAGTTAAGAATTCACTGGTTTCCATTCTAGGATTTTAGCCATATTACAGGAATCCATTTCACACTGAAAGCTTAAGTAAAGCCAACCAAAGCAGTATATTGTTTACAGAGGCAGAATGCAGTGGGGCAATTCGTGATCTCCTTTCAGAGAATGAAAATCAATCAAACTTCACCAATAGATGACCTTTTTTCTACAAAAATTACAGATACTAGAGAAGTTTTCTTTATGCTGCTATATTAGCAAAATGGAATGAACCAGCTCTGTGCTACAGACACTCCTTTTTCTAGATGTGTGCTGAACTACATATTTTGAAAATAAAATGTTGCAAGATGGTGGTCACTAAATGGTCCAGCAGCAGAAATCCAGCTAAAATGTACATGTTTGGAGTCACTGGTAGTCAATAGAATGTAATTTAGCTATGTGAGGCAATGATAACATTACTTCTAAAGTAGCATATGTTGTAAGCTGCCTCTTATTGGGGGGTAGGAGGTGAAGAGAATACTAAATCAGGGGAATGCACTTCAGTATAAGGCAGTATAAGATGCTTGGCTGTTTTTGTAGGCATTTAATGAGCAATGCTGTATAAGACCCTGAGACCCTATTAGATCATTGTTGTTGTTGTACATAGAAAGATTAAAATTTCAAGATTTACTATATCTTACAGAAGAACTATGATAGCACTTCTGATAGCTAACCACAGCGCTATTGGTCACGTTCAGTTATAAATGTTCATTCTTTAAGGCATTGTCTGGAAAATATTAAGTTGTGATAGGCAGGCATTCTTTTCTTTCCATATGCCATTTCTGAGATTGCTGTCAGACTGCTCTGCCCAGTTTTGGAGTCTGTTTTTAAAAAGATAAAAATTGGAAATGGTTCAGAGAAGAGTTTCAAGAATGATCTGTAGTTGAGTCTGGGAGAAATGTTAGGAAATATCTAAGAACATTTAGCTAATTGATTTATCATAAAAGATAGTTCAAACTTAACTGTAACAAGATTGAATGCCTGAAAGATGAACCACTGTACTTATGTATTAAGGGAAATGAAGCATTGAAAGAATATTTCAGAGTGATAGATTTTCTATAGACTAGAATATATCAATTGATTTAATAAACTATATTATCTCTCCCCATATATCTTAGCTTTATCCTTAAACCACCATACCTACAAAAATACCAGTATCTAATCTATACTGAATCTTCAAAAAGATACACTGTTGTTCACCCATAAGTTATTAAGCTACTTTAAGAGATCATATAAGGCATGTTACATAGAAGATCAGACTATACTCAATTTCTTTTTGGCAATTTTTACAAGTCTTCATGAAAAAAATCTGAACACTTAAATTTGATCCTAATTCTTCTTAGAAAAACCCTGAAAAAACAGTTTGGATCTAGAGCCCAAGTTATTTTTTTATAGTTGAGGATGTAGTCCAAAATAATCAGAAACCACAGTTAAAAAAGAGAAAAGAAAAATTTCAAAGGATCTTTTACTTTCATATTGTTTTCTTGAGTAAAATGATTCTTTAAACTTATATTATTTTTAATCTCTAAGTGTTTTGAATTTTTTTAGCMGGGGAACGGGTTGAGAGAAGAAGGTGTGAATTCAAAGACTGATAATAATTTAATCCTAAATCTGTCTTATACTTTTTATTTACATTTGAACACTTCTTGCTCTTTTTCTTTAGCCATACTGCCTCTGCAATTATAAAAAGAAAAAAAACATTTTAACTAGTGCAGTTCACATCGCCAGTGGTGTGTGACTTGACACCTCTGGAGGCGGAACTCTGTCAGAGACTGACAAATTTTTTACAGGCAGTGCCTCTCCTGCTTGCAAAAAGGCTAGGTAAAAGCATCTATGTATAATATTTAAATAAAGGTGAAAAATCTAAGTTGAAAATGTTTGCTTGACTCACATCATATAAAGGACAAAACTTTAGACCAGCATGAAGATAAAGTGTCTTCATCTTTTGCTGAAAGACTTAATAGTCTTCCTAACATGTAGAGAAACTGGATCATGAAAGGAAAGCAGGAACAACATGAATTCTTCCTTCCGCTTTGATTTTTTTTTGAAAATAGATATCCAGAGTTTTGACTAAGAAGAGTTTTACTGGCRTGCTGCAGTATCCAGGTGAACTTCTGAAATTGCCCGCTCTCCCCTTCCTTCTTCCTCTCTACACTGGAAAGATCAATCTGTGAGTCACTGAAATTGCTTWTGGTAAGGCTGAACATGAAATAGATTTTTATTTCCTGGGAAATTTCACAGTCTTGATCCTCCTCCCCCCCCAACTTCCACTCTCTATTTTGTAATAAGATCAAAACCAAAGAGATTTGAAATATTCTGTGAAATGAACATGAAATCAATGTTTATTTTACTCAACCAAGTTAAATCAGAACATCTGTTGCAATGTTTTCTTTTTAACTTAAAAACACATTAACATTCATTTCAGTTCCAAATACATTTACATGAAATGATAAAGTGAAAAATTTAGTTAAAAATGTCTCATCTAACTATTTCCCTGAAGGAAACTGTCATATTAATGCAAGATTAAATGTTTAAAGAATCTGATAAGTTTTGTTCCAGAAACATTTGTATAAGATTCTTCTGACTTGCTTAACAATYTCTCCACTGGCTGAAGATTCATTGGCAGGCAACTATGACAGATAAAAACCAGTCATTCGTTTCAAAATACATATGTTGAATGAAATACTTTTTATTGGAACTCCATGGGCATCAGTATAATGACACTACTGGCAASTTTATCTTCCTCTCGGAAGGTAAATCCATTTCCCAGTGCCCAGCCAAGGTATCTATATGAATTGAAGAGGGAGAGGGTAAAACATTACATTTCTCTTCCTGCAGCTCCAGTGGTTGTAACAGACCCTGAATCCTATATTTTTTGGACTTAATAAGGAGGATCTCTATTTTTGGATGCTACCTAGAGAGATTTACATTTTACCTTTACTTGATCTCTTCACTGTGTAAGGAGTATATAGCTCTTGAGTTCTTATTTATATTTTTTATTGAAAGAACAGCCTGTATAGGGTTTTGTGCTGTAAGAGAGGTATCCAAAAGGATTCCTTAAAGATCTGTAACAAGACAGATATTTTCCACTGAAGRAATGGGAGCCTTTTCTGCTTTGCTTCACTTGACTGGATGTACTGAGCCTTCATAGCTGCAGCGCTAGTAAGGATGAAGAAACTTGTATCTCTTTTAAATAAAGGGAAGTCTTTTAAAGCGAAATTTCTTCTACAGTTTCACTTTTTCACTACCTGCTGATTTATGAACTTTACTGATGATTGTGCTTCTTGCAGTTTGCATGATGTGTTGCTTGCTATTTATCTGCGCATATCATGGTTCTGGATATTGTAGAGAACAGTCAGTTTTCTTTGAGGACAGCATTCGATTGCGAATGGAAATGAATTGTTTGCTAGTATCATCATTAATATTTATAGCAGTCCTAATTACTGTGCTTATCAAAATGTAGCAGTAGTATTGTATCAAGTATAGCTTCATTCAACTTGGTCACAATGTTGATGTCAAAATTATGCAYCTGAAGTGAATAAACAAATAAGTAAATAATTATATTTTCTTGTTATGTGAGCATATGATATAATTGCCACRATTTATGGAGAAGATAAACAAGCTAAAAAGGTAAACTAGTCCCACTTAGACTCTGTGARTTCAGTAAAGTCAGTATCAAACCTGCAGGAAATACATTTGATAATATAGACAATATTTATTAATATT
This sequence comes from Rhea americana, assembly GCF_003343005.1. Lineage (NCBI taxonomy): Eukaryota > Metazoa > Chordata > Aves > Rheiformes > Rheidae > Rhea > Rhea americana. The sequence goes on from NW_028186535.1 coordinate 2,744,739, forward strand.
ATTGCATTAATACATACAGGTCCCAGATAGAACTATTATTTCAATAGTCAAAACTAACAGGTGTCAAACTGGAACAGATAATTTATGCGTAATATACGGACTTACATAGTTCTAGAATTTACCGCAAACAAGAATRATGTTTACCACTACATTTACAGAATCACAGAATAGTTGAGATTGGAAAGGATCTCTKKRGATCATTGGGTCCAGCCCCCCTGATCAAACAGGGTCATCTAGAACATGTTAGACAGGATTATGTCCAGGTGGGTTTTGAATATTTCGAGKGATGTCACAACCTCTCTGGGCAACYYGCTTGATCAGGGGGATTGGACTAGATGATCTCCAGAGGTCGCTTCCAATCTCAACCATTCTGTGATTCTGTGATGATATCCCAAGCTATAAAGAAAAAGAACTTAATCAACATCTTCTGACTTTCCAGATGTCAGACTTTTAAGCCTTGATACTATATCAATGAAGCAAGCAMGCTCCCAGTTTTTGAAAGTCTCATTGAAAACATGACAAAATCTACTGTGAACCTCAGKAAAAAGAAATTAGTGAGGTTTGGCAAGGATAAGTCAACACTTCTGTTTACACTATGACTTGTTCAAGTACACCTTAGTGTGCACGAATACCAAACATATGACATACATTTACAATATATATATATACACATAAGAAAACAATATGAGCAATTAATATATGACTTACCTTTAAATCTGATTAATTTCTTCAGAATTTTTATAGCTAATATTCAGCAGTAGGGTTTTAGTGATCTTATGTATTTATAGAAGTTTGAATTAAATGGATTTATTAATTTCCAGTATAAGTTTATAAATAATCAAAATATATTTTTCAGAGATTTAATTTGGAAATATATTTGTAATATATTTCTCTGGGTGAAGGTGGTAGTGGGGGACCTGCTCTTGGAAATTAAACAGAAAACAGTAATGCAACTTTTCTGAATGTAACAATGTACGTTTTATAAGTTCACAAAGAACTCAGAGACCAAGCAACACTTTCCATGAACAGAATATGATTATACCAAATAATAATAAAATGTAATTGAACTGGAAATTTTTCCATGTTCTTTCCATTCATCTTAGTAAGTTAGCAGTCTAGTTATTTGTGCATGCCTGTAACAATTAACACTAAATAGAAAAAGTAATTTCAGAGTATGTCCATCCAGGTGGTACTTAGATCTCATTATTTTTTTTTTTAATATAGGTGATATTAAAAGCCAACTTTATACTATGTGGCAGCAAAGGCAATAAAAACATTAACTGACCACAGGATGCAATCCATGATTTCTTAAGCAAACAGAGAACTCGGTGAAGCCAGGAGCTAAGAACTCTCTACAGAATTCAGTGCTTTATATCTTCCATTTAAAGTCTTTGCATAGATAGGATAAAAATAAAAATAATGAAACAATCATATGTAAAAACTAAGTAAAAAATAAGTATTACATCAACAAAGGTATCTTCATATATTAWAATAATAATAATAATAAAACCTGTAAAAAAGAATGACAATGTGTAAAATGAAGCAAATAGCTGATCCTATTTACAGGAAAGCATGCTGGTATTTCAGCCTTAYGAAACACGTACCTTTTAAGAAAAACTGCATGGATTTATACATTATTCATGTGTGACTTTCAGCAGGCCACATAAGCCGTACTTTCGGTGTTGTTTCACACATGAAGATAGGCTCACAATTTCTCATCTCCTATCCAGCCAAAATGTCTCGGGCCGCACAGACGCTTGATTTTTAGCACCATGGATAGTTCCGCATTTTCCCTCTGGGCAAAACATCGCTTTCTTATCTTACTGAGCAGGAAACATATGTTGCAGTCACACATCAGAGGCTGTAAAATAGGGTACCTTTTATGTTGTTATTAGCATATCTACCTCTTTGTTTCCAGCAGGTGAAGTGACTTTAAACATCAAAGAACACAACAGGTTATTTTTTTCATGCTTGCTAAGGAAATGTAGCATTTTTTTTTCTCTAGGCTATTATGTAAAATCAGAAAACAACTTCTCAATAATTTTGTTTGAGCAATAATGAATTTTGGCTTGGTCTGCTTCTGGTGTCAAATGATTAGGTGAGTTAAGACCTTAAGGCAATTCCTGAAGCTTTGCATTCAGCCTTGACTCCTCACTTAAAAATGAAATATCTGGCTAGACACAAACCTTTAAGCAAGTGGAACACTGTCCTCAGGCTGAGAATGAAGCTAATAATTTATCTTAATCCACTCATATACTGGCTTATTAACAGGAAGACAGATTTTCTGCATTGTTTATTGCTGTGAAAGTTGATTGTTGACAGACATTTTTCTAAAATGGTACTTATTAAATGACTCAATTAAGTGTACCAGTAGAAGTGCTGTTTAACACTGTGGTTTACTATTGTTATAGCCATCAAAATATATAGCTATTGAATAGYGATCTACAATTAAATAATATGAAACCAATTACATTCATATTATAAATATCCATTTAAATTCAACTRGGAACTATAAACTGCTTCGGTAATTAGAAAAGATGGAGATAAACCAAAGACTATAGGAAACAAACCRTAAAAGACCGTTCTCTCTTAAATTCTATAGAGAAAGACAACACTGTGAAGCTCTATTTGGCACTGTTGTATTCTACACAGCTTGCCCATATGGGTATCCCAAACCATATTTTTGATCTGAGTGTCCTATTGATCCAGAGGACAAGGAAACTGTTAGATAGGAACAATCATATACTGAGGATATGAGATTTCTAATGTCAAAGCTATCTAAAGACAGTAGCATATGTTCTGACACTAAAAATTTACTGACCCCAGATGAAGGCTATTCCACTGGGCTTAGTAAGGTGTTTTTCCGGTATGGCAGTGCAGCCTTTAGGCCTAAGCCAGCTCGTGCACAGCGCTGATGCTGTGCCCGTAAGCCCAGCAGATAGCCCCGATAAAGCAGAAATAAGGTCTGAGTAGCCACTGGACATGACCATACATGACCATGGTTAGTTATAAATAGCTGAATACACAGAATCTGTTCTGATATGGTAGCATGAAAGAGCTTAACCATTTAGAAAAACAAATTAAGAAAAAATGGATATGCATAGCCAGAAGGATTTATATTCCATGCTGCAAATGGTACAGTGAYTGAAGAGAGATGTCAACAATGGTTAGTTGTGCGCTGTGAATGAGTGAAATGCTTACTAAATGTATAATACAATGTATCATGGAATATGTAAAAGTRATATTTAAGTGAACAGTGATCTTGTTCAAAGTTTCAAAGTCTTGGATTTTTAGCTACTACATAGTTGTATTAGGAGTGATGGTTTCTTTGCTCAGCAGTGCAGGGCTGTCTTAGCGCTGGCAGTGTTACGTGCATCACAGTATTGATACTGCCTTGAGTTACTGGTTATGGAGGTCAGAATCCCCGACTAATCAGAGATGCGGACACTGGAGAAAGGATTAAAAACTTAACAGGAATTCTTTTTTGTCACCTTTTCTTCTTTTTTCTTTATTCTTATTTTTTCATTATTTATTTATCTTAAGGTATTACTTGGGAAAAAAATGCCCAGACTTTAGGGGCTAGAAGTGATTTATTAAACCCCAAAAGAGATATATGTTTTGGGGTTTTTATATCGAATTTTTGGTTTATATTAATCAAATAAATGATCCCAACCAGGCAAAACTCTGCATTCTAGATTAGAATATAGGTCTTGGTTGTCTGACTTCACTGGGAGTACTTACACGCTTTAAATTGTAAAGATGGTCAAATGCTTTCTTGCCTGAGAGTCCWTTTATAATTGCAAATCAAAGGAGTTGCATTTATATTTAAATAGCTTTGGATTTAAAGGAAAAAAAAGACAAAAATATATACTTGCTGATATGATACATCAGAAGAAAACATATGTCTATAAAACTCGTTTTTTCCAGAAACAAGTTCATCTTGTATAAAGTACACTATGTGTCTTTGAAGGGTGTCTCATTTGTATCTAAATGAGGAGAGATGCATTTAATAACATTTTGGGATGTTCTTCTAAACTGTAGTAATAATCGCATGACATTTTAGTGCTGTTTCATGTTAATCCCAGAATATACTACTCAGAAATTAATAAAAAAATATGAAAAATATAGTAGAGAGAGACCTTGATAGTCACTAGCCTATCCTAACACCAAATGGCAGAGTCATCTGTGTGGAACTATATATCCCATAAATATGWATATCCTATCAAAATATTAACATATTTTAAAATGTTTTAAAAACTAATATTTGTATTTTTAAATAGAGAAGATATGGGGAATTCTAGGTCTGAATAACATCTAAAGAAGTGCATCACAAGGAGATAATTTGCTGTTATGCATAAAACATCTGTATGCTGCAATTGCTGTGTTGATTTGTAAATGTCATGAAGTTAAAAAAATCTTTATTACTTTCTACAAGTGATATTAATTATTTAAAGTTTATAAAGTGCTTTGGAATATAACTCATCTGTAAATAAACTAGATAAATGTTAAGTAGTGTTGCTATAAATTTACAAAGACAAAAGAAATCTAATATTATTTCATTAATTTGCTAAAATGACAGCAACAAACTGGGTTTATTCTACTGTGTAAATTATTGTACATTTTTTTTTGAACCATCATGCCAGCTCTGGAAAAATGACATCTACATCCATGTGGATCTCTCTGAGCATGCAAGAAAAGTAGAGGCTTTTACAACACATACAAAAATATGGATATGGCTGAAGAACTCTTGGAATATTAATTTTTCTGGAAACAGTTGTAATCACATTTCTGGAACAGTCCCTGAGTAGGTTTTGTTGCAGATGGACTATTAGGACATCAAGAAAATATGAAAATGAAGCATCTCTCTGGAGGATTAAGAGTCAAGGCTTCTTCCAAACTCGAATAGATTATTATAGGACATCTGAATGCATGTGTTTTTAAGTACTAGGAAAGCAACAAGTTTTATTTTGAATAAGATAAAAGTATGATTCAGAAGTGGAATGAAATATGCATGTGGAATGAGTGTTACACATAAGTTATATTCTCTATAACACATGAGAAAACCTATTTATCGTTGGACTAGGACACGTTCTTTATCTTACACATCTACCTGKAACCTACTGTGGCTGAGGAATACTAAATGGAAAATGGAGAAAGAACAGATTTTTGTAACKGGCAGTGAAATTCACCCTACTGACTTAGAAAAATGCCCCACAAATGTGAATGAAATCAAAAGACTGTCTTTTGCAGTAATGTCTGTTCTACTTGAACTTTCATTGCTCTACTGATGGGGTTTTCTGTTCAATATTTGCCTTTTGTAACCCTTTCATCAGAAGCCACTCAGCACTTCTCAACACTTCATCTTCATGGCACTCTGAACTTCACCAAGGAACTCATCAATTTTGGATGGAGTATATTGCTGAAACATACATACATCTGAGGGAACAACAAAACAGAAAAAAAGGATCAAGGTGCTTCATGAAGCCATATCTCTTATTTATGGCTCTTGTCATTATTCTTTCTTTTAAAAAATCAGAGGAAAAGATTGGACAGTTATTCGTCTTATACTAGTTAGCTTGTCACGTACATACCTTCTGGATGTGGAAAAAGCAAACAAGAAAATACATTGTGCTTCACAGTCAATTCTAGTACAAAAAATATTTTTTGTGGGAGATATGGCTTGATTAAAATATTGGAAATCTAAAGGCAATTTTTCCACCAAATCAATCATATAACATTGATGTAGTGACATATATCATTGAGTTGCTCTTAATATGAATTGTGTATGACTAGTATATGACWAGGGAGTTTTCTCACACTAGGACATTGAAGGAGCTGTTCTGATGCCAAGAAAATGKTGTCTAGTGCCATGTGAGTTGCCTTAGGGTCTGTTGTTCCAGAAAAGCAAGGATTTGCATCTCATCTGCCAGTCCCATGAGCATCATCAGATACCTTAGAGAACTGACATGATACATGGCAGCTGAATTGCATCCTAAGTTAACCAGCAGTTACCCATCTAATCCAATATAGCTCTGCAGGTTCCATTTGTCAATGAAAAGAGAAGGTCACCTGTAGAGATTGATTTTTTAAATAGATGGATGAATTGTCCTCTAGAAACATTTCTTTCTCTCCATTGTGTATAATGGAAGATGACGTGACTATTTTGGACTAGATGTCTCTCCTCAGTGTATCCGGGGAGGTGAAACTCACTCTAAGATGTCTTTTGTGACCCTTATTAGGATGTACTGAATTTGAATTTAGTTTACTGTCCTGAGAATAAGCTTCATTGTTTCTTAAAAAAAGCTCTTTTTTTATATAATTGAATTAAAATTTGATGAAATAATGTGCTTTATATTATAGGATCAGTAATTAAAYAAATATTCCCTCCCTCATGCCACCCCTCCCACCAAGATTTTTCTTCCTGAATCACAATTATAACTATGGTACAAAATTACCATAAAAAAAAAAAAAAGCACACACTTTTCATTGCAGTTACTAGAACTGGTGATGCTATTTTGTAGAAATATATACTTATTTCTTCAGTATATTTCTGTAATTGCCAAACGAATCTTAGTGCTTTCTTATTTCCTATAAGAATCAATACCAAGAATGGATTTTTTTTTTCAAATTTCCTTTATATTTTTATGCTTACATCAAATCTGGTTGATTCCATATTTATGTTTAGTTTGATACAGAGTTTACTAGCTAACACTACTYTTTACCCATAGGATACAAGAAAGCCATAAATTTTCAATAATCTGTAAAATCTGCAAGATTTAAATTGTTCTCATACTTGTGAGTATACAAAACTTTCTAGTTAGAGAGCAACTACTTTTGCCTAGTTGATAACATAGCATGTTTTGACACACCACAGTAATAGAAATTAATTAAACGGCAATTAAAACAAATGAAAATAGTTGATGTATGAAATGTTTATTCATTTTGTCCTGAGCCTGAAAAGTGATAAAGCTATAGAGYTGGAAAGCATAATTTTATCCGAGGTTTTAAAAATAATAGATAAAGACACAGTCTCTTAGATGAATGCTGCATACAGTGAAGTGCACTGTGATATAATTTGGAATGAAATGACCTTCACTTTTCAGTCAGACATTCAGTTATTATTTTAGCAGTATGGTCACAGTCTTTCCTAGCTGGAACTCTTTCTTTAATGATGTTCTTCCCTTCTTCCTCCTCTAAGAGTTTTCAGTGAACATTTCAAGTATTTCTGGAAGAAGCAGATCTTTAGGCAATGTTGAAATTTCACAAATGATGGAATGAACATATACACAGATTTAAAACTGAAGAAATAACAGCTTGTTATCTGACYGTAGCCATTTATCTGAATGTATGGAGTTATCTTAAAACAAACAAGCAAACAAACAAACAAAATTTCCGCAAACACRGAATTGTTACTCTTCTTCCAAACTTTTGCAAAATACGTTTTCAGTTTAGAAATGTTTCAYGGTAGCTTGTGTGAATAAGATGGTAGTAACTTGTGGAACAGGATCGATAACCATTGGAATCGATCAGAAAATGTGCTGAGTGGGAGAAGGAAATAAAAGTCATTTGTGTCACCTGACAAGGGATGAGGGGTAGAGGGAGGGAAAGTAGAGGAGAGGTGAGGCGAGGCAGAAATCATAAGGTTGGGACAGATTGCTAATTCTGAGGAATAATTTCATATGGTTGGGAGTGAGGGCARGGGGTTGTATTCCAGAGGAGAGTGGATTCATGTTGGTATGATAGTAAGAAGAAATAGAGAAGGCTTTAATTTCACATAGGATTACATAGCAGCTCACATGACTGACTTCATTCAGGTAGTGTGTGAAATCACAGGATGACATGAAATCTAACCAAAGTCACTTCAGAAAGAAATATTTTAATAGGTTAGCATGGTCTGGAMCAGGTTGCTCAGAGAGGTTGTGGAGTCTCCTTCTCTGGAGATATTCAAAACCCACCTGGATGCAACCTTGTCTAATATGYYCTAGGTGACCCTGCTTAAGCTGGGGGGTTGGACTAGATGATCTCCAGAGCTCCCTTCCAACCTCAACTGTTCTGTGATTCTATGTATATAAACAAATACAAGGATGTAAGAATAAGTACAATGGGAGGAAATTATCCMTTTCAAGATCCCAATGACAAGACACTTGACTTTCATGTGCACAGTTTATGATGYTTCAAGGAGCTCTTGACAGAATTATATTGATTTTTTACATGGTTGCATATCTATTGCTCTTATTACCTAAAACTCATGTAATTACTAGTGCCTAGGCACAGATGTTATGTATAAAAAGGCCTTTTTTTTAGTCTATCAAATGATAAATTGATTATGAATTTTTAAACAGGTGTATCTTCAAAAAATTAATTATAGAACTGCTTKGGGAAACAAGACCATGCATTTTTGCCCAGATGTACTCTCGCGTTATGTTAGCTGAAAAATGTTCTCTTTGTTTTCAGTCTTCAAACAAAGCACCTGCAAGCTGAATACTGCCACCTAAGAAACATTCTGAAATACGTTTATTCTCCCAGTTTTTGGAGAGAAAGGGGGATATGGCTTCTCCTGATGGAAACAGTAGGGAAGAAGCAGGGTTACAGATGAGTTACTGCTGGAGATAGAAAAAATAGTGCAGGTAGAGGTACCCCRAATACCTTTTCCCCACTTTTAAATCAGTCTTTATCTTTTCCATTATTATAATTAAAGTATATATAAATAAAGTGCATTATAATTAATATACTAGTAGTCTCCATGGCATACAGAAGCTGGCATAAGGCCAATATCCCTGATGATGACTATATTCTCCTTAAGCAAGGATTAGTGTGTGTCACTGTGTGGACACCACTTCTTTTTGTATGTACACCTCTAGATTGGGGTGCATCTCTCCTGTAAGAAGGAAAATTCAATTGGTATATGAAGACTGGTTGATGGGGGTATTTACATTTCTTAATATTGTTGCCTTAATCTGTCCAGATGCTCAGATAGACACTACTGACCTGGCTGCATATGAGTATCATGTACAAGTATTTTGTCATAACCAAATAAGTTAATATTCATAAGAAAAATATTTCTAAGATTCTGATGCATTCCCATTGTTTTAGGAGCAGCAGCAGTAATTACATGATTATATGCCTTAATTCAGTGCATTGTAGTTCTTGTACAAGATTGATCTTGTTCTTAGTTTATAAGATAATTAGTTTCATTTTCAAAAGAGTATATATAGTAAGAAGACAAATAACCAAAATCAAAAAGGCAATTTTGCCTTTGGACTGAAAAAGATCAGAAGCAGAAAAAGTTGTAACAGTATCATTTTTCTAAACAATCGGAACACAGAGGAAGTAATTAGAGAGAAGATGGGAATTTCAGAGAAGCTAAATCTGTTCTTTGCACCTCTCCTCTCTGCAGAAGAGAACCCTGAATCTGTTCTTATTCCCATCTTTTTCTATTTCTGCTAATCGYGTTGATGCAACTGCTGTTTTTATGACCTATAGCCACTGAAAGGAAAAAAAAAATACACAGGAAAAAATAGGTGTCATTGTGGAGAACTCAGCAGGATCATCAGTTTGCAGGAAATAAGAGAAAAATTAAAAACTATTTGCTTTGGTATTCAATAATTATTGCTAGCTCTGAGGAGGCAAGACTATTTTAAAACTGTTATAAAACAWTGTAAATTCAACTTCTTCTAGTAAACTAAGTAGGTAAGCTTCCAATGAAGCACATGGTAGAGTTAGGCACCCTTGTGTCTTTGAATAGAGGAATGAAGTGTACAGTAGAGGTACCCAAGTTATCTTGTGTAGTAACAAAGAYCAATCTAGTAGAGATACTATTGAAAGCAGACAATTTACTCTGCTTTTAAGGCRAGGCTGTAGTGTTGTGGTCCCCTCTTTCTCTCAAAATATTGGAGATCTTTGGCTCATATGAGACAGAAATGTTATTTTAACTTGTGCTTGCCATAACTTTGAGGAAGGAGAAGAAAAGTATTTTTTCTTGAAATTGAATTTTGTATGACATTAGGAATAATTAGAGTAAGGGAGGAGATGAGATGAGCATGTGGCTAGATACAGATTTGATGCTGGAGTGTCAAAAGTTTGYACAGAGGTATAACAATTCCTCTCTCTTGTGACGAAAAAAATGTGGCATACACTGGGCAGTGCTAAAAGTAGAAAGGAAAAAAGTGGTTACAGTACTTTTCAGTTTCCTAGTAATCCATTCATGAGAATAGAGACACTGAGTTTCTGAATCCTATTAGATATTTTAAGATGTAAATGGGTTCTGAAGTTCTAATTTCTGGATTGCTTAAAGTGGCAAATAGGTACTGTAATGTGGTGGATGATGCTAAGCTTAAAAGCCTCATATTAAAGAATTCATTTTAAAACAGCAAGGAATAGAAAGAGCAGAAGTGAAGCAGACTAGAAAAACTAGCATATATGAAGATCAGATTAGGCTCCTTTGACAAGAGAGTAAAACATTGGTTTATTTTTTTAACTGTTAGATATTGTGAACTGTGTTATTAAAAACAGCAAAAAAAGTGCAGAATTCCATGAGTGATTTGTATAAATTTTTAAATTGAAATCTATGCTTTAGTAAGGAGAATTTTGCTTTTTTACTATTGACCTCCTATCCTAAAAGCCCTCTTGAGCCCAGGCCATTCCTAGTTCTATAGTGACTTTGGCAGAAGTAGCTGTGTGCTCTTAAAGACTGTCCACTTTATTTCGAATAACAGCAGCACCATTCTACACTAAAGTTGCTGCTCGGTGTGGTAGAATACATACATACAYGTTTATGTGACTTGCAGGATCTAAAACTCAGGGTATTTCTGAGATTTTGCTCCTAGCATTGCTTCAGGCTGCCTAAAAACCCCACCTACCTTTGCCACAGGTGACTCTGAGGACTCATTCAGAAGCTGGCCTGATTTTAATGATGTGGCGCGGTTGTAAGGGTGTAACATTTTGTATGGACTTGTGGCAAAGAGACATGCGAGCATGCAGCTTTGTGAAAGCCCTCCAAACAGCAAGCTGACAATCTCTTGGAGTGTCTCTTGAAGTGCAGGTGCTTGCAAGGTTTCCTTTTAATGGTACTGGAAGGGTTGCTCCAGGTTTGGCCATGCAGAAACTGCAGCTCGTTAACACTGGGAAATCTGATTTCAAGTCTTGCCTCAGCATCGTTCAGTACAGCCATGTAGAYGCAACCTGGTGTTACAGCTGCGTGACTCCAGGATTCTGGGGCTACAACTATATTCTGAATATCAGAAGACAAAGATCTTTATCCTGTAGCGAGTTCTTAGCGGTCAYACGGCTACTGAGGAGCGAGTCCTTCAGTTGAGGGTAATACAAATAAGTTTGGAGTGCGTTCTGTGAAGTTCATGGTGTCTATAACAGTATTTATAAGGTTTGATTTGAAAGCTAAAGCTGATTCGACTGGAGGAAGTATGCCTTAGAATTTTATCTGATGTAAATTAGCATTTCTAGTATGAAATGTCAGGGATGGTAGTGTAATTACCATTCAGGTAATCTGGATTCTTGGATCTGTTACTGATTTTTAGTGTTATACGCTGGTGGGCAAGCCACAGTTATTGCTCTTTGCCTCAGTTTCCCGATTTATAAAATGAAGCAATGATACTGTCCTAGATCTGATGAATAATGCTGTGTAAGTGAGGTTTCTCTTTCTTCTGTTTTCCTTTTTTTTTTTTTTTAAAGAGAGTCTCAATATACCAGTCTACATGAGCTGAGAATCTGACCTTGAATGACTAAGAATACTCTAGAGACAAATGGAAGGAATAAAAGTGAAAGTAATTTTCAAATTAATTCTCACTCTTTCTTAGATAATTTTCTGTAAGAAATAATAGAAAAAAAGTTACAGTCTGCCATCCCCACTAGGATTAATATGATGATATTCATTTTCTTTAAAAAAATGGTATGAAAAGGACTATCATTTTGAGTAATTTTCCAGTGTAAATGAAAGAAAGAGGTCATGGTTCATATATACATATTAATTTTGTTAACAGAAAGCAATTTACTTTTCCTTAATTAAACTTAACCACTGTGGTCTTTGTTTTAAATTGATAAAGGGATTATGAAATTATCTTTTCAGGTTTGTATGGCRGTTAATGTTTGAATAAAAATGGTTCTTGCCTGATTTGAAGTTACATTTAAGAATTATAAAGGCAAATGCTTTTCAAAAAATTAGTCATCTTTATGTTTCTTCATTAAATGGTAGAGTTTCCTTTGCAGTCCTACATTATAAGGTTTGTGTGATTACTGGAAAACTGTAAGTTGGAATATGGAGGTAGAGCCTGTCAGTCAAAATACAAGCTCCATTAATTAAATGCATATCTACTTTTCGTGGCTACATATTCACCAATATTCCAGAAAATGAAAATAAAGTTTTTATCCTGAGGGCCAGACACTCTGACTTAGTGATGAGATTAAAACCCCACCAGCTTCAATGGAAGCACTGTTCATAAGAGCTGAAATGCCCACTGGGAGATACCCATCTCTCTCATTTGCCTCCTGAATAATATGAGTAAGGTATAATGAACCGCAATCTTCTTCTGACTCTACATTAGGGACGTGTCCTTGAGAACAGGGCACTGGTATTCAACAAGTTTGAACATCAAACCCTGTTCTATATCTCAAACAAAGTATTAAACATATAACACAAATACAGCATAAAAGTGGAAAGATGAAGCTTATTGTAGTTGACTCTTACTATGATTTTTTCTGTTTGGAACATCATAGCTGCATGCAAGAGTTACGTGATAATGAGCAGGAATGCTTAGCTTGAAAGTATAAGGCAAATGAGTAGGGAACGATTTGAAATTGAGATGGATGAATAACCACTTAAAAATAAAATTAAGAGGATGCTGACACGTACGAGAAAAAGAAAGAGCTGATCAAAAAGGGAAACACATTTTGAAGACAGGAAAACGAGACCAGGATTAAAGTGAGACAAAAGTTGAGCTCGACCACATAAAGGTGTTTAAAACAAGCACTAAGAATGTCTTCTGGCTATCAAACGATAAGGAGAGAACACAGACAAGGAGTAGTGAGACCTAAATTCAGTGAGGGTGAAATTGAATATGAATGTAATGTATATTGGGCTCCCAGAAAGGAGTGTTTTCCCGCAAGTTTTCAACAAGAACAGCTATGCTGAACAAAGCAGCTAAGCTAGGTTGGCTTGGAGAAGCAATGGTTTGGGGAAACTACCAGCAGAACATGAAGATCAAGTGAAAACTGAAGCTTGGAGGGGTTAGACAATCCACCTTCGCCTTTGGAAAGAAGTGGTAAAAAAAAATTGCATTTCCAATACTCAGATTTTTTGCAATCAAGTCTCTAATGGTACATAGCAAAAATATATAATAGAATACTTAAACCTAGGAAAGAAGGAAAGACTGATTGATTTTATTACTTGTCTATTTATCTGTGCTTACCTGGAAATTAAAAAAAAAANAAAAAAAAAAAAAAAAAAAAAAAAAGCAAGAGAGAAGATATAGAAACAAAAAGAAAATGAAATAGAATTTCTTATGATTTGATTAATGTAACTTTTTTTTTTGGCAAAGCAACAGCAGTAGTTTTAATTTCTTCTTCCTTAAAAGATTTGATAAATTCTCACAAATGAAATCATTACTTACACTTTCAAATGAAAGATTTAAAAACAACAGATTCTGGAGCAGCCTTTAAATACTATTCCAGTAGAAGTACCAAGAGAAGAAATCTAACTTGCATCAAGATGCAACAGGGTGAGCATCTGAACTAAATTACTGATAAAGCAGRTTATAAGCCATGTTCACAACCTGAAAGGGAAGGAACACATGTTGAAGAGGACTGCCTCATGCTCTGAATATTAAATACTCAAATTTAGAAAGTGCTAATAAGCAGCCTGCAGAAGAGAAGGGGGAGGAGGGGTGAGGATCTTCTCAGTGTATACAAATACCTTGAGGGATGGTCTAGAGAAGATGGAGCTAGACTTTTCAGTGCTGCCGAGCAACGGGACAAGAGGTAAAGGATACAAACTGAAACACAGGAAGCTCCATCTGAATAGGAGAAAAAACTTTACTGTGAGGGTAGCAGAGCATTGGAACAGGTTACCCAGAGAGTTTGTGGAGTYTCCTTCCTTGGAGATGTTCAGAAGACATCTGGGCACAATCTTGAGCAAAGTGTTTTAGGTTACCCTGCTTTGAGAGTTGGACTAGATGATCTCCAAAGGTCCTTTCCMGTCTCTGTGATTCTCAGTGTGAGGGTCTGAACCTGCAGGCTGTGTGTGTAATCAGGCATTTTGACAAAWACAATGGCCCATCACTGCTGCTTCCTCCAATTAAGCTTTGTTTAATGTGAGTTAGTTATGATTTGAATGTTCTTAGGAAATCAAGCTTTTCTGTGGATATATCATGTTTGYGTTCTTTTATCCCAAGGTCTATAGGTGAAGGTTAGGCTCATCAGTAATCATGTCAATCAGTACATCAGCAAAGCGATGGTATAGTTCATACCTAATACCTCAAACCATCCAAGGASACTAACTAAGATTTCATTAAAATCAGGCTCATCTGAAATTCCGTCTGAAATATATGTATGTATATATCTGTATATATGTATGTATTTATATGMAAACTTTACTGACTGACTGCTGGGGCATTTTACAGCCCTATACAACTTCACTGATTACCTAGCAAACATGTTTAGTTCTTTGATTTAATGCTTAATATTTCTACTTAAAGATTATAAAATGATAAAATGAGTGAAAGCAAGCACAAATTTTTATTAAATAAAAATTCATCTTTAAAAACTGAATGCATACTTGTGTAACTTCATATTTATTCCTGCAAATTGTCTATGGGATTAGCTCATCAACACTAGTATGACTCGCRATTTTGTTCTAATAATGCAATGTAATGGGTGTGGCAGTTGTTAATTCCTTAGCTAACACCTTAGCTAATGACTAGATAAAAAAGTACCACCTGATTCTGTTTTAGTTAACAGGCTGGTGCTGTGCAACTGTAGAGGTACAAAAAAAAATATTTCTGACCCATGTAGGAGAGGACTTGTTACATATCCTTTCTGTAAGTTACAATAGATTGCTTTATTTTCTCTTCATTTATGTTTAATTCTCACTGTTTTTGTATATTACTAAGAACAAAAATATAAACTGTTTTCTAAGCTGTGTTACARTGTATATAGACTGCCTTTTATTTAAAAATCAAATCAAAAAAGAGAATTTTGATTAATTAGATGAAAGAGAAAGGTTTTATGACCAAATCTTTGAAGCAATTTCTGAAAGCCATATGTGTATTTGCATAGTCTGTCATCACTGAGAAGAAAAAAATGACAATATTATAACATTTGAGGCTCAGATATTTTAYATGTGCTAGTCATAGTGATACAGGCCTCGCTGATTTTACTGGTGACTTTCACTGTCAGCTAGGGTAATTACTTACATGGTGCTCACTTATACAAGTTCCTTTYTCTCTATCTCTTACTAAAGGAAAATTTCATAAATAGTTAGCCAGTAGATCCTATATAGTAACCCATTCTAAAGAACCAGCTATGATTTGTGATATTAGAAATATTGCTGCTTGATCTCATGTACATTTTCTCTGTTTGTAAAGGTCAACCTCACATTACATCCTGTTATACCAGTTGTAACAGTCAGGAATCCATGATAATACGCTTCAGTATGTATAAACTGGATTTACACTAGTGGGGCTTGCTTGCTGTAGGCAAGATGTTGCTGACTGAAGGAAGGGTGTTGCATGTGTGCTGTGTATCCTCCTGCGCTTTTTTACTGTTTGCAACAGTTGGATCTTCCTGTGGTACATTAGAACCTGTGCTGGAGAAATACAACCCCGTTTTACAGACGAAGAGCTGAGATTAAGTGGCTTGMTGAAGCTCAGAAGGAAAATTTTTGGTTAATCTATGAACAGAATAAAAATCTCTTGATTCTCAACTTACTGTCRTATTTTTTTAAAAAAGGTTTATTCCTTTCTTGCAGGAAGCTAAATGATTTAATGAGGATTCAGAGGAAAGTTGATTTCAGAGAGCAAAAAATGTGCAATAATCATGAGCTCATAAACAGTTGAAAGAAAATGTAAAACAGAAGCGAGAGAAAAGGGGCCTTTTTACACTTCCATTATCATAAAAGACAGTTTAAAGAGTGCGTGCAGCTTAGTTCTATATCTCATAGCCGTAAACATGCCTTAAGAATAGGGCATATAGTTAAATACAAAACAAAACCATTATGATGGTGCATTTCACTGAATAAATATTTTGRTCTGAGTTTCAATAGAGGAAAAAAAGTATCCCAAAGTTTGTGTGGATGAACTACAATGGTGAAATTAAAGAGACTACCAGATTTTTCTACAGCTGTTTCAGCATTTATGAGRGTCCTTGTACTCAAACTCTGTAAATGAGTGAGTGAATTAACATCACCATTTGTTATCCAGAAATGGAGGAACTAGCATGCTAATAACATTTATGGGAGACACTGAAGTACGGGAGTGGTGAATACCAATTATGATAGAGTATATTACACTGAGTTCTGAAATTAGAAATACAGGGAGGGAACTCAGGGAAGAATGATAAATGTGACCAGTTGCAGAGGGAGTTAACTTAAGAAAATTGAATAGAAAATAAATATTTTTAGACACAGTTTTAAATCCTTAAACAGTGTAAATTGTCATGGGTACTAAAATTGATTTACTGAGCTATTTTAACTCACAGTGTTTTAGTGTATACTGAAATATGTGATACTGATGCAGTTTCTTCTGTTAATATCTATTGTCAACAGTTATTGTATGCYATATATCCATATTCTATACTTGTAAAGCAATGAAAAAACATTGAATAAAAAGAAAATTCCTGAAAAGAAATATTTTTGCTGTAATTTAGAAAAGATTTTAGAGAGTCATGGAAAAGAAAGTGATGATGAGTACAGTAGAATAAAAAAAAGATACGAGAAGATAGAGGTAGAAATTTTTGATTTCACATTCAAGAAACAGTATACCACTTACTTTCCATACAACTTGGCTTTTCTTACACTAAAAATTTTTCAATTACAACATAAATATCTAAATCTGTTTCCAATGTTATTGCAACTSAGTCAAACCAAGTTTTTACAGTCTTTTCCTCCCAGCTGCCTTTCTACGTTTCTGCTTCTTCTCTTACAGCCCTCTTCTARGGCTGTTGCTGTCTCTTCCAGCGCTCCTGTTCCCACGCAGAAACAACCTGCGGAGCTCTGAAACCTCTGCCACAGCCTCCTCTTTGCTGTGCTCGTGCCACTGCCTTCTCACATCCTTCCTCTCCGTGACTGCTCCTTCCAATATCAGCCCTGACGGTGCAGGGGCACTCCCCGAAATAGAGGCCCCAGCAGAATTGATGGAGTTGAACTCTAAACCACTCTGTGCCTCTCCTCACTTTTAACGCTGGAACATCTGAACAGAAGAGGGTCTGTAATAGCACCAAAACCACCCAGGATATCAACTATACAATGGCAAAGYATTCCCATATGATTGAAAATTGTGCCAATATGAAACGCTTCATGCCTGATAGCTCCTCTCAAATATCTAGCCTTAGCAAATCATTCATTACAGAGTACTTCACCCCAAAAGYATTTATAATTAGGGGAAGAATTAAAATATATTTTCACAAACAGATCCTAGTAGCACTAAGAATAGAAGAGCAGTTCTATTTTCTATAACTCTAAGTGGATGATTTATGAGGCAGAGTTTTGTAAAACTGAATATATAAAAAACACAAAGCCTGCCTGTAGCACAAGTAGACCTTTAAGCTGAAATACCTGTCATTCATGCCACTTGAAAGAAACGGGCAAAAAGAGTTAAAATATGCCATGTTCCACTTCAAAAGAGGAGCTCAGATAAACAGGATGTTTTTCACTCCTGTAAATAAGTCTGTTCATTTGATACTTGATACGACAAAAGCCATATGCCATGAGTGTGTAGGGTTTGGTCACATAAGCTGGACAGGCAGGAACAAATATAGCAAAAACTAYAAAATGGCTGAAAATGAGAAGAAAATCCTAATATTTGAAAAACAGAAAATATATAAATTTAAAGTTGTGTCTGGAGAAACAAGAATGACTTGCTGAGGAAAATGTCTTCATAGAAAAGAATGACATATATATCAAAACATCCTGAAATTATGATAGAAGCAGATTAAAGAGAAAGATATTGTTTGGGATCTGGCACATATACAGTATAATCCTTGCTGCTCTGAATATTCTAGAAAAGATTTAAAGATATATATTTCAAGATGGTAGCATTTTCTTAGGGSAAATGGTATTTACGTAGAACTAATAATGCCAGTAATCAATGAATAGAGGCAATAYTCAATGCATGTCAAAAAGCAGTGTTTCTAGGTATGCAGGTGTCTGTGTCAGACCTGCCATCCAGGAATTTGCCACCATGTCTTTATGAAAAACTGGTAGAATATTCCTCAGATATACATAAAATGTGAATTTGAATAACTCCTATCCACAGACTGGAAATATGTTATAAATTTGTGAGTATGTAGATTATATTGGATAAGTTATCGTTTGAAACATGATATGAAATTAGAAGATAAAAAAGAAGGCCTGAGAGGGACAGTTTATTAGATTGTTCTGGAGAAAACAGTACCTGAATGGATGATTAAAACTGGGAGAGATCCCAGGTCTCTGTCAAGATGGAAAACTGTATTAACACGATTATGCATGTAGCACAAGGTCTTTAATTCCGAATTTCTTATTCCTGAATAGTAATAGACATTAAAAAAATCCATCAATGTAGGATAAAATGTGTCAGTATATGAACCCTTTAGATTTATATGATAGTTTCTTCTGAATGCTTGAAATTGTTACCAGTTTATTCACAATTATTGATTTATAAAAATCTGTATTCTTTTTCCTGGAAAAAAGAAGACAAAATATAAAAGATGTGGAAATGTACAAAATATATTTATAAATATAAGACAGGAACAAACTTTAAAATAAAATCATTTAGGGATTTTCAAGAAATGACAACAAAAGGAATAGGTAGATCTAACATCAATATAACTTTTATAATTGTAAGATATATTAAGCAATGGAATACTCTCTCTATGATACTGGTAATAGTCTATCATTTGATATTTTCCAGGATTTTTTTCAATGGACAAAATACTAAGAGACAGTTCTACAATGGCCAGGACTAACATCGACATGACCAAACTTCCTGAAGTATCTCACAGTGATATCACTAGCACTGAAGAGATGATGATGCTCTCCAGCTMCTAAAAATTCAAGAACTCCTAAGCTACACGACATAATGAACTTAGAAAACCTTTCACAGACAGATACAATATTCATCTTAAAGATATTTTACTTGCACAGTGACTTTAGGTTTATTAATCTACTGTTATGCTTAAATTAAACACTATTAAAATTGTTGAACAGCTTTGGCTTTGCTAGTTTTCCAATCAAATGAAGAAATGATAAAGCTAATAGAGCAACAAAAGATTTCTGTAACAGAGCCTGACCTTAAAATTAGGAATATTTATTTTAAAATATTGAAGTGCTTATAAACTATGCATTTGAAAATCATTTTGGAATCAATAACAATTCTAGAATTATTACCCATTCTTCTATCAAAAATTGCGACATCGAAGTGRTTTTCCTTGACTTTAATATAACAATTTTGAATACAGTTTTAGTGATGCTTTACAAAACAATATTTTTTATTGAAATTATTGTTATTTATTGAAATGAAAAGAAAGTTTTGAAGTGTATTATATTTATCTGAGATAAAAAAATACCAGTGACTTTCAAAATCTTCTTACAAAGCTTACAAAATAGAGGCTAAATTAATAAATGAAATTTTATAGCAACTGATAGCTTTAACAGCTGCTCTGTGAACAGTACATTGAATATCTGATAAATAATCCAGGCCTATGAACTACAAAACCCCCTATATCTTATATAGTTTCAGACAATGTAGTCAACGGAAGTATTTTAAAATGGTTGAAACATAGTAGAGTAGGATTCAAAAAGTAGAATATTTTTGAGAAGAATCAATAGTTTGTTCCAAAGTTATCAATTATATATTAGTTATATGTCAGTAAATAGGAGTTAAAATTAGCAATGTCAGTGTACTTAACTTACATATCCGGAGAAATATCATAAATTTAAATATAAGACATAGAATTCAGAAGTTTATAAAGGCTCATAACTCAGATTTGCTTGCAGGGATGTATAATTATAGCCATAGTTCAAAGCATGGAGAAGCTACAGCTTTTTATAAGATGAAGAAAAGAAAAAGGGTAAAAATACCACATCTCCTCCCCAACCACACCAAAACCCTAGAAGAGAAAAATTGTCTATTCATATTTGAATTCTGTTCAGTTCTGTTTCCATAAACATATAACTAAATTTTGCTAGCACTTCCCAACAATTTCTGCTTGGATCATAGTTGTATTTTTAGCCAGAATGTTTTTTTACTGTTTGGTTAAGATTACTTCACATTTCACCTTAACTTATAACTTAAGAACATGTGCTATTTTCTTTACCTCTAATAGTCAGATATATTTTCATAAGGAATTCATTTTAGGACATAAAGGTATCAATAGAACACAGAATTAATTAAAACAGAAATACATAAAAATCMGTATGAAACTATCTCATTTTATAAGAAGGATAACAATAAATGATCASATCTACTAATTAACAAATGAATAACTTATAATATTCTAGTGAAAGCACTGCTACTAGAGTGTATTTCTGCTATGGCTTTTTCATGTTTGAACAGGTTTGAAACTTTTATTGAAAAGCAATGAAAAGTTGAAAATTTGAAAAGACTATCTAAATTGAATGGACAGGAAATATGRAACTATAACCACTAAAATCTCAGCAAGTTAAAACAGATTGGTATTTTCAACATTTCAAAATGTGTTTACCTACTAGGGAATATACAGCCTTATTTCAGCCTTTCTTGATCGTATAATTTGATGTAATAACATCCTCAAATGTTTYCTAGACTAGACAAAAGTATATGCTATGATCACCTCAAGCTCCTAAAAGAGTTGAAAGTATAAAAACTGGATACATATACTGTATAAAATCATATTAAATCACACAACAGTAAAGGATTTGTACAGATATTATTCTCAAAGTACACTTGAATAAGAAAAAAGATGCAATAAGAAAATTTTCACAGCCTCTGAGGTATATCAGATCATTTTATCCATGATTTTGCAGCTATACAATTAAAAGAATACTAAATTATTGCAGTCAAGATGATGAATATTTTTTCTGATCACTAATTTTGTGAAGTTGAACAAGAGGAAGAACTGATGCTGTATAACTCAAAAATGAAATTATCTCTGCTTGTAAGTTATTTATTTTGTTGGATATATTTGAACAYCAAAGTAAGYTTTTTTTKKTTTKKTTTTTTTTAATGAGGTTTTCCATTGAAATTAATGGGGCTACATGGCTCAGCTTAATCTTCAGATTTAGGGTTTTGCATTATTGTAGAATCTCTTTACTTTTTGCACATCTGGAAATAACTGAAAAAAGAGTCCTTTTAAAATAAGTACATTGCTAAGATTCCAATTTTTAATAGATACATTCTGACCCCATCATTTTTTTTTCAACTTTAATACCATTTTTCACTGTTGTCTGTTATGGATTAGTTCAGTGCCTCTAGAAAATGTGCAATCCCTTAATAATACTAGTGCAATAAGTAATATATTTCTTTTTTTTAGCTGACATTGCAAAATTATTTTATGTCGTTGCCCAGAGGTAAGTACCCTTGAGAATGATTGATATTCTTGTAGTTTATTTCCACTTTTTGATACACTCTCATAAATGAATGTAGCTTTTTTGTCTACATAGTGAAATCAATTTTGTAAATCTAGTGTTACTCTAACCTGCTGGAGGTGCACAGAATGAGCGGCAGTGGGCAAAAATGAGTACACAGGAAATTCCAGTTTAAGTTTCTGTTTATAAATTTATTTTTTATTTATTTACCRTGAGGGTGGCCAGATGCTTACCAGAGAGGTTATGAGACAACTCCCTGAGCCTCCTGATCAAATCAGACCTGCTTTGGACTAGATGACTCCAGATGTCCATTCCAACCTAAATTATTCTATGATTCTATGGTTCTGTGAAAAGCAAAACAAAACAAAGCAAAACAAAACTCACTGTATTAGCTGGRTTTTTACAGCAATACTGCACAGATGCAGTATGAGACAGAAGACTCTGTCTCATGTATCTCATGAATTCTGAGCAGTGAGTGTGCCTGTCTTGMTCTTATGCTGAAATTGCTACTCACTGTGTAGAGCATAAGAGGAGTCATCAGATATTCATCCACACTATTAAAGTCAATAATATTATTTTTATTTGCTTTAGTGGACGTTAGGTTGCAATATAGTAAACACAGGTGATAGAAAAGTACAATTTTTCATAAATGTCTCCTTAATTTAAATCTTTTAAAGGTTAATACACAATAATTATTACTTAAGCATAATTATRCATAAATTAATTAGTCCAGTTGGCAAAGAAAAACAAACAGTATTTTTCAGAATTAATGAACAAATACTAATTATACAACATGCAGCCTTATTCTTTGTTTAATGAAGTATCACAATGTTCTATGCTGTAGACTTGGCTCAGCCATTTGCTCATTCTCAAACAAGTTCACTAGAAGAAAAAGGGAGTTTCTACAGGAGCACAGTACTCAATAATATGAGTCTATATTTGTGCCAGTTCAGCAACCAGCTCTTCCTGGAATCAGTACATGGCAAAAAGGTACTCAGTAAATAGCAAACAAAAATAACAAATATTATCCTTTTYCCATTTTTTAAAGTGACTTTAAAATCACTGGCAAGATTCTAACTAAGTAAATACAGGATTACGCTGTTAGTGTTGATGTTTTTGTGTACTTTAAAGGTTTGTATACATTCCCATGTCTAAGGAAAATGCAGCACTCTAAACATTTTAATGGCAGACACCAAGAAATCCAACATTACAAACTAAGTGTTCCAATCTGCAATACACATTGTGACCTTTGTTCTTTCATTTTTGAGCTGCATCTCTGAAGCTCTGAGTATGTGTGGACTAAGCTGTTTAATGAGTGCATAAGAGCTGTCTTCAACCTCAGTAGGATCTGCCAGGCTTAGAACAACAAACCATTCTGTATCTCTACTGAACTTTTCCAATAGCTGTTCTGCTTCAGTTATCTGTTACCCCAGCCAGATAATGTCTCATGTCCCAGGGTTAGGGAGCTTGCATCACGGTTTAACTTTAGCTGATACAATGAACACATCCTCTCTCTAAGCAGAAGAAAAATGCATTTAATATCATGGCTGTTACTACATCAGAACATCAGCAGTAAGACTGAGAGTGGAGCTCATAGCTTTCCTGTAAGATTATCCAGATATTTTACCTACCTTTGAATCATACATAATAATAATTTCATATTTTAAGAGAATCTTCAGAATAAAACTAATGGTAGAGTTTGTATTTAAGGTCTGATTACTTGCCAAACCCGAGGTACACTGTTGCTCTGGGTTTTGGTAGTGTGCATGAATATTCCACAAATTGTCTCTTCATTCATCTAAAAAATAGCTCTGTATGCACATAGTTATTTAGCACAGTGGATTGCATTGAGTGGGATATTCAATATATAAATCATACAGGATCTACATGATATTTTRTTGCAGTCAGAACTCCCACTGACTTCAGCAGAACCAGGAAAGGCTCCCTGTAGCCACTCTTTCTGCAACAATATTAGACAAAATGAAGAAACATTTGCTGAGCTAAATTGTCAGTGAAAGGTTAACAGAAACATCTCTAAATGGAAATATTAGTAAGCTATGTCTGCTTTTACAGGTATCATTAGGTCATCACAAGGAGATGGACCTTCCCTGTGGTCTGTTAACATCAGTGAGAAACAGTATAAAAAAACAAAGGGAAAGAAGAGGGCACCAAATGATGTTCTGATATGTTGAATTGGCAGACTGTGGTGCCATTGTTATTAGGAGGAAATAATGGTAAAAGTGAGAAATTTTAAAGTGGATAGAAATATGCCATTCTTTTTCTTCTTTTTCTTTTTCTCTTTCATTTCTTTTTCTCTTTCCTTTCTTTTCATTCCCTCTGTTYTTTCCAGTAGTAAAGAAGAAAAGGGGAAGATTATTTTGTTGGCTATGATTGATTTCCATCAATGAAGCTGATGATTTGTCAGGCAGATATAATAATTTAATTTAGGTAAGGGGTGAGTTCTCTAATTAAAAAAAAACTGCAATATCTAATATATACTTACATATAACAATAGAAATGTGGCATAAAAATGGCAGATCTTATAACATTACAAGAAGATTTGGGGGATATTAGTATATTAAGAGTTATTGTAAGCAAGAGTGACATTAGCTTCCTGGGGGAATTGGAAAAGGGCAAACACACGACTTTGACCAATATTATTTGTAAATACAATAAGGAGACTGAGAAAATTATAAAAAAAATAGTTCTATTTTTTAATATGACAGTTATAGAAGGAACAACTGCTATTGTGAGAAATAACAACTGCATCCCTTGGCACAAACATTCTGCATCAGAGCACAGCATGTGTATTTATTGTCTTCTGAAAAGTCTGCATGCATCGTGTGGAGAAGAGAGTTATTCCCTACAGGAAAAAAAAAGGTTTATCTGATATAAAGTATATGAAAGGAAAATATTCCAGTGAAAAGAGAGCACATTAAAAAATGTAAGAAAACAGTTCCTGCTGTAAGAAAACAGTCCTGGGCAAGAAAATTCCATAAATTAAATTAAATAATTGAATGACACAAATGTTTTGAAAAGACAGAAGGATCCTACCAGGTAATAAAAATAATATCAAAAAAATAATAAGTTCTCATGAGATCCTATTAGTCTGGTGACTGAAACACCTTYTACTCAGGAAAAAGGGATCTGAGATATTTCTGGAATAAAAACTGAGTATGTACATTAATGATAAAAATACCCTTGAACCTAATATCAGACTTGAAATGAAAGGCATGTTGTATCCTAGCACTGCAGCATTAGTACTAGAACTCCGGTTTCTGTCACACAAAAGAACTCTGTCACACAAAACACTTGATATAGTAATTAAAGATGACAATGTGCAGTCCTCAGTGACTAAGAACGAAGATGACATGAACTTTCGCCTGTGAAGGAATTCAGCCCAAAAAAAAAAAAAAAAAAAAAGTGAAAGGTCAATGTTAGTGACATGTTAGGGATGCATAGCTGAAAGTATCACAGCGCTAGAAAATCTGAGTCTGAGAGTTCCAACAGCTATACAAATCCACCACACACACAGCTGCTCTTTGATAACATATGTATTTGTAAAGACTTATCTAGTGGCTAGTATCCAAGTCTGTATCTTACACATTTTTGTTAAGCTAGGTTAATCTTTTTACCAGTCATGAATAGTATGGCAGCTTTGAGATACTATGAGTGAGAATTCTCATTTTGGAGATAAGGTTTTATTTTGTTGGTTGTTCAGAAAAAGTGATGTAAATGGCTTCTCAATTCCTAGTAAAGTGTTTSGGGCATAAGATTTGGGTTCTGGGATTTCAGACTGGTTTCAGATTTGATGACTTCATAGTCTCCTGSATTCTTGTGAGGTCTGCTCAGGGTGCCTAAGTTCTTACCACGGTTAAGCTGACCTGGAAGCACGAGAGCAGAACTGCATTTACGTTTTACCACTGTTATGTGTGTTATGAGATGTGTGTCAGTATTTCCTAACATGCATCTACTCTTGGCCATCTCATACTGTGACATAATCAACAGCAAATTTAAAAATTAACAAAATCTGAATTTTGAAAGACATTTCATAAAAACTAGCAAATTGGCAATAAAGAATCCTGTCACATATTAAATGATTTGCTTACATAATAAGCTATGTCTATATGTAGAGAAAATTTGATATAAAACCAAACATTTTGACAGCAACCTSTCTGCTTTAGATTCAGATTTATGGAAGGAATAAAAGAAGTGATTAAAAAAAATTCTGGCACCTGTTAAAATAGAGAATCATATTCTGCGCATTCCCCAAACAGCTGATAGTATAATTCAGTCCAATACAGTGATTAAAAAAAGACATTAGAAGCCCCTTTCTCTTTCCCCAAACAGATGTTATCAATTACTATATTGATTTTATAACACATACACATGCTCATCACTTTAAATAGTCAACAAAAATAATTAATTTAAGAATCTAGATATATTAAATACCCTTGATTTTAAATCAAAGCAGAAAATGACAGGGTAAATTAAAAGTTACAATTCCAGTTCCAATTTTGAAGTATATAAACATAGCCTTCAAARTGAAACAAGCCTGTAACAGTTAACTACAATGCAGTCCAAGTCCTTTTTTTCCCCGCAGATATTCAAAACAGCCTCATCACTTGCTAAACTACAAGCACTCTAACATATTTCAACAAGATTCAGAATAYCGTGTATAAAAAGTCTCAATGAACAAAAAACCCACCACCATCAACAAAAAAACCCTCCCTTAATGGAGAGTACCTGTTCCTTTAATGGAACAGATAATCTGTAATGTATTTTTGTGCAATTCTTCTTCAGACTGAGCAATAATACTAGCGTGATGCCAACCATCTCAGATTTGTGCTTCGTTATACACAGATGAACAATACAAGGAGAGGGGATACAGTTTGGATTACTCCAATTCCTATCTTTCCTCTCAAAACCTAAAACCAAAGCAACACAGAACTTTTATGGATTTTTGTTTTTTTCAGTGTTTAATAGAAATCACAATATTATACATTTAAGATATTATAAGAAATCATGTAAGAGATAGAATAACAATATAAATAGCAATCTGAAAAATAATAACTGCTGTCAGGAGCATATCTTCACTTTAGCTTTAATTATACTTATAGACATAGTTATACTGATAGAAAATCAAATAACTGAAGGTTAGKAAGGTTAATGTGTGTCTTCACATTTCTGTGACATTCGTACCYATCTCGTTTGGTTCCTCAAAACCTTATTCTCTGTATTTAGATTAGTTTGTCAAGGTTTTCCACCCTAAAAGTTCTACCACTAGTCAGTGTTCCAAAGAGCACTTCTATTTTTAAATGTGAAGATTTATTATTTTTTTTATTAAGATTTTTATTATTTTTTTATTAAGATTTTTATCTTTTTAAATTTCTTTCTTAATGTATATATGATGATATATTTCATATGCTCAGTATGATAGCAATGTATGAACTGGCAAAGTTTTATCTRTATCACCTTGTTTTTTATTAAATCATTGTTTTGTACATTTAAAACTTTAAGTAGAAAATGTTTTCTTTAATACTGTAGGAGATTAGGTTCTTTTGGTCGGTCTTCTTGAACTGCTATGGATCTCACTTACATCCAGATAACACATATCTACAGAGTTACTGTTATTTAAGTAATCTGATTATGTTCTTGCTTATTTTTTTAATGTCATTWGGATCTAAAATGGAAACAAATTCAGTCTAAGAACCATAAATATCCATAAAATATATTGCTTAGCTAGACTGTCTTACTTTTTTTGAGTTTGAGACCTTGTGATCTTGCAAGGTCTTTGTTTAGGTTAGGGAGCACTCTCCTGTTGGTTTCACCGTTTGATGCAGAAGGTCCTAGCAATACAGCTCTATATCTAGAAGATTGGGTAGAATACATACAATATAAGTGTCAAAAAGCAATAGTTTCTGTAAACCCCTGTCAACTAAAACTTGAGTGCTTCATATCAGCCTTTCAGGAGGACTCATGGTGCTTCCTTAGAAAAGGAAGAAGAGAAATTCTCTAAGTAAATTCAGATTTTCTGTTGATCTACGCTTCTCCCAGAAAGTTTTCTAGAGAATGAAATGGTATAAAGTTAAAGTAATACAAATGAATCTCAGAGCCCCCATCTGGSCTGTGAAATGGCATAGAAATGTCTTTCCAGGGGAGTACTTGACCTACCCACACATCTACAATAGCTAGTGATATTCTGCCCCATCTGTGGAATCAATGTCCAACCTGTTACGATAATCTTCTCTTTCTCCTCATATACGTGTTCTGTTTTGTATTGAGCCATCAGCTTTTGTCACAGGCTTTCTATTTTCTGTGGCAAAGCAATTGTTGTCCCAGCGCTAGTTGTATATTAAATATATTAACTATGTGCTGAGAATTTAAAGATTTGCAAGTCATATTTGGACACCTACTTATAATTTGTTTCTGTGGAGCTACAAGCGATAAAAACTTTCATTAAATAGGACTAGAGGGTTTATGATTTTATTTTTTTTATAATCCTACAGAAAAGTAATGAAATACATGCAATCTGTTGGAAACTCCAGGCCTGTTGTCAGCTTCCGTAAGGGGCAGAATCACTTACTAGATAAAGTGAATGATAGGTGGCAGAAAGAGCTTTTTCTCTCCTTTCTGTCCCATTGAGCCTTTTTCAAGATGGTCTTACCATCCATCTACTTATTTTTAAATGATCCCCATAAAGACACAAGGAACCAGAGGAGATTCATACTTGGCAGAGAATCTAGATTCTTCCTTTCTCTTGCTTTAAGTCTGCTCCTATTTTCAAGCAGTCCTTCTAGCCTCATAGAAGTTCAGGAAACAACRGCATTGTGTCCCATACACTTCAAATCTTTTCCTAAAGATTCTTATTTACATCCTATAAAATAATCAGTATTACTTCGAGTGCTGGATTTGTGCATTATTATGAGATTAAACAAAACAATGTTATTATGAGATTAAACAATTTATCTTCTTTTCACATATCATGTAGCTTMATTCATATTGAAAGGGAAACACTCAAAGTTTTAAGAGACTCTGTATATGTTCTACACATAGCAAGGGATTGAATATATTACCATATAAATCTAAATGGAAAGTCCTGATTTRGTCAAACCAGTCTGTCATAACTGTCATTGCATATGTGAAATGTTACTTGCATTTTTCTCTTTGAGWAGGGTCATCACAGCATAAAAATTCACAATAGAATTGAAGTGAGAATACTGTTCTGCTTTTTTCCTCCTTAATACTTTTTAAACCRTTTGTTTTTTATGCCTCACTGCTTTTTATTGGCATTGAGTGATATTATGCTATACCTCGTCTTTCCCTCAAGTAGTTTGACCTTGGAGACTAACCTATATTCTCATTTAGGTTTCTCTGGTTTTCACTCTTTCGGGGCTGATCAGAGCTCTGCATGTTTATGTTTGTCTTCTTATCAGCTCATGAAATTTGGCTACCTTAGAGCTCTAGTTACTTGCTGAATTTTGGTAGTTTAGYGGTTTAGCGTAAGGCAACTGACTACAGTGATCATCCATGCGTACTTGCTGAATTTGAGCAGTTGTAAATGCAACAGCATTTCTGCTAACTTTTTTCTATTTTTCAAAGTCTGGACATAACAGACTCTTGAATGTAGGCAGTTAYCACAGCTGAGTTGAAGTGCAAAAACTTATTGAACTGTTGTAATGTAATTATAAACTTGAGCTCTTAACCTAAATCCAGGAGGGGTTTAATGTCTATTCTTTGTTTAAGTCTAATTCTAGAAGAAAACACTACAAYGAGAAATGTAACTCCAAAGATGCAAGCAACATAACAGGCCTCTTTTTTTCTGTCTCTTTGGCTTGTAAACTGGACTAGCATAGATGTTCTTCCCTGCAGAAAGGTGGATTTAGTGGAGTGAATAATTTACTTTGGGTTATTTGGTTAAAAATACCRTCTTGTTTTGGAAAGGAACTCTTAGGCTAACCTAGCATTCCTATAGTATTCATTTGAACTAAATAAGGCAGACTAGATTTTGAATATTTTGCCAGAAAGACTCAGTAGTTAATAAARCTTTATTAAAATTCAATCTTTTTCTCCTCCAAGTACACACATTTATTTCTTTAGAGCAGTAAAGAATAATAAATCAAGACCAATGTGCATACAGAAAAAAAAAAAGGTAATAATTTATTTATACATTAGCACAGAGACAGAAAACCTAGCATTAATTTATTAGCTGGGCCTAAAGATAACCAAGTATTTGTCTGTCCTTATAACTGATAAATTGATGCTTGCCTGATGGTTGCTGTTAGTATTATTTTCATTGACTAGCAAAGTTTAAAAAGTGTAGCAAAAACTGTAAAAACATTATGGTGAGCTGTGCTCTCTACAACTTYTGTTTCTATCAGCAGATTTTTTAATGCCTTAGAGTATTTCAAAGTTCTWTTCAATAATGACTATGGATACATATCTGTGTATACTTTCTTTCATGCCAAAATGAATTCAGGAGAGGAATGATCAGACAGGTCTTAAAATGAAAATCAGTCTGAAAATTATATGCAGAGACGTTTCTGACACAAAAACAACAATTCCACCAAAGTAATGTATTTTTACATTTCCAGAATATTTAGTATTTCTAGTGCAGCTGAATTCAGTATATCTAGATYTTATAGAGGAAGAATGATATAGCTACTGAACTCTGCAATAAAAGTAAACAATGCTGTAAGAACATAAAACTCATACTGAATTCATGTGCAACCCTGAAACTAGAATTTTGATAGAACAAAATCTWGTTACTTTATACAGTTAGAATTAAAGAATCACAGCTGAAATTCTGTGTCTGAATAGGGATACAAAAATTATAGAATTGATAGCATTATTTGGAAACAAAAATGTGGTATACTAAACTTCCTTAGAATTTAGGTGGCAACTTTCAAATTTGCATAATGAGTCTTGTTTTCAGAAACTTATTCTATGTAGAGCTGGATGGACAATATAAGCATTCAATCCACTTGCCTAAAAAAAGGGATCTAATGCCAACTGAAATGTCCTGGAATATCCAGCTCAACCTCTAGCTGCTATGCTGGTTTAAGTAAAGGTCTTTTTTAGGTCCTGGCWTGTATTTGCTGGCCCTGTGCACTCTAGAGTGTCTCAAATGACACTAGGTGCCTATAAATAATTAATTAATATAATTAAGCCTRTGGTATAGAAATCACACTGTGGATTTCAGCTAGTGAGAAAAGTTGTTCATTCACRAATGAAACAACATAACTGAGCAGATACATTTTCTTGGTATAGGTGACTTCGACTTAAACTGCTTTTCATATGTAACTTCACCTGGATAGGAGTGGAGATTACCAAAAGCAGTTAGCAAAACAGCTTGATTAAATCCAATTTACAGATACATTTTTTTTAAAGTGATTGGCCACAGAGACCAACATAAGAAGACTTTTATCCAAATATTACCATTTAAATGATGCTTTGTATTTTGAAAAGGAAWCCATTGGTATTATAATAATCTTAATTTATACTAGGTTTTCTTTATGTGCTCATGAAGTAGGTACAGTATGTCGAAGTTCAATTATGAAGATAACTCTTAAAATTCTCAAATAAATATGCATATGTTTTCAGATATTTAATTCAGAAAAATACTGGCAATAAAAAACACCTGATGTTGGWAGGATCTCTTTCTCTCATTAGAGAAATAGATACATAAGAGGATTTGATGTTTGAAAGGACTAGAATTAAAGTATCTGCCAGCTTTTGGGATTTGGCAAAGGGATTTACAGCCTTTCATCTCCAAATCAACATTTAACTTTCAATTAATGGGTGAAATGGAGCCCTCTACTAAATATATAATTATGAATTAATCATAATACAATTATAATGTTATTATAAAATAATTAAAAAATAATATAATATTAATGCATAATATATCAATTATATGAGTAGGTTACAGGTTGAAAATGATAACAAAGAATAACTTCGGACATTTGTCTGACAGTAGACTTTTTCCACTAATACAGAACAGGATGAAGGTTTAAAGAGTGTAGAGCAGGCATCTGGTCTTTGAAGAATTAACTAATGCTAGCCAAATGTGCAATGACTCCTCTTTCAACTTGTCCAGGTATACTATCTGGAATTTGCCTTTCCATTTCTGTAGTAGTGACTCTATACCATCTTCATTATGCTACATCTGCAACAAACGACACTTGATAACAGAGTGTCATGAACTGCAGGTGGGCGGCACATGTGTTTACAATTGTCTTCTCATTAACTTTAAGAGTTTGTTGTCATTTTGCTCTGTTTCCAACCTTTAAATTATGTGACCACTAAAACATGCTCAGAAAAAAAAGAATAATTGAAAAATCAATAGCTTTTCTTAGTTTTTTGTTTTAAAATATAGTTCTAACTAGTGTGTTCATAAAGAGATTACAGAATGGGAGAAAGATCCTAATGAAATTGGGATTGCTTATTTCTACATAAACTGATTTGAAAAGTGAGTGAATATTAGCAGTGAAGCATGAGGGCTCCTGATTACAGCTTTTTGTTATTGTTACTTCTGTTTCTTTGAGGTCACCTGACCTCTTTTGTTTCCTAGACAGAGAATAATCTCATCTTGAACCATAAGGAGAATTTTCTGTCCTCAGTGGGAAGATTAGATATAACTTCATTAAGTTAAGCAAAGGAAACGCAAAGTCCTGCACTTGGTGAACAATATCCCTATGCACCAGTACATGCTGGGGGCCTACCACTGGAGAGTAGCTTTGGAGAGAAGGACCTGGAGGTCTTATGGACACCAAACTGAGTATGGGCCAGCAATGTTCCCTTGCAGCAGGGAAGGCTGAGAATTGTCAGTAGGTTGAGAAAGATGATCCTTCCCCTCTGCTCGGGACTAGTGAGGCCACACCTGGAGTACTGTGTGCAGTTTTGGGCTCCCCAGTACTAGAAAGACATGGAACTGCTGAGCAAGTCCTGCAAAGGGCCTCTAACTTGATTAAGGGTCAAACAACTGTCATACAAGGAGAGGTTAAGAGAGCTGGGACTGTTTATCCTGGAGAAAAAAGAGAGGTCCCATGGACTCTTATCTGTTTGCATAAACACCTGATTATGGGGGAATAATACGGAGCCAGACTCTTCTCAGTGGTGCCCAGTGACAGGACGAGAGGCAACGAGCACAAACTGAAACACAGTAAGTTCAGTTTAAATATAAGAAGCAACTTTTTCTCTATCAGGGTGGCTGAACACAGGAACAGGTTGCCCAGTGAGGTTATGGAGTCTCTGTCCTTGGTCCATTCAAGACCTGACTGGACTTGGTTCTCAGCAACCTGTTCTAGCTGCCCCTGCTTGAATAGGGGGAGTTGGACTAGATGAGCTCCTGAGGTATCTCCCAACCCCCAAGAGTCAGTGATTCTGTAGTTAGATGGGGAGAAAAAAGAYCAACCTTTGCTTGACCTCCACAAAGACTATACCTTTTTTTTTTTATTAAAAAAGTCAATATAAAGGGAACATTTTATAACAAGATAGCTTTGATCCTACCTCTTTGTTTCTATCTCCTTTCTGTTTGCAATGTCAGATTAAACTTACTGGAGTGTCAGTTACCTGCTCACTATGACACTGTAATCAATTAATTCCCTTAGCCTTYCTGCCCACCTTCTCATTGGTTAATGAGTAGACATGCTGCAGGTCAAAAAGCACTGACTGACAGCTTGTTCAGTGGTCCATTCATTATTTTAGGCAAAACATTTGTAAAATGTTAGCATCCGGCAAAGTGTCAAAAACTCCATACCTAATACTTTTATTAAAAATAGAGATTTGAACATATAAATGTGCGTGTATCCAGSTTCTAGGAAGCTTACACAGTATAAAAGTGTAGAAGTAGAGACAATGCRCTCAAGAATAAACAGTGGGGTACTATCCCTCTCATAAATATTTAATCAGATAAGTTGGATGAGAATTTTTCACAGCTCTATATCCATTGTAATCTTTAATTTAAATACACACCCAGGACTGTATTTAAAAGGTAACAAGTTTATAGAGATAGTGCCACCTCTAAAGGTTTGACTTGAAACTCCACTGACAAGAAATGGAAACTGGTTCCTATGACATAGCCTGGGGCAGAATGGCTCATCTAAATATTCCTGTGTGCATGACAGATGTTTATATAATGACATCTGCTGTTTCAGACCTGCTCTCCAGCTCTGCAAAGTTTTGCAAATGGATTTGTCTGTAGACTCTAAAGATGCTCTGTGTACTGAAAGTACGGAAAATGCATTGCTTTTGGCTATGTTCATAGTGCAATTTAAAATTCTTTGGGGAAATAATGATGATATCTTTTAAATCTTCCTTCCCTTTCCAACCTCCACCCCCCAAAAAGAGTGATTTTTTTTGCGGTCAAAATGAAACTAGCATATCCAATCACATACCTATTCATATTCAAAGMTGTTAAGGTCAGAGGAAGAATTATAATCACCCACTCCCATCTTCTAAGAGCATGGTAGTAAAGTAGATGTGACCCAGATGCATGAGACTATACACTGATTTTGGCTCCCTACTTTCACTTTTGCATCTGGGCATCCCAGACGTAAAGGGCTACCTGAACACACCGTCAGGGGAGTCAAAAGCTCTTTGTAGTCTATTGGTGACTAGGGAAATTGAAGTGCCTTAGTCTCCTACTTAAGAAACAATGCAGACTTGAGGAAATGTTTAGTAGTTTTTTTTAATTTTTTTTTGTGTAAATTAAACTTACATAAAAAAGCTCTGAAATAAGAGAAGAAAGAAATAAGCTCTGCAACATTTTTTTTTCTTTTTGCAGGGGGTAATATGTCTTTTAGGGAGTCATCCAGCATGTTCCTGAGTGAACTGTTAAAATGGTTACCCATAGTAAAAAAAAAAAAAAAAAAAAAAAAAAAAAAAAAAAAAAAAAGAAAAAGAAAAAGAAAAAAAGAAAAAAAAAAGAAAAAAGCACTTACTTGAATTTTTTAAATATCTTCTTTCTTTCTGATCCCTTATTTCACATTCTTATAACATTATTGTATAGCCTTTTCCACACATTTTTTCCTAGTCTTTTGGTCCAAGACAGATCAAGGCCAATACTTCTGAAAAACCCTCCTCCACAAAGTTCCTACTATCATTTTGATGGCAAGCATAAATAAACAATAAACTATATTTTCTGCCTCATATCTGAAATATCACAAATGTTATAATCTGCTTAGGCTACCAAAATAATATCCTGAGCAAGTCAAACATAATATTTTCCATCTATGTTCTTAGTGAATGTGATCTCAGCAGTTTTACCTTTTATTTTTAATGCCATGATACTTGGAAATATATCTAATGACAAAGTTAATGGTACTGTAACTAGAGTAAACTTTGCAGAAGAGGAATTGCAGTGGCCAAAAGTCTAGAAACAATTTCGACTTACTCTTTGGAGAAACTGCCTTCTAACACCTCTCTTTTGGTGATATATACTATGCTGTCATTCTATTATGTTGGATATTTGTTCATATAGGCCAATATGTGTTGAATCAACATTAACCAGATGTGTCAGTCCACTTAATTTTAAGTTTGCAAGCTACTTTTATCATCTAAAGCAGCATGATTCAAGGAGACCTGATGAATGTTTTAAAGCACCAGATTGTTCAGGTTTGCGTTTAAAGAGACCCTTCTCTCTTYGGCATGGCTGCTTAATACGTTATTTATAAGTTGTTGTTGCACTCCACTGTGTACATTACTTGGGAAAAAAGACAGCAAGTGTTTCAATTCCATCAGCTGTCAACGTAACTTGTCTGTTTGAGATTAAATTTATATTATTGAAAAAGCACTCCTGGGCTGCTTCATCACTCAAACACAGATTCATGGGATATGCTCAACAGAGGCAAAGTAGCATAAGCGTGGGCTCATTTGCCTGGTGTTATGGAGGCAGTTGAAAAGCAGATATGTTAGTTTGTGTTCAAAGGGRGTTTCTCCTGAACTGTTTTCTGGTAAACATGTAAGTGACTGGCAATCACAGAAGCATTGACCTTGACCAAACTTCTAGCATTCATAAGGTAAGAGATCTAGAGATCTGTCACCAATGTGTATTTAAATACTTGTCTCTTTTTACAATTGCTAATGTTTTAACATTTTATTCTCTTTGTGATAGCATCTGACCAGCAATAAAAAAAAAACAGAGCTTTACTCCAGGCTATGTGAAAGTCCAGAGACACTCACATTAAAAACCTCAGAGAGCCGTGGAAAGCAGACCCACTTGTCATGATACATCCTTGATCTTTTTCATGATTTTTTTCATGACTACATCACAGAGACAGATCTTCTTATTTTCAGTGTTGAGCTCTAGGCTTTTAACATACAACTTTGTTGGCCATTACAGAGACATAGCCTTTATTTCGCGCTATTAAATTTCATAACATTCTTTTTAGCTCCAGTTTTTAACATCACCTGGTGCTTGCTGGTAGTCTGATCTTCATATATCTGGACAGTACTTCAAAATTTGAGCCATTAACAAATTTTGTTAACTGGCACTTTTTATGTCAGCCTCACTAATGGAAAAAATTTTAAAAACAAAACCTACAATGTGAAAATGTTCTCACTCCAATTATCTTTCCCTTAGACCATGCCTCAAAATCTTGGCCTAAGTTTGGAATATGAAAGTGACAGAAATATAGTCATGACAAGTTACGAATGGTAATATTTTGATATGGTTCAGCAACTTAGTCTAAATGTCTGGACACTCTGTTATTTGAAAATTCCTTAAAAATAATAAAAAATAGTGCTGGAATTCCCAAACACAATATTTCAATAAAGGTTTTCTTAATTTTATGTTCATAATCAGTCTAGCAAAGCAAAGGAAGATACAAAAACTCTGAGAAGAATTTTTAGGCAACTTTATGTACATATGCAAAAACATGTGGAAGAAATSAGCAAATCTTCAGATCATTCAGACCCAAATTTCAGTATTTTTTTCTTATTTTATATAAACAGTTTTGCATCTCTTTTGTAACTAAGTCATTTTTTCTTCTTTAGTTTGCCTTTATTTTAAGCTAACTCTGTTTCAGTACATGAAGCCATTTTACACGAGCAGAGGTAAAATTCTACTTTCACTTTATAGGTTTTTTTATAACTGCAAGCTGTAGGAAAAARGAGAGAAAAAAAATAAGCATCTAAAACTGAAAACTGGTATTAAAGTGAATCCTTGTATTGTGTAAACAAAATTGTTTTGTGAGTGCAGTAATATTTTCTGTGAAAAATGGTAAGAACAATTCTCCATTTCTTTTAAGTGTCCACAGAGACAACGTCATGTTAAGCTGATAAAAAACTATTTTTAATGCAACTACGTTATGAGATATTACCATGTCAAGACCATGATAAAAGGATCTTGGTGAAAATCAATGGAAATCCAATAATATGTCAACATAATGGTTTTCAGTGCAGGGATTTGGAGATTATGTCGTGTTGCCAAAATAATAATATGTTATCCATGTAAATTTTACTACTATTTGGAAGCAGAAAATTAAAACCAAACATAACATTAAGAAACATCATATAAAAGCTCAATAAAATTAAAATTGTTTTCATCATCTCTTAAACAATCTTCTGACTATTGACAGATCCAGCATTGATTTAAGTTGGCTCAGATCCACTAATTTAACCAAGTTAACATCACATCTTATGTTGTCATCCTCTGTTAGATGCTCTCTGAACAGTAGTAGGAGGAGAAAAGTTAATTTATGTGAAATAAGTAGATAATAAAGCACAAATATTTCATTAGATATAGACCAAGCAAAGTTTTGGATCCTGCTGAGGGTTAGGCTAGTATTTGTATTTCAGGTTAAATCAGGATTATTGTTCAGTTTCTGTAATATTATCTGCTCATAATCTATCCTGGCAAGGTGCTGGCTTTGTCTAAATAGAACTTGGAAAGAAGCCGATTCTTTTGAATACAATCCAGAGGGAGGCTACTATGAATTGTAATTCGCATTACAAATTAGTCCCATAAATAGTGTGACAGTTCAGGCTGGTTTTGGAATTTCATTTTAATACACAGCTGGAATTATATGTCTGCTTTCTAGAAAAAAAAAGGAAAAATATCAGATTTTTGGAGGCTCTCCACTCCCATATAAACTTGTATATAAATTGCTAAGAAAGTTTTTTCTTCTTACACTTCCAGGTTAAACTGTCTCTCTTTAATGTTTGAATTAATGTGCAACAAATATCTCTCTGTAATAAACAAAATAGTAGGCATTTGTACTTCTTATTTCCTTTTATTAGTTCTCTATAGATCATATTGCCAAGTAATATGTAATAAGGTTTTAATAATCTGAAGTCTAAATTTTCAGAAAAAAATAAACAAAAATATTTACTAGATTAATTTGTAAGTTTTCATTTTTTTAGCAGGCCATTTCTGAACATCTATGAGAAACTCTGCAGTTAGACAACTCATGCAGCCACACTAAAATCAGCTGGGAGTAAGTGACAGCTCTTTTCAGAGTTCCAGCTCTTCCTCGACTTGTCAAAGGAAACTGCCTTTCTCCAAACCTGCAATTGGCAATTTGCAGTCCACTTCTGCTTTGCCCTAGTGCCACYTCTATAAGCCTAGGGGTTTCAGGAAGACAATGAGACATCTGTACAGAAGATTACTGAGCAATTTCTAAATATACGTGCTGGATTTGATCATAACTATTTCTGGAAATGATTGGTAGCTCAGCCTGGAGGCTAAGCTGATCAGTAAGTCCAGGCACTGCTACTAAATTCTTTTTTTGATGACAGTTTTCATGCAAATGATCATTCCAGAATGTACTATATCTTAAAGCTAAATTAGATTTTTCATGAAACTATCAGGAAAACCAAGAAAGATTTTTGTGGTCTTGGSTTCACAGAATAATTATAGCCAGATAATACGGCACATATTCTAAGTTGGATGCTTACAGGGAGTTTTGTATAAAAATAAATAAAAATTGTTTTTAAAATAGTAGTTCTAGTTCATAAAGAGTAAGAATTTAAAAGAATAATTCTATGCTGTGTTGATTTTTTTTCTTTCTGTTCAGATGTCAGTCAAACCACGAAACCTCAGAGCAAAAGTCAGCTCGAACATCAAATTCAGAAAATTTGGGTACAATGTCCGCCAATTTGAATGACATTTGTATTTTGAAAAAGCTAAAGTGATTTGAGATTAAATAGTGAATCAAGGATCTTCATGTTTTGATTGAGCTTCAGTACGTAATGAAGTCAACAGATTCTGGAGCAATGGCAATAAAATCCAGGGCTTACAGCTTCATCCTTAGATGCTGAAAGCAAGAGACAGAAGCTGAAGAGGAGCTGCAAGACATATTAGGGGTGGAGGCAGCGTATTTTCCCCTGGCTGGCATGCCCAGGGTCATTGCCTCAGATGCCAGGATGAGCTCATAGAGATTAAAGCACTTACAATTTAAATAGTCTAATGTCAGTGTGAAACTTCACACAACCAATTTCCAGCTCAACAGGAAATGTTTAATTGAACAGTGTTCTTAGTGGCTTTCCTTCATCTGGGACACTACCTGTCATGGTCAATTCACGTCATAGATGGAAGATATTACCTCTCCTCAACATCTTCCATTGGCAGAGGATATTGGATAAAAACAATGCAAAACCCCTAAAGAATTTGTGCTTGGGTATGTCATCCAACATTTCACTCACATTATACAACATAACCCACTCAAGGGTTGGAGAGAACCTAAAGAGAGCTTCTATGCATCAGGTGTGAGGTAGGGTTCTCAGGTGAGGCTGATTAGGGCGATTACAACCTATTAGTGTCCTCCATGCCCCGAATATCTGATGACTTAATATGTTATTCTAAGGAACTTT
Source organism: Rhea americana (assembly GCF_003343005.1). Taxonomy (NCBI): domain Eukaryota; kingdom Metazoa; phylum Chordata; class Aves; order Rheiformes; family Rheidae; genus Rhea; species Rhea americana. The sequence continues at coordinate 2,784,322 of NW_028186535.1, forward strand.
ATCTGGTTTGAGGGTATATTCCCACTCTAAGAACACTCAGCATTTATTTCAAACTTGCGCAGGCAGGAGTGAATGGATGATGTGGATCAGAGAAAACAGCAGGCCTGCTGTAGGGTGGTTGTATTTGTGAACAGTGATACAGGCTGTAAGTTGTTCTTTTTTCCAACTTCATTGTAAGAGAAAGTAAAATTGTACCATAGTAAGCTTGTCTCTATATAACATTACTCTATTTTGCTTTCATTTACATGTAATAACCACTCTTGATTATTGGTAAAAGCCTTGTACAACTTTTGTATCAAATCTGATGAGAATATTTTTATTTTCATTTCTTAATCATGATCAAAAAGTAGAATACTTCTCTGCAACCTTTCTTTATGTAAACAAAGCATTTATTAAAAATCATAATTGAAATGACTTAATATTGAAAATGTTTAAAGATGTTCAGGGGAACTTTCATATTTTTAATTACTATTTCCTCTGATTTGTGTTTGTTCTTGTTATAAACATCTGATTTGCCAAAACTATTTTTCAGCAGTGAAAATTATGTTCTCATCCAAATATATATTGTTCCAAACTGAATTTCAGTCTGTTTATAATTGATTTCACTTCCATATTTTGGCTTTTCTGCTTCCCTCCCCCTGCCTTCCTTTTCTTTTGAACTTATTCTGTGCTGTTAAATAGTTGAAATAGCAACTATGGGTACAATTTGTTTTACTCTCAGTAGTGCACATTGAACCTGGAGGCATTTTAGTGTCACATAAATTGTACACAGTAGGATAGAATGGCAGCAGGTCAGTATCCTCTCAAAAGAAACTCCAAAGAACATGAGATGATCCGAACATCAAACAGGCGATCAGTAAATCTTAGTGATGTTACCAATATTTAAGCTAAAATGATACAATGGGGGCTCTCCCACCCTAGAGGAGACAAGAAGGTTATAACCATTGGGTAAAATGCTTTGAGGTAGTTGTAAATTACTTCATAATCGCATACAAATGTACTTGTAGAGTTTAGCTTGTTTTGCCAGAACTGCGTGTATTGGCTCACTTTGAAAACCAGTTGTCTAAAATTCTTTTTCTTTGCTGGAAAATAGACTAATAAAAATTGCTGATGTGGGTTTTGAAAACTTTCATACTAAAAAAAATCAGCTAGAGGTATTATCAGAGACATGACTCATCACACCGGTTATTTATTTATTTGTTTTTTATAGATTTCTAGCAAGGGTTCTCAAGAAGTCAGAGTCCATATCTGTTCTTATTCAACTCCCTGTTTTAGGAGACACTACCTATAGGTAATCTCATGTGTTGTATTGAACATGTCATGTACTAAATATGGAAGGAGGAAAAAAAAAATCATTTGGAGAATAATAATGTTTATATAGCTAATGTTTGACCTGTGAGGCTGTAAAGAGACACCCAGAAGAGGTTTAGAATGAATGGGACAACTGAACAGGTGTGGATAAACAGCAATGCTGAAGATATTTACAAAGATGAAAGAACTAGAAAAAGTCCTAACAAGGATAGGGTGTCACAGGTGCCAAAGACGATCAGATGAACAGCATATGATAGATCTAAATCTTACATTGTTCAGTTCTGGTGCAGCTGCTTGCATCTTCACAAATACACCAGCAGTTACTACAAAGTCTTTCCTGTCTTGTGTATTTCTGATGTCTTCTAACAAAAACATCCTAGAACTACGCTCCCATTCTTCGTTGTTCTCACCACATCCTCAAAGAGCTCACGTGTTAAAAGTCACATTTTTTTTTTCTTTTTTAAAGATATTCATAATTTGACTCAAATATGTGGGAAATATGGAGAAGGAAAAAAAAAAAAAAAAAAAAAAAAAAAAAAAAAAAAAAAAAAAAAAAAAAAAAAAAAAAAAAAAAAAAAAAAAAAGGAGAGATGCTCCAGCCCTCTGATCATCTTTGTAGCCCTACGCTGGACTCTCTCCAGTAGCTCCATGTCACCATAGTACTAGAGAGCTCAGAACTGCACACAGTACTTGAGATGAGGCCTCACCAGGGCTGAGTAGAGGGGCAGGATCACCTCTCTCAACATGCTGGCAACGCTCTCCCTAATACACTCCAGGGTATCATTGGCCTTCTTGATCACACAGGCGTGTTGCTGGCTTATGCTCAGCTTGTCCACCAGCACTCCGAGGTCCTTCTCTGCAGAGCTACTTTCCAGTAGGTCAACCCCCAACCTGCATGGGGTTATTCCTCCGTATGTGCAGGACCCTGCAGTTGCCTTTGAACTTAATAAGGTTTCTCCCTGCCCATTAGATTTAGCTCAGTTGGTTAGAGGGTGGTGCTAATAACGTCAAAGTCATGGGTTTGATCCCCGTACGTACAACTTCTTTGAGGGCTGGACTAGATGACCTCCAGAGGTCCCTTCCAACCTTACCAGTTCTCTCATGATTCTCTGAATGGCAGCACAGCTTTCTGGAGTCTCAGCCATTCCTCCCAGTTGGTATCATCAGCAAACTTGCTGAGGAGGCACTCTGTCCCTTCATCCAGGTCATTGATGAATAAGCTGAACAAGACTGGACTCAGTACTGCTCCTTMGGGGACAGTGCTGTCTACAGGCCTCCAACTAGACTGTGCCACTGATGACGACCCTCTGAGCTCTGCCTTTCAGCCAGTTCTCAATCCACCTCATTGTCCACTAATCCGTCCCACACTTCCTGAGCTTACCTATGAGGATGTTACAGGAGGCAGTGTAAAAAGTCTTGCTGAAGTTAAGGTAGACAATATCCACTGCTCTTCCCTCATCTACCCAGTCAGTAATTCCATCACAGAAGGCTATCAGATTGGATAAGCATGACTTTGCCTTGGTGAAGCCATCCTGACTACTCCTGACCATCTTCTTTTCCTCCAWATGCTTGGAGATGCCATCCAGGATGAACTGCTCCATCACCTTTCCAGGGATGGAGGTGAAGCTAACTGGCCTGTCCTTTCCTGTGTACTCCTCCTTGCCTTTTTTTGAAGACTGGAATGACATTGCCTTTCTTCTAGTCTTTAGGCACCTCTCCTGTTCTTCACGACCTTTCAAAGATGATGGTCTGACAGTGGCTTACAGTATTTTGACAGGACTGGCTGACAAACAGATAGTATCCAGTGCTAAGGTAAGGCCAAGAAAATGGTCACAGGATTCCTGGCCCAGCACCAAGAAMTGGGATTTCCATATCCCCCCTGAACCCTCCCCTCTCCTCCTGCCTCAAAGTAGAAGGCAGAGAAATCTGGGTCCAATCATGGGTGGGTAGGAGAGGAGAGGAAAGAGCCTTAAATTCTAAATTACCCTGGGTAGTRTAGCTATAAGGGGAAGATTAGCAATGGCAAGGAATGAATTTTGTTGGAGAAAAATAACAGATTGTTCTATCAAACTGCCTGGAGTATGTTTCACTTTGAAACTAGTTCATTTACAAATACTTAGCACAGAAGAAAATTTAGAGTCTGTTAATTAGAAATCTATGTAATGTCAATTTTACCCAAAAGAATGGCCAACACAACCAATTGAAAGAAATTCCTACTTTTAATTCAGATAGTTAATAGTAACCTATGCACATTTACTAACCTTTAAGTAACTATAGCTTTACAGTCTTGTCATGGACCTAGTTTTTGAAATCAAGGAAAGAAGGAATCATAGAACTATCTTAGCAGTTATGTCCAAAACTGTCCTGTGTGAGTATAGCTTAAGATAGTACACCAAAGAGATATATCCCCTTTTAAAGTAGCAGTGCTTGTGAAAGACCATATCATTCTCTAGCTGCTGCTTATTGTGCTGTACTGAAAGTTGTAACCCAGAAGAAGGAAATGGAGGTATATTCTCCCACTATTTCAAAGCAAAGGCAAGTGGGCTAGCTGACATTGCTAATGATCTGAGGAAACCTAGCTCAAACCAAGAGAAACAATGTGTTCACAGGATCTCATTGGAAAAAACTGTCTTTACCTGGTGAGTGAAAAAAAAGCAATTGTGAGTAAAAGTTTCCTGAACCATCAAGGCTAGCTAAAAGATGAGCATGGTCTAAAGATATTTCCTTCATGTTCCTAGAGAGATAGCACTGTGCTTTTCCAAACATAGGTAAAGACTTAACCATCACACACAGTAATGAGAAAATAAGCTTATTGTCTATGAAGCACTTTGAAATCTTCAGTCTGAATTTTGCAGTAAGAATAAAGCAAGTGCAAACACCTATAACACTCATTGAAGAGTAATCCACTTGATGTACTGACATAGCATAACTACGTAGGCTGAGAGCTGGATGGCTTTTCATTGCTAGCACGGGTACATATTGATGCCTTCTTCCTGGGCATTTGCTTCTTCCATGGACTCACTTGCTCTATTGTGTGAAAACAAGTGCTCGGGCACTTGTGAGGTGGGCAGAGGGTCAGTAAAGAACAGAAGAGAAGGAGCAGAAGTCTGACAACGCAGAGTTTGCACGTGGGGTAAAAGAGCACTGCTGCTGAATGCTTAACACAGCTTAGGACTGGTTTCACAGCACCTCACACTGTTCACACAACTGTCTCCAGCTGGTGAGCGATGACAAATCTCAATAATGGGGAAAATTTTTAAAAAATATGACTTTCTAGGTGCAAATTTTAGTGCTGAACCTTCAATATAAACCATACTTTTCTGTGCTCTCCAGAAAAGTTTATTTAGCATAGATTATTGCATACCAGACAGATGCTTTTTTAACATCTTGTCTTTAATTCTATTGATTACCATATATATATATATATACACATATTTATACACACTCTGCATACAGTTTACTGTGTCTTCTATTCAGCTGCTGATCTGTTGTTTGCCCAGTTTGTTCACACACGAAAAAGAAACTGATCTATTCAAAGGTTATTTGTTTTGAAGTACGAGATATTTATTTTCTCCTGGAGAAAACTGAAATTATTGTAAATGTTTAATGCTGCTTTTCCTGCAATGTGTGGAAAGATTGATGCATTCACTTTCACTTTTCTGTAGCAGCGGCCACTAAATATATTTCAAAATACCGTCTGAGTATTTTTCCATTTCTCTGCAATGTTATAGCTAGGCTATCTGAGGTGCTAATTTATCTGTTTTTGGTTTTCTTCAGCTCAGGAACTGAGAGTTGGATTTAAGGAATCTGCAGTCAGGTACCCTGAGTAAAGCTCAACATTTGTCTGGTATACATTTCTGTGTCTTCTTTCAGCTTTTACATGAAGATAGTTTGTTGTTCTGGCCAATGCTGACTCGAATCCCCACTCAGCAATAGGACAAAAGAGGTATAAACATACATCAAGAGTTGATGAGTTTGTACTCCAAATATATAGCTCTTGATTACAATTTTCTAATGCAAAATTAGCAAGGTCAATGGCTTTCTAGATTTCTTGTGGATCTTCTGTGGTTTTCTTTTTTACTGCCACTTTGAAGTCCTAAATCTGGAAGAAAGACAGTTAGGCAGCATAAATATGTTCTTGCAGGAGAAATTATTATTTATTTATTTTTTTTTTTTAAGCCAGTCAGAAGCATTAACATAATGCTGTGGAAAATAAAAATACAGTTTCTGAATATATTTTGTAAAGAGCTCTCTGAATAAGGAGAGTTCTGTCTACTAACCTAGCTTAATAAAATGAGGACTCCTAGGTTAAAAGGAAGCAGCCTCAAAACTGGCAAGTGCGAAGAGCAGCTAGAACTCTTAAACCTCTGTGTGGCAAAATACATTAATTTCCATTACTTTGGTCAATACTATAAGTACCTTAAGGTGAGGGGAGAAGCCAGGACATGTAAGTGAAAATGAGATCTCTTATGGCTAGGAGTGAGAATTATTACGTGGATCTGAAAGGATTTCATTCTTGCAAGTTACCTTACACAAGGTAATCAAAACAGGACAAGTAAACTCCTACAGGACWATGTTGAAAGAAAAATTATAAAAAAATGTTGCCCATTTGGAGAAGATTAAAAAGCAAAGAACACTTCAGGGCTCAATTTTCCCTGGTGAAAGTGTTCMTGATCTTAGATCCAAGAAAAAAGCCGAATAGCTCTGAGCAAAACTTATATTTCAAGGCAAAATTTCTTTCTGTGTATATGCATGTTTTTTTTTTTTTCCTAGTACAGTGATGAAACAGGGAAGATCTTTTTAGACATTTACATCATTTTCCAAGTGTCCAAAGAGGGTCTACAGAATCTTCTAGTACAGATTAATACTTTGCTTTGACAAGGAAGGTGAGAAGTACTTCCACTCATTCAGTTCTGTAGCATCTAGCTAAAGCATTTACAGAAAAATGTGTCTTCCATCTTCCAACCTAATAGAGTTAGTAGAGTTTTCTAATGAGATTTTCAAAGAAAACTAGCAATATTTTTTCAGTAATTATATTTTTGTCACTATAATTTCTTCATCTACTTATATTTTCTGCTTTACATATCTATATTATGGCTCAAGTTCCTCTTACAGCTTGTTCTAGCCACACTGAGAGGTGAGCCTGTCTAGTCACTAACATGATGAGAAAAAGAGAGCTTTCTTAAAAAAGGAGGAGAGCCCAGGAGGAGTAAAATTAAACGAGAAAGACCCTGGTTTATCTGGAGTGCATGAATTGGCATAATTTTCTTAACCTTTGAGGAAAAAGTAGTTACCAGTATTTAGACCTCTTATGTTTGTCCTAAAAATTGTTGTGGATACATATATTTGTCTTTTAGTTAGAAATAAAGTAACTATAACAGGTGTTACTTTCTAAAGTAGATTTCTTCTGCCACAACATGTTTTTCTGAAAGTTGCACTCTGCTATAGAGCTTACTCCTGTCTATATTTTCTGTAAGGTTCCCTGAGATTCAATGTCTGCATTTATTTCTACTTGACAGGCTAGGATGAAATCATTCCAATATACGATTTGTTTTCTCCTGAGTGAGCTCCAGTGACTACTTGGCTTTAGCAATGCAGTGACAGTAATGCCTCAGTTAATTCTCCCTTTATGCCTTGTTGGCAGTCACCATAAGCTACTGTAAGTTCAATTTAATGAAAACTCATTGCTGCATCAAGTTGCGCTCCTATCCAAACACAACTGAAACACCTTTGGTTCAATGGAACGGAATAAAAAGTGCTGCTAATAAGCGTATAACACTATTTGGAGAGAGAAAGGATGCATACTTGCTTTACCTTATTTTGAACAGAATGTAATGGTGATTCTTTTGAAATTGCTTTTCTTTGGCATAACCTTTCTCTCACCTCTTGAAAAATTTAAATTGTTTATTTTCTGAGCCATGGGGAATGGTTCATTAGAGATTTAGGCATGATCACACAAGCCTTTTTTTTGGTATTTTTGGGGATCACTATTGTTTGCATATAAGACTCATGGAGAAGAAAAGTTCATATCTGGGATGGAAATTGGAGGGGAAAGCACAGCGATAYTGGCATAGACATCCACTATGCTAAAGCCTTCTGACTTGTCAAAGTCCCACTTGGCCAAATGAAGTGTGTCCTGGCTAGTGTGAATTGGCATTTAGTAGCCCTCATAATCTTTCTGTGAAAGCATAAAGCCAAGTACTGACTTTGTGTAGTACATGGCTCTTACCGTCTGATTGTGGCTCAAAGAGTGAGTACATTAGATAAGTAGCAAAAATAATAGTGGTATCATAGTAGATTAGTTAAAAAGATCTTTATTATATGACTGAAAGTAGCAATGCAACAGAAGGACACTATATTTCACCAACAAAATGTTGATACTGCTAAAGGTCACAATTCTTGCTGATAGGTTAGCTACCTAGTGTATCCTTGGATAAAGAAATAATCATAGTTATGTACTTTTTAAAAGTAAATGAAAATTAGTCTAAATAAATSTGACACTAAACAGAGACTTTCTTACGCTCATTTATTCTGCCTTTGTCTCTTGACTCCAACGGAGTGTCAATACATGCATTATTTGCCAGAGTTAGTCTATGCAAATAATAGTACTTTTTTTTCTTTAAGTATAACTACATATAAGAACTTATCAAAGGCCTTTTATTCCATTTTTGTGACAGATGTAAAATCATTGCGGGGAAATATATAGAGAAGGAGAAAATGATACATAAAAGGAGGGAAAAGGGTGGAGAGAGCTGGATTTCTAGGAAGCATATTTTCTCATTCTGACAATGTGTTAGCAAATCTGGACCTTTATAAAGAAGGAACTCATTGTTTCATTTGTACTTCTCCAACTTTTGTCTAGGAGTTTTCTTCACTTCCCTTGTCTTAAGATAGGTAAGCAGTTTTAAGGATCTTAATGGCAGTCCTCTCACCAAGGATAGACCTGACTAGTCACCTTAGCCAAAGCACAATACTTATTCAGACCCTATGATGCTCTTTTTTAACAGGCTTTTATTATTCTTAAGCGTGTTTCTTCATTGGAAAGTGTGAAGAAATTTTCATGGTGAGGCAAGAAATAATTTCATATGGAACATATTTGCAAGTTATCTTAAGAAATGTCAAAAAGGCAGAAATCTGAYCTAACATTAGTCATAATAATAAAACAATAATTTGATTTAGAGAAACTAAATCTAGTTTAGATAAATTGCTAAAGACACACAAGACCATTTTGTGTGTTTGTGTATAAAGAAAGCTTATCTCCTGTATTTCACTATGAAATCAGTTTGTCAAATATTTGGGAGATTAAAGGGCCAAAAAATGCAAATATATTTTGCCTTTCTGATCACTTTATTTCTTAAACTTGCAAGCCATTTTACATTCTTTCCTTAGCAATGTAAAAAAAAAAAAAAAAAAAAAAAAAACTTCATCCAGTTGAGAAAAAATTTATTATATATTTCCTATATAATAAATTGACCTGAAAATTAGAACAAGACCATATGCCTTAAGTGAAAAAAAAAAAAAAATCTGAGAAGAGATCGTTCCATTAGTTTATAGATTTGTGCATTACATAATGCTGACAAAGATCACTAGGAGAAATATAAAATATTGTGAAAGAATGTACGACAATATTTTTTTTCTTAACAAAAAGCTAAAACTATTATCATATTTGAAAGTCTGGGTAAGTTCCACTCAGTTATCTAGAACTAACATCAGACTTGTAGGCTTGTCCTTGCAAAAGATAYGTGTATATGTGTGTGTGTGTATGTGTGTGTGTGTATATATCTTTTGAAAGAAAGCAAAGAAACAAATGTAAAACCAACCTCCCCCCAAGTTATTTTTTAGCAATTAAATACAAATATCCTATAGGACATTTTCATAAAGTCTAACATGATATTTTGAAGGACTAGAATTAGTAATGCTCTATAAAATGGAACTGGACAAGTTAAAAGATTTATAAATACAGTTTTAGCATGGTGCTCAAGGAAATTTAGATGGGTATCCTATAAGTGCTAAAACTGTAGACTGCTGAACTAATAAAGGATAATAGCTCATTCTAAATAGTCACTATCCATCATGAAAATTCGTATTTATGGACTTCTTTGCTTTGGTATGCCAGTATATGGCTCTAGTATATCCTTTAGTAAGTAATTTTAGACAAAATAGACAGTTACATTGCATTTATAAATGTCATAGCTTACTGATCATTTAGATGATGTGCTGTTATGGCTCTCAGATATGTTAGCTATTGGAACKCCTGATCTATTAAAAGATTATTTCAAATAGTGCCCGACATTCACAGTGAAATTGCCTGCTCAGTACCCCTGTGAAAGCTGTACTGAGACTTACTCTGTATACACAAATGTTTCATCTTTTCAATGTGATCTTTTTGCATTTATGTTCTGTAATCTATGTAATTATGACTGAAATGCTCAAATTCTTAATAGAAAAATAAATTAAACATTAAAATCAAGATCCACTAGAAAGGAAAGGTTGGTAGTGCATTTTTTATCCTGCCAGAATTTCAAATAAGGAATTAATGTTTTTTAAAGTAAAGGTAGGAAGATGTGTAAAAATGTAGCTGTTGGATAGTGAGTTCATTTACATTAGTGTTTTATTTTGTATTAAGATAGAGCTTTGAAAGTGAATCTTGCAATTTTATCCACTTGCCTTGCTTCATTTGCATCACAAACTGGTCTTGAGGTCTGAATTCCCTTTGGATGAAACCTAGCCAAAGGAGTTGCACTGAGATGGGCACCTCTTGTGCTCTAGCTGCTGTCAGAAGTTGGTCCTGAAGTGGAGATGAGAGYGAGTCCAGCACTACACCGATGCCACGCATCAAACTGCAGAAATGCTAATGTAACCTGTTGGTTTCAATGCTTTTATCCAACAGATAAGAGTTAGGTGCTACCAGTCTTTGCTCTGACAAGTCACACAAGACTGTATCACTTTGAAACCTGTAATATCAGAATATTTATATGTGAATCTTAAAAAACACTACCAAACAAATAGCTAATCACTGATCATTTTACTTCCAAGTAGAGCTTGTTCAAGCTCATTTAAGTCTTTGGCCAAAAATAGTTTGGGATAAAACTTAGTAATATTGAAGTTTGTGCTTACTTTTAAATTCCAGCTGTAATAATAAAACTCACAAATGAAACTTTTCCTGTAGTATTCCTGAATATATGGTTCTAGTAAGATTATATAGTCTACAGATTACATTATCTACCTTTGATAAAAAGAACAATTTAGATTGATACTAGAAGTGAGCCAATCTTTGGTAAATATGTTTCAGAAAGTTTCTATGCCATAAAATTTACTAAATTCAAATAGATTTTATTTTTTTTTTGTTTGCGCAAATTCGTGAGGAAGGGAAAAGAGATGGAAAAGAGCAATGGATATGGGCTGTARTTTCTTCTTTAATCTATTATATGTTGTTTGTTTGTGTTTTTAGCATCTCTATGACAAGTATATGAGGAAGGGGTATGGGGAGATAATTTTTTGTTTTCCTTTTTACCTTGAAGTAGGAAATGGGGGGAAAAAAAAAGATCTAATGTCAGGATTTGCTTGAGAAGTTCTTATTGGATATATAGTTTACTATATAGTAAACTATATAGTATATAGTTTACTATATAGTAAACTATATACTATATAGTTTACTATAGAAAAATGCAAACAGGACTTCTGTATTGAGATTTTCCTCCATTTTTAACTCTGAGCCTTAAAGCACATTTTGCCAGTAAAAATAATTTGTGTTCTAAAAGATGAAACCTGTGTTTCTGTTGTAATTGCTGTATGGGATCAGAGAAAAATAAATGTTCAACTGCACACATCAGAACACACTGAATGTTGCACAATGTTTCTTTCACACCTCTGCCCTTGTAGCTAGATTGCACAGTTACTATCCACAATAATTTAAAATTATATTTAAAGAAAGACAAAGTCARCCAAAAACCTTTGTGTCAGCAGGTGTTATAATGCTGAGTTATAACATCGTTAGTCTGACAAGAGTCTGCTAATAGATTAGCATAATATAGCATCACACAGAACTGGTCTTACCTATTAATCAAAACAGATCTCCAGCCAGAACAAAATGACTCAGGATGTCTCGCGCAATGTAATACATCTAAAATGGTAAGAAATACAAGAAGACAAATTAGGTAGGTAGATGTATGTGTGTGTAAGAGACAGAGGGAACAAGAAAGGTACGTAAGGAACAAATATCTGGCTGCTTTGTGACTGGTTCTTTCATCTTCCATACAGAAACAGTTGATTTCTCTGCTTATTTTAAATAGGCAGCTGAATTCACAACTAAACTAAGAGCCTTTGGCAACACAAAATAAAGCGGGTGAGTTGATATTTCTCGGGTAAATTYTCAGCTGGGGAAGAGACTAGGCAGCCAGCTCAATACCCCGCTTCTTCAGAAGCAGGGCACTCCACAGTGCCTACCCCAGAGATAGGGAATGCAGTCAAAATATACCATAACGAGGACGCTACTCTAAGATAGGTTTGGAAGAAATAATGTTTTTTTTTTGTTGTTGTTGTTTCAGAGCTATATTTGAGTCTCTGAGTTTATTAACTTCTGTGGTAACACTTCAGGACCACATAAGGGATATGCCTTTACAAAACAATTTGGTAAGCTTGTTTTAAAATTGTGAAGAGAGTGCATCTCTCTTGCTGAGAGCAGTGAAAGTTTTTAGATGCAAGGTGAATCAGGCTTTTAGCAGTTTAATGGAGGACCTATTAAATAGACAATTTGGACTCAATAAAAATGATCTCTTCTTGCTATTTCTCTGCCACTCTTCTACTCTGCTACTTTTTTATATTCCTTTCATTCCTATTTTTGGTGCAGTCCTGTGCCAAAAATATAAATGATGTTAATGACATCCTTAGCCCTCCATATTGTAGTTACACAAATGCATACATGATTTTATTATAAAACTTGCCCTGTTGCCTCTTACAGACAAAGACATAAATAAAATTAGGTTTTTCCTTATATTTGTAAAGCAATATTTTCAGTACAAAGACATTTACCACTGAATGCTTTGCTGTATTATGTATATACCAGTTGCCACAAAGTGGAATTGATATATGAAAATGTGCAGTTGGATAGTCCATTAGAACCCTTTAACGTGTCACTCAGACCATCTATGATCTGCCAGGCAAACTTGAGAAGTTCCTTTGTACAGAGAAGTTGCCAAAAATACAGTAGACATCCAGGTAAATCTTCAAAGACCATTTTTGACTCAGGGAGTTTTGAAGTAGGGAAATATATAGGGTCAAGTTCAATAACTGAGGGAAACAAGACAATACTGTTTCAAGAACTGAAAAAACAAAATGCAACACTGTCTTTTAAGCAATGTAGACTTTTGAAAGCCACAAGAAAGACAAACTGTCCAAACAGCTGCTTTGTGGAACAGGATAACAGTCCTTTCCTTACTACTAATTCAAAAGAAAGTTGTCAGTGTCCAGGGTGCTCAAGGAGTTGTGTCTCCTACTGTGTTAGGAGGAGATCTGTAAATAAATGCATCACACAAGAAATAGCTGACTCAGGTTTCTGAATCAAATTTCAAAATGATCTGTGGCATCCATATTATATCTTGAGAAAGGAAAAAATTTGTCCTRTAATATAATAGCTATGTAGTAAAACATATCCTTCAGCACTAAACAACATTTGATTTGTTCAGGCTCTACAAGTGTTGATAAATAAATCATAACATAATATGCGAAAATGATCATATTAATTCTTGAGATGCCTTTAGATACACTAATTCATAAGTTAATTTCCAGTTAATGAATAAGTGGAGATGTAGTGACTATTTAGTAGCTATTTAAATACATTATTTGTTACTCCTTGAAGTTATCAGTTAAGATTTTGCACATACTGAAGTACTACACTTAAACATAAAAAAGAAAATGGGGTTAATTGACTTTCTGTATTGATTTCTGTACAGTTTTAACGAAAAGTCAAAAATAACTTGATATCAAATGGGAAAAACATGAAAATTATATATTCAGTGCACTGCATCACAAAAAACAAAAAAGCTACAGTTTGTGCCGAGTATTCAGAACTACATCATTCCTACCAAAAATATAGATTATAGTTACATGAGTGTATATGAACATAAAAATTATAAATTAATATTTTAGAATGTATCCTCTTTAAGAGACAGTTTTTGTCTGTTTAGACATTCTAAGTAAAAATAAGATAAAGAGAATTGAGTGAAGAAACAGGATGACACAGACTTTTTACTGAATTCACAATTTTGTAGCATGTCTTGTATCCATTATTATCATTTATCTATACATATGATAGGTTCCTCATTTTTACAATATAGGTAACTTGTTTTCCATTTTTTTTAAGAAAGAACATTTTTGATCTGTTTCATATAAGCTAGATCAAAACTGCAGGACTTGGAGCTCTTCCAGGTTCAAATACGTACTCCGCCTGCATCCTGGTTAATTTTAGAACAAAACCTGATCAAATACCATCTCCCTAATTCTAGATTTGAGTGTGTGGAGGACAGAGTCATAGATAATTCCAACYATGTGTCCAGTGACTGACTACCTGTGATAGAACCATAGATATATCAAGACATTAAGGCCTAGATGTGAGTCCACTATATAAATATGCTCCAGATCACACAAAGGACAGTACTATGAAAATCAATAAGTGATTAGATTTCCTTGAATTGAGATTGGAATAATGTTGGATCCCCCTGTAATTCTCAGTACTGGACTGAAATTGAATTACTTTTTTTTTTTTTTTTCCTAATGAAATTAAATATGAAAAATGCAGAAAGCTAAGGACTATACAGACTTTTATATTATATTTTTAGCTCTACAGAACATAATTCGTAATTAATCTTGAATAATAGAACACAGAGCTAGAAAGTATCTCTACAAATCATTTAGTTTATCTCTCTGGCTTCAGGCTGTATCAAATGTAATCAAACCTTTCCTGACATATACTATACCATCTATTCTTAAAGCTGTTAATGATGGAAATTCTGCTGCTACCTTATGTACATATTTCAATATTTAAMTATGATTATACAATTATTTCCAATTCTGCTACTCCTATTTATCTAATTACTCCTTGTACTTTCCTCACAAGTCATAGCAAGCAGTTTACTTCTTTCCTCTTTGCAGCAACTTTTTACATACTTGAAGTTTGTTAACAAATGTCCTTTCAATCTTTTCTTCTCTAGAGTATAAGAACCCAGCTGTTTCAGTATCTTGTATATATCATATTTTATAGACCATCCAATGAGCCATATTTTCTGAAATAATATCATGAGGATATGGTAAGCCTATTTTTTTTAATTTGAAACCCAAATGACAGTGGAATTAATTCAATCATCCACTCAAAGGTAATTACTTGATATTAGATGTACATTTCCTAATGTTTGCAGATATAAGTAGGAGTATTCCCTTGTAGACTCTAAGAAACCTTCTTTTTTATATCAAACAATCAGTTATATCACTATGATAATGATTCCATAGCACACACTCATCTGGCATTTATTTTGTTCCAAATATATTCTTGTCATAAGAGTAGAAAAATGAGAGCTTGGAAGGTTACTCTCACAATGAGAAGTTATGCCTATAAAAAGACAAAGACAAAAAGAGAAAAGAAAATACTTGTCTTTAAACAGATTTATTTCACTTTATTAAAAAATTGACACATTTTTTTGATCCAAGAACTAATCAGTCAAAAGTGTCACTGAAATATCTGAAAAGTATAAAATAATTATCTTTTGCTCAATTCTTATTTTATCTGTTTTTTAGAAGTGAATAGGGTGTGATAATGACATATTTTACAACCCATACATGCCAAAKGTTACTGGGTTATCCCATTTCATGCATGAACCATGCAACTTGAATTTTGATATTTCTTTTCCACATTAAATCAAAATTAATTCTGACTTCCAGCAGCATTCCCTAAGCAGAGGAGGGAAGGTCTTGGTAGCTGTGGGTTTTTTTAAGGGCTGCCAGAARGAGATGCCTTGGAACAGTTTTATGCTCTCTCAGTAAGGAGGGCAGGAGCTGATGGGGCTGTCAYAGTGCTAGTTAATGTTACCATCCTAGCCCAGGAGCTGACCCTGCAAGACATTCTTCAAAATATAGCTTCTGAACCCTCTACTTCCAGATAGCCGAGACAGCAGAAACAAGGACATGGCTGTCATTAGTTTTACTGCCGCCCTGGCCAGCAGACGTAGGATCCAGTAGTAGGATCTGCACTGTCCCATTGGCTCCATTTCTCAAGGCTATGCACAAGCCTGGAATAATTCCTATATGGTGATTTTTATTTATGTGTTTTTTTCTCCCTCTTCTCTATTCTTCCACCTCAGGGAGCAGAATGTATGATATGCTCTCTCAAATCCTCGCTCTGACCCTTTCTTTCCTTGGATGGAAAGATAGAAGAATGGCAACTAGAGCTCTACATTTATTAGTTCCTAGGTTCCTGTAAGGCACACAGATATTTGTTCCCTGGGCAGGAGAAAAATGGCTGAAGTCCTTTGCAGAGAACAGCAAGACCTCCCTCCCTCTCTTCCTTCTCCTTTGGGTTTGTGCCTTCTTTTTCAACGTCTCCTCCCTCTGAACATAGAGATGGTACATATATAAGTTTGAGGTTTGGACAACAGTAGAAAAGAAGTGTTCTTAAGAATACAGGAACAACTGATAAAGGATAATAAACTAAATCCTTTACAGAAGATTGCAAAGCTCATTATCAATCTCCCCAAAGCTTTTTTTGCTATAACTTCACCAGCTTGAAAAAGCTGAAGATAATTGTGTTGCTTGAGTAAACTGTGATATATCTACATTGAATCCAGAGATCATGCTGCAGGCTGACAGCCAACGTAAAACTAATGAAGCTTGTGTAATAAGTCAATCATCACTGAAATCAGAACTATGCACATGAAGTATGTCTTATTTGCACTGCTGTTCCGTTTCGTGTTCTATAGTTTTGAAATCCTAGGTAATTTTGTAGCTTCTGTTCAAATCCTGTCTGAGTGCTTTACAACCATAATTGCATGTTGACAACCAAGCCAGGGTATTAAAACCTGAAAATATTAACCAAGATAGAACATAGTCAACATATTCAAAAACCTTTTTTATTTTATTTTATTTTTTTTAGCAGACACCTCGGATCTCTGAGAAATTAGATTTTTCAGAAGAGATTCTCTTTTCAGAAGAGAACTAGACAATCTAGTTGTACTGGATTGTTTGGGAAGAGTTAGTATTTCTCTATCAGACTGATTGAGGCAGAAGCTGCCTTTAGCTTTATTTCCTTTAAATAGCACTTCTTAGGGCTCTGAGCATGTAACACATCTTCCATTTCATTCTTACCATACATTCCATCTTCCTTATTTTTTTTTAGTGTATCTACAATACACACAATTTTCTTAAATTTCCCATGTGATCGTGACAAGTGCTTTACTGAATCCTGAATGAAATATATATATTGTGCTACACTAGTGTGAAATGCTATACCGAATGAAATACAACATTGTAAACATACCACACCCAGAAGAAGACAATTTATCACTATATATTTTGTATAATAGCCTTTCCATGAGAAGATTTATCAGGTAAGGTAATACTCTTTTTAATATTTTCATTAGGGTTTTTCTATTGCTACCTATATATAAGTATTTGAAAATGCTGATGTATCTTTTTTGACACATATTCTTTGTTGTCTTTTGATGAACATCAGTTGCTTTGCAAAAAATGAAGCAACTTTATACCTCATAAATTCTCGGTTAACATTGTATGGGTTAGAGAATTCTGACCACAGAAGCTTCATCTTTGTTCTTAGAAGTATTTTGTTCTTAACTAAAAAGAAGATAAGTTATGCTGTCAGTAGCTTCAAAAAATGTAGTGACTGAAAAGTCTTGTACTATTAGGAGCAGACAGAACAGTTTTATCTTCCAAAGTTATGTTGGTGAGGATGGATAATGTCAAATGGTCAGTATTCATTTTTAATTTCAGGTCGTGGCAGACACTAGTCATTGTAATTATCAGAAGTTCATTCATTTTCTACAGAACAAGTAGCTTCCTTATTGTTATATAGTATTCCAAACAGTTTTATTTTGATTTTTTTTTCCATATCATTCACAAATCATGGAGAGCAAATTGTGAAAGACTAGAGAAACATAAAATAAATACAAAACGTAACAATAAATTAAAACATTTACTTTACGTTTTGGTTTTATGTAATCACTGAGTTCTGTGTCACCTCGAAAAAAGTGACAGAATGAACAGAAATAATGCCCAAAACCTAAACTGTTCATTTTTCAGGAAAACAATAATTTTCATGCTTTTCTTATATCACTGTTTCATACCATCTCTTACCCATGCCTGATCAGACTGAATACAAATTATGATGGGCAGCAATGATCCTAGAGCTTTCATCTGTATTTCACTACTCATCTGTGTCAAGCACGAAAGGAATTTAGTGTGAAAAGATAGTAGAAGAAAATAAAAATAATGCCTTATTAGGATAGAGTCTGAAGGATTGGCAAGGCTTCTTTATTAAGAAAAAAAGTGGCTAAAAGAGCACAATTTCTCTATTCATGTAAAGAGACAGAGGAAAGGGGACTGTTCTGGTGAGACAGGAAAAGAAACATCCTAACCACAACCAGAAAATGAAAAGTGCAAACAGCTGAGCTTCCCTTAGGAGAAGACCCTGCCTACTGAGTCAGTCAGGTAAGAAAGAGCCAGAATGTACTCTTGAGAAATAAAAATAATAATAATAATAATAATAATAATAATAATAATAAACAGGTAGTATGCTGAAAAGCCAAGACAGGACCTACAAGTAGATGTGGCTGTGCTTGTTTGATAATGAAAGACTAGGTATTTCCTCAGCTGAAGACTATAAATAATTTTAATACAACATCTGACTTGGGAACTCCTAAATTTCAACATACTTGGGTGTCTGACAATATTTGACAAATATTGTTTTGGCAGTAGAATTAAACTATGCATACTGTCATTCAAAAAATAGGAGTGTTTTTAACACAACACTTTTCATGTTAGATAAAGGCTATTTAAGGCCCATAATGGGATTACTTTGTAATCCACAGATAAAACCAGGATTCACGTCAAAGGATTCTAGCTATAGTTTTATTAAGCTTTACTCTTGCTTTTAGAGATTAACTAGCAGGACAATGTCTGACATGCCTGATACAGCAACAGAAAGGATTTCTGTGGTTTTCTTTTTGTATATCTGACAGTAACACTAATGGAAGAGCTGTGAGCTGAGTAGTTGGAAAGGTTTACTCTCTACAGCTTATGAGTTTGTTTATAATGTGCTTTCAGAAGAAAGTACATCGTAACAGCACATTTTTAAACTTCCTGACTTTAGCAGATTCATGAATCACCAGTACTTTACAAATCTTAATGGTCTTAAGGTAAAAGAAAATTAGGTATAGATGATATGAAAAGCAGTATTGTAGATATATCTAAAACAAAAATTTATACTGAATATGTCTCCTGAGACTTCTGTCTTGTCAGCTTGGGAGATTAAGGGAAAACTCAGTCTCTTCCTCTGCCTTAAAGCAACCAGAACAACAACTACATGTATGTATGAGATTCTTGTATATGTAAAATTGAAGTAATCCAAAGCTAAAATTATTCAAGCTAGACTAAGTTTTTCTCAAAGCTGCATAATACATAAGCTCTACATAACTCATTTGAACCAGTTGTGAATCATGGTCCAACGGTTAGCACCTACTTTTCATTTCACATAAATGACACAAAAACAAAATTGCCTGCTAATTTCAGAGGTCCTGCTTCACATCTTTTCTAATTCATTTTTTTAAAAAATTTCAAAGTATAAGGTGTGGTTTTGCCCTTGATAGAAAGAAGTGAGTTGTAGTGACATTTGTTCAATTATTCTTAATGTGCATGGGCATCACTTCCCAATCATCTTAGAGAGTCAATAGTTGCAGCTTTTTGCATTGTCAAGTCTTACATGCACCTGAAATAGATGGCACAGAAAAGTAATCATGAATCATATTCTGTTTTCACTAGCTGTTTTATAGTAGTATGCCCTACTGGAAGGTAGGGAAGGCACCTAGCTGAAACTTCAAACTGAGGAGCAGATATACCTAAAGTATGCTTATCCCAAAGGTCTGTGCTGTCAATACGATGTTATTTTTAAAAGTTCATTTATGTTTGGACTAGACACATGAATAACTTCCAGCTGAAACCAGATAAATCTTTATTACCTTTGTTTGCAATGGGAGTTCATCGAGAATCCAGAAACAAAGCAATGCAACCTTCTTCTGCACTAACAGGAGGAAGGAGACTAAATAGTTGCAGACTGTTCAGAGATTATACACAAGAAAAAAACCTTTTGTGCTGTAGCACACACCTAATAAAGTATCATAAAGTACTGAGAAACAATTTGTTAGATATTTAACATAGATATTTAAGCAGATACAGGAATTCACAGGGATACAATTTCTTTCCATTTGAGTGATATTTTTTTTTAAAAAAGAAACGTTAATGCTGTTGTGAGCACAACAGCAAACAGAATGAATGTTGACATTTTTGCATTTAAGTACAAATATAATCCTTCAATTGTAACCCTTGCTTGTTAAAATAAATCATGAGAGAATTTTAAATTCTGCAAGGTAGATAATGACTTTTTCATACATTCAAGCCCCTTGGTCACTACAGATAGAACAGATTTGAAGTTTTAACAGACAGCAGCTAAATTCATTTTTATTTTTCAAAAGAACAATCTTTAATGTCAGAAAAAAAAATTTGTAACCATTTTGACTGACTTCTCATTATAGAATTTCAAACTAGTGATTACCATATCAAACTCATAACTTTTTCAAACAGCAGCACACATTTAAAGAATCTTTCTAAATTTGATTTACAGACTCCAAATGATATAAAATTAACCTCATTCTCACATAAGTCATGTCAGAGTTATTAAATAAATATGATAAATAATAAAATATATAAATATGTTAAAATGTCCATACTTACTTTAAGTTCTATTATAGCTTCTTAAGTTTTGCTCTGTTAATAAAAGTTCAGAGTTTCACTATAGAATCCCAAATGAAAAATTAATCTCAAGTATATTTCTCCTCACTATTGTAATACCTTTTAACAGCTCATCAAACTTTGTTTGTTCAAGGAACATTTCAAAATAAGGATAACTAATGCAAATTGAGATTCAGCAAGGATGCGAAGCTCAGTGCTGACTGCACAGAACACAGGAAGCCAATCAAATAAACCAACATCCATTACAGGATTATCCTTTTGTGAGGAATCACTTTGAAACAAATGCTGATCCTAAAATCTTTATATTCAACAGCGCAACAGAATATCTATGCAGAGAAATAAAAGTCTACAGTCTGTGACTGAGGCATAACAGAACATCAGAGAACAGGTTCCTAGGTTTATTAGAACATTTATTTAGTTCTTTTGGACCAGGACCACACTATGTTTGCAATTTAAAGGCGCCTACTCTGCAGATATGGTCCAGGTATGATAAAGTTAAACACTGTGAAGAAACAGTTCTGAGATTTCAACAGAAATAGCTGTTGTTTGGTGATTTTAGACAAACAGTCCATGTCTTGGATCCATAGTTATGAAAATAGGAATCTTATATGAGAAATTTAAACTACAGTATTGGTAATCTTAGATATGCTTTATATTAGGTTGGGTTTGTTTAAACACTTTGTATTTTTTGTATGTTAGAACAAACAAATTGATTTACTGCCCTGTTCATGTTTTAAATTAATCATTTGAGTAGTCTCATTGACATCAGGGGATTAAAGTTAAGCATGTGCAACTGATTGGCATGACTCAAGCTTTTACTGTGAGATTATAATTTGTAATACTTTTAATTGTTATAACTCTATCAGTTTATGTTTTCTATTAATAAATTAGCATTCCAAAGGCTAGGGTTTGCTTTATACTCGCTGAGATCAAGACACAGGTGTATTCACAGAGTGTTTGACTACTCAGTAACTCAGAAATTAAAATGCTTACCCATACGAAAATAGTGGATCCTGTGGTAATTAGCCTGTGTAGATATACATACATACATATATAGTGTATATGTATATATTTGTATGAAGTTGCTTTGTGAAAGCTGATATTCATGTCTATTAATTCTTCTGTGCAAATAACTAATAGACAAAATAATTTCTCAAAAACATTTTCTAATTAGCCCCTGAAATTTTCTCACATCTTCCTCTTTTGCATATAAACATAATTTTCCTACATGCTGTTTCTGTAGAGAAAATGAGATATTTGACAGCCTTCCTGATCTTTGTGAAAGATAAAACAGGTGGCGTACAAGTTGACATACTTCACAGTTGTCACAGTTCTGTTCTCTTCTGAAAGGATTGCCACAAGGGGCAAGAAAGCAATTTTCTTTCCAGCTTCATTCAATTATTGGAAATGATACTGAGACAGCATACAAGGGAGGGTCTGTTGACATTTCTTTACCAAGAAATGAAAGAAGGTGATGATAATTTCAAAAAGGTATCTAATAAAATGTTACTCTAACATGTATCAGTAAGGAGTAGATTTGGACCTGTAACCTGGCATTAAATGTCATTGTGTGTTATTGGTGCTTTCATGTCTCCCAGTTATCCTTTAGAATCTGCTTAAATGAAGAATGCCATATGAAATGTTATTTACCTACCCTAGAGCTACTGTGTACCTTCCACGTTAGCTCAAATAAAATGTGGTAAGCCAATCATTAAAGTTTATATTTTGTGTGTTCATTACTTGTCCATCTCATCAAGGTTCACCCAGTGATCTGTGAGGCAAGCAACTCTGCCTGTCAGCTTTCCTTACACATCCAGAAAAAATGAGCACAGCAAAAACTGACTTCAAGCAATATTCACTTCTGATTTGTTACTTTTCATCCCGGACTAGGGCTATGCCCCATTACTTCCTATACACCGTTTCAGTGCTTGAATCTGTCAGAAAGAAAAAAAAATAGTGAGATGGAGAAATTTTCTAGTAAAGCACTGTAGATAAGGAGCACATTACATTCACTTTACTTCTTTACCCAAAGAATTATTAGTTTCCAATATGTCTGAAGAAGATTAGAAGTACCAATAGCAAGCATTCCCCTATGAAAGAAAAAAATATCTAGGAATTAAATGTGATATTGTAGATATCTAAAGTTTAGAAATCTCAGTAATTTGCAGGGAGTTTTAATACCAGTATATTATAAAGTTTCAGACTGAAAAGCTGATCCAAACAGTAGGAAAATAATAGTGAACTATCACTGACTCATGATGCTGCAACAAGATGTGCCTATATACATTTCATAGACCATAAAATGATCATTCTAAATGTGATATTTTTGGGGGATATTTTAGCCCTCCTCAGAAAGTTTTATGAGTCTGCTTGGAAATTTCTAATAGTTATTCAGTTCCTTTAAAAGGAATAAGCATTTCATCATGGGCACCCTATAAGTATTGGATTTAAGGTGGCAGCCTTATCTTGTGCTGGAAAACTCTCAAGGGTAGGTAGCAGTCATACCTTTTTTAACTTATAGTTGAAACTACCGTCTTATTAATGATGTGTTTATTCATGTAGGCTTGCTCATAGTTTTCACAAGCTGTAGAAATAGGACCTTAATTTTCTCAAATTTCTCTACCTTGATCCAGTTACACTCCACACATAGCTGCAAAGAAATAGAGTTCCGGTTGGTTAGTTTGCATCATAAGATATTTTCAGTCTTCCTCCTTTTATTTATGMGTTTTCTCTTTAGCTCTTTTTGCCATCCCATGGGAGCTGACCCACAAAGCCACTGTGCTCTGTCAGCACAGAGAAAGAGACCAGAATCATTTACTCACTGTCTTCTTCTGTGCTTTCACCACATTCAGAGGACCTTCTTTCAGCCCCGTAGCTGAAAGCAGCTGAGAGCAGAGACCCTGTAGGTCTCTGCTACACATCTAGTGGGAGGAAGAAGCATGATAAATACTTTCTCTGCTCCAAGGACAGGAGAAATTAAGGCCTGGTTGATGGAAGATAGATAGGAGGACAAAGACAAGACCAAGTGTTTATCAGGAAAATTTTATGAAAGAACGATGC
This sequence comes from Rhea americana, assembly GCF_003343005.1. Lineage (NCBI taxonomy): Eukaryota > Metazoa > Chordata > Aves > Rheiformes > Rheidae > Rhea > Rhea americana. The sequence goes on from NW_028186535.1 coordinate 2,807,719, forward strand.
CAATGAGAGGAGGAAGGACGACAACAATTCTTAAGAATGAGAATTACCTTGGAAAAAACTGAAAGAAGTGCAGGGAGGAATACACGCATTGGTGAAGAAAAGAAGGTGAGACTGAGCAATGGACGCCCTGTAGTATGATGAGGAATAGGTTCTGAAACGACGTTTGGTGACAGAGTTGAAGAAAAAAACTGGTAAAGTTGTTCTCCATCAGCCCCACTGTACAAGAGACAGGATTTTGTAAGACAAAAAGGTTGAGAGGAATTTTCATTTGAATGAGAGGTTCAACCCTGAAAAAAAAATGAGCTTTTTGCTATGGCAAGGCATCCAAGCTTTTTATTTTTCGTGATTCGTATGAAGTCTTCCACTTTCTAGCAGGCATAAATCCAGATCTCATCCAGACCAATGTGCATATTGAATACTGTTACAATGGCTCTTAACTCACAAAAATTCAGACTCACAGAAACCTCTAGTAGTCTGAGTTTTAAATTAAAAGGCAATGACCGTATGAAAAGATAGAGTAGTTCAAAAACTATCAGGGAATCTCATTAAAATGACCCATACTGCACACATTTGGAGTTGAAAAGAGAAAAAAAGAAAATACTAAAAATAAAGATGTTTAAGACTTTTCGTAAAAAAGTCCTCTCTGTGATGTGGATTTATGACAAAGCCCATATCAGTCAGCCCTTCCTATAATATCTAATATGTTAAAATATATTAAAACAATTTCAGGACGTTCTTACATGAAAGAAAGTTTCCCTCTGCAAAATCTCCCCAGGTATATTTATTCTTTAAATAAAGTACCAGAGAATCTGCTAGATTTTCATTTAAGGTTTCAGGCAAGCTAATAAACTCTTAAAAATAAAATCATAATACATCAATTACACAGCAGTGCCAGGAGACTTAAGATGATACAATTGAAACTTTCAGATAGTATGAATTTAATAATCCTATTATAGTCCTAACGTTTCATCTCGTTATGCCTACAAGAGAAGGACTGATCTTTCAGAACTATTTTTTGTAGTCTGTGGCCCACGTACTCTGAGCTCTGTGAACTTAAGGTATTCATAGATCGAAGATTTCCATGAACTTTAGCTAAGAAAAGTAAGGTCATTGTCAATAGCCTGCAATTCAGAATTCAGAGGGCCAATTCCCTACCAGGATAAAATCTGAAACATTCAAAACATAAAAAATTTAAAGACTATTGCTTAAGAATATTTGATATACATTAGGAACCAATGAGGAGATAGCAGATAGGAACATGAAAACTACCTCCTAATTATTAACACATTAAAATCAATAAAACTCTACCAAGCAGTTTATTAATTCAGACCTCTATTTTATGTTTGTAACTTTGAATTTGCCAAACCAGAAAAGTAGGTGCCAATCCACAACAGGAAATTCAAGCTATTTTCTTATAAAGCCAGCTAATACAGTCATTTATGAGTCTAATACATGCATAAAGAAAACCAAAATGTTGAGTATCTGTGGCAGGAAAGGGTTGAGGGGGAAGGGCTGTTATCTGGAAGGACTCATGAAGTTTTGCAGTTGTTCTGCAGTTTTGGCAGAACATTGCCTATAACTCAAGGCTGTACATTAGATACCTTCATCCCTCTCAAGACTCAGATTTAGATGTCTTCTTATGAGAGCTAGTTTAAAGAATATGGCTTGCTCTTTAAATCACTCAAATCATATTGCCTAATCTTTTGCAGAAGAGCCTTATTGGCAGAGTTCTCATCACAAGAAGAGAAAACCTTGGTTCCAGGCTACCACAGCCTGAGAAAATTTAAACCCAAGTTTTAGCAAGCCTCAGGATTATCTTGCTGAAGCTGGCCTATATGTAGCATGTGATGCAATATTGATGGGATCAGAAGACAGATCGATGGAAAATAACCTAATTCAGAAGCCTAGCAACCAGAACACCATGCTGTGCCGGTCTGCTTTACAGCTGTGGATCCTTAGAATACATCTGTTTGTTCCAGTGGCTGAACAATGTAAAATATGTAATAGAGAAAAGTCCAAGTACACGGACTAACACTTTGAATTAATTACTGGCAACCTAAAAGAAATACTCTGCCTCAGAGAGTTTGCCTGTCATTGCAAAATAGGTTTGGGCCAATTGTGGAAGGATTGATAAGTTACTTGTTCTCAGTAACAGCTTGTTTTTTACAGAAATGTCATTTGATAATTCTACAGAATCACAGAAAGACTCAATGATTTTAAGTGAATTACACTTTTTAGGGATCAATATTATCTCTGAGGCATCTCTTTATTTTATTGAACAACCTTTTCCTTACTAAAATTAATTTTTTTCATACTCAAATGTAATTTATTTCTATAGAAAACTATCTTTAATTTAAAAATTTGGAAGAAATTATACAATTTATCTCTGACTTTCATATTTTAAAACAGATAACCATTTAAATTTCTCTGATTTTAATACAAATGTACTCATGCATAGTCTGGAGGTACTCAAAGCAAACAGCTAAGTTTTGCTATCCCCATGAAGACAAACTGAAACCCAGTTACTTCCCTCAGGCAACAGAGAGAACTGGGTGGTCAGCACTGAGAATAATTTTTAATTCCTAATTCTGTGCTGTTCCAGGAGGCCACAATTATTAAAAGCTACTACAAACTTGCCTACAAATTAATTGTAGATCATAGCATTAAAAGTAAGACATTCTGACTCAAAAGATAAAACAGGACTAGTAAATGCAAGAACACACTCCTATTTAGATCACAGAGTTAGAAGAGAGGCTAGACTATAGAGCTTTGTCACGACCTTTCTTTTTGCACTAGACAAGATGTTTTACCTTGTCTAATCTGTCATGTCTGCACTTCTGGTGGTGAATTTCTCCCTTCAAGAAGAATGGGATAGTTTTATTCTTCATTTTTCACAGAGAAATCGGAATAGCTCAAGTGGAAGATGCAGTCTGACGTATAAGGTTTTATATAAATGCTTCTCTATAATGGAAGTGAAAAAAAAATAGAAGTACAAACAATCTGGAATTGAAAGCTAAGGGATTTGATTGTTTTCTGGTAACTTTTTTGACTTTAATAGAGCTAGACCAGCTTTCAGYAGCTGAAGATAGGGACCAGAAATACGAATAACTTTTGACATCAGCCCAATCTCTTTCTTCATTATTCACTGAGAGTAGTTAGTGTTGATTGCTATAAATAATCTTAACTGATTCAATTATGTAAGCAGGGAAATCTATATTCAGTGCTGCCTTCCATATTTACAGATGACATCAAGTATCAGAAAAGCTTTCTAATGATYAGTAAAGCTAATTTAAACTCACTGATTACATTCATACACTTTCTCAAAAAGAGGTTTAARTTGAATATCTTAACTCAAGTTCCTAAATTAATTCAAAATACTTTTGCCTGCTTGAGAACTTCTTACTAGGAATCCTATTATTGTAATAGTTGGATACATTACTGGATTCATGGCCAATGAATTAATCATCATTAATATCATCATATTAAAAAAGGTAGAGGTCACAGAATTGGCCATACCACTTAATATAAATTTGAGAAAGCTGTAAATGTGCTCACATTTTTTTTTCAGACAAGATTGTCAATGGGCAAATATAGATTCATAATTTTTAAAATGTATGCATATCCAGCAGCTTTTTAAAGCTTCACTATATTTATAATCTTAACTCTTAATGATTTTGCGTATAGATAGGCATAGCCACAACTTTCTTACTCTTATGACTGGTTATATTAAAGTTTCTTCATATCATCCAACATCTCAGCATCAATTACACTACCATGTTTCCAACAACCTTTACACCTTTGTTCAGAAAYTACTGTGATGAATCAACAGTTAGAAAGGTTCAGGCAGTAGATGGCCATGAGCTCCTACATAAACTATTAAGACTGCAGCAYAGCTGAAAGAGAATCTGATATTTTGCTATGCTATTACCTACAGTACTGTTTTGCACCTCAGGTGAAAATAAAACATGATTGTAAAATGATTGTAAAGACATCCTCAAAAACGGCTTTATAACTGTCTCTGTAAACTSTATCTGTGCTGGAGAGACCTTTCTTGTAGAGGTCGGAGGAACAAGTCCTACTGTTTGGTTAAAATGTCTAAGATAAGACCTTTTAAATTTCTGAACAGTACCCACAATTGGTTAATTTTGTAGAGCTAAGATGAATACTATTTTCATACTTATTTTCAAACTACATGTGGAACTTTCAGCAAGTACAAAAGCAAAACCAGCTGAAGTCACTCAGCCTCGTGGCCTAGACTTATAAGATGAGGAAGAGATGGTGTGATTTCATTCTGAAGACAAGATTTTAGTGCAAAGAATTACAAAAATATTATGGGACTGAAAGCCTGGAAGTGTTGTATTTTATTTTGAACACCTGTTTTCAGATGTTCTCAAATAGAAACAATGTTCAGTAATGTTCATCTTCACTACAGGTCAGTCAAAATGGTTATTTTCAGCAGGGAGTTTTGTTTTGTATAATTATCTAAAAACTCAAGACACAAAAAGAAAGAAATGGAAAAAATAATATCAAGGAGGAAAATCAAAGAATTTAATTTCCTAAAATATAAAAATAATATATTTTAAAAATTTTACAGTTTTCATCTAAAGAAAAACTAGAATGAACTCAAACCTAACAGTTTCAGTACCTCTAGAAAATTTCACATTCTGATGGAATACAGGCACACCAAAATTTTCTCTATAACTTTTTTTAGATAATGCTAAATACGTTAGAAAAAGCCACTTGAGTTTTGAAGAACATTTAGTAAACAGTTGACAATTTTGGAACCCAGATGGCATTTGTATCTGTGTGACTTGCTGTTARGCTCTCACCTAGCTCTGAGCAGCCTAGGAATTACTCAAAACTATACAAACTGATAGTGAGAAGCCGGCGACTATTACAGCTGCCTGGAGCACCACACAGCCTGCCCTCATACCCTGCTGTAGGTCAGGTGAGTGTAACAGCAGGATACTTCTCCACCCTGACTCTGGTAGAAGAAGAACTGCTGTCAGGTGAGACCAAGTATTCTCTGCTCTTTGCATGGACAGTGGTATAAAGGAGTGGAATAGTGAAATATTTTTTTTTCTTCTTAAGGGATGCAGCTGATGTAAATCAAGAAAGTAAGAAAAGTATTGTTTTATGCACCCCAAAAAATTATCAAATGGACTTTTTGTTTCATCATTTGGTCCTAGAAACAAAAGAAGACAAATTCCTTTAGCTGTGAAGTTGTTAAGGGCAAATGCAAAGTGTCTTTCACCTGTTGCTGAACTGGCAGCCAGAATCAGCYGGTTCTATTGCGCATTCTATTCATTCTGTACTACATTTCCTCCACCGCTCCTCTTGTACAGCTTTAGATTGAGAATACTTTAACTGCCAAAAACTTTTCCACTTCTATTCAGTCTGCAAATAAGTATTAGGTACATTTTGGAGAAGCTTATATTTTTGGACTTTTTAAACTTTGTTTTAAGACATAGATATCTGAATTTCTGAACTTACAGAATAGATCAAACTTTCCAGATATCTTTGTTAAAAACATAATTCACTGAAATTAAATTCAACAGACAAAATTGTAGTTCAACAGCATTTTTCATATGTCCTATCCAGGAATTATAAGTTGTTTGAAAAGATCTCAGAAATGCCTTTGTTATATGCAATAACCTGCAGTATTTTGTTAATGTTACCTTTAAAAATATTTCAGGTTATTCAAATTGTAGCAAGACAGTGGAAAATACTGAGCCTTTCATAATATCTATTTGTAATGTTGGATATATATGTTATGTTTTCTACATTCTTTCTGCATCTTTCTGCATTTGCCAATGGAAACCACCTGAAATACTTCAATGAGTATTCTGACCTTGTTTTTGACATTGATTCAGATATTGATTGACTACCTACAATTAAAGAGGAAGTACAGTATGGGAAGTGATTCAGTCAGATAGGACTGAGTTTTGCCCTCTCAAATGAGTTCTAAATTAATCTCTTGTCACATACCAGGAAATAATTTCAAACAACAGGCCTTTCAGATATAGCTATTGAATTGCTGTCAAAATGTATTAAAGCATCTACTCAAAGATCTTACTGCAGAAATTTTAGGAAATTTATTTCTTGGGTAAAAGAAGGAATTGAAAATTCTACTGAGAAAGTGTCTGCTCTAGTTATAGATTTTCTGTCTGAGCAAATTAATTCAATATGCAATTAAAATGTATGTTTAAAATTTAGCATGCTTTTCTCTTCTTAGGCATGAAAATCAGTATGCCCCACATTACCTTAGTATGGGATAACAATGCAGTTTTATGCTTTTATTTTTATTTAATATTGACATAAAGGAAATAATTTCTGAAAAGCATACTACTGTTGTATAGGTAGCTACAATGTTTAATATGCATCAGAGTTTTAGAAAGAATATATCCCAGTTTCAAAATGGTAACAATGCCAGTGAATTAAGAGTATGGATCAGATTTGTGGCTGGAAATTACTAGTGGAAATTCAACACCCTGTAACATTCTCTCCTTCTTCCTCCCTTCCCCTAGTTTTAAATAATTTTAATAATTATATAAACCATTGATTTTCTATTAGAGTACAAATTTTAAAGTTTCTACRTACTCAACATAGTAAGAACTCTCATGACTTGTATTTTTAAGAACACAAGCACAAGAGTGTATATATAGCTATGAATAAAATTGTGGGAAAAACTGAAGATTAATCAGGAACTACTCTGTAATGTATTTCTGTAAGAAGTTGAGAGTTTCATCAGAGAATAAACAACAGAAACTTATTAAAATAATTACAGGCAGTGAAGGTATCTCCAGTCTGTACATATTGATTGATTTTGTTGAATGATTGCTTCAAAAAATATATACATATATATAGAAAGAGACAGAGATTTTGATGTGTGCCTAGTATGCATATGGAATACAAAATTAAGAAAAAAAATGTTTTTTTCTCGTTTACTAAAAACCAGAAGGATTTGAACTTCTTAAAAAAAAAAAAAAAAAAAAAAAAGTGGGAGTAGGATATGTGATTATTTTTCCTTACTGGCTGTTAGATGGTTCCCTAGTTTTCCATGCCTAATGTAGGCTGCAGTTAATCTTTTCTTGTTTTTCTTTTCTGGCTCATTGTTCTCTATTTTTTTTCTTTTAATAGTACTGCCAGGACTATTCCCCCATTATTCTTTATATACTTCATTTTATGTTTATATTGAACACGTCATGTTTTTCCTTTCATCAGAAACAGGCGAAAGGTGTCTGTAACCTTACAGTAAGATAAGCTTGTGTACAAAGAATTTGTCTAAGGCAAAGGAAATTTGGTTCTGCTTGAACTCTTCCACCACATACCAGATTTCTTTCTCTAGTTTGTCTCCTCCGAGTTGGGTTGTAAAAAGTGTTACTCCATTAATAAATGGTGTTCTRTTTTCCCAGTAGTTTTCAAAAATAATCTACTTTTTTAAAAAAAAAAATGTTTTGCAGAAATGTATGGCTTAGGTCAGCAGAACCTAGTGGACTTACAGGAGTACACTGTGCTGAAAGTCAATGGGATTTAGAGTACATCTGTTTTTTTCAGATTGCAATGACAAGGAAAAAAGATACTCTAATACATATTTGTCGTTTTACTGTAAAGTATTACTCAAGATTAATAGATAACAATTAAGCTTCACTCCATCTTTCTCCCCCCTGGACTTTGAATGAGTCAGCCTTGTTTCATTCAGCTGCTGCGGCCCGGTCCTGGTCCGCACCCTTAGGGCCATCASTTCCTGTGGAGGCACACCGAAATCTGCGAATGCAAGGAGCCACGTGCTYGAAATAGAGTCTGGATTTGGAATTGCAGGTGGCCGATTGTTCCAAGTAAAGGTGCTTTTGTAATCCATCCCTCTTTATTCAGACTGTTCTGGGTTTTCTCTTACCCATAACTTTCTACCTACTGGCTCTGATTCTAGAGATGTCAGATCRGATTAAGAAAGCGGAAGAGTGGCAGAGTGAATCAAACTTCACCATCAGAACAAATGATGCCTCTAGTCATTATTAATGTATTTGTCTCTTTTCTCTTACAAGTGTCAGGCTTTCAAAATGATAAGAGGGAAAACAAAACTGACATATTTGTCTCTCTCTTTGGAGTGGTTGTTTTCAATGATGTTCAGWACAAACTGCCACTGCAATCACTCGCAAAGAGTTGATGGATTTGTTTAACTAATAACCTAACAACAAAAGGTCTTTGAGACCTAGTTGTAAGAAGTTACTTYTAGATATGCCATATTGCAAAATGAAAAGGAAAATACCAAAATAAAACAAAACAAACAGTTCAGTAAGAGAAGGGAAATAATTTTATGTTAAGCTAAACAGAAAAAAAGATTAAAGTAGACACGAAACAGAGGCATCGACCTGGGAAGTTTTTAGTGCTAGCAGACTTAACATACCACAACAATTTGGGATGAGTATCAATTAGTTRGACACAGAACAGTATTCAAACCTGAAAGAAAAGGGAGTCTATATTTTCCATCCATTATAAGTTTCTCAGAAGTGTTTATGAGCTAGAATCTTCCTGTATAAAATGTGATTACCTTATCACAGAGGGATATGGGTGTCACACAAAAGTGAAAATAGTACTGTGAGAGGTACATTGCCTAACATTTTTGAGATTGGGTCTATATACTAACTCACCTGCAATCTGAGCCACATCTTAGCTAGAACAAACAGGTAGTCAAAGTATGTCTTCAGATGAAGGCAGAAGTCCGCATGGATCTCTAAATATTTGTCACTATGTAAATGTGCATCTAAATACAGATAGTGAAATCTATACTTACTAGTTTATAAAAAAAATTTACAGTCTCTACTTTTCTATCTTCAAGATTAAAGAGCTTGTAAATTCCATAAACTGCATAAGGAATTTACATGTCAGGAGATTAAAAACTGGAAGAAGTTGTAAACCCCGTAAGTGACATATATAAAGGAAGGGAAGAAAGGAGGCAGAAGAGGAAGGAGCGAAAGAAATAAATTAAAACTCAACTTTTGTTTTGCAGAGCTGAAACTACACATGGTTGAAGAGATCATGTCTGTAGTTCTTTTCCCTCACTGTTTCCCTTGTTCTTACTGGTAATGATAAGATAGAAGATAAGGATTGTCTTCCACAGCTTCCTCATAGCCATTAGTTAATTTTTTTTTCTGAATATCAGGGATGTCTTTGTCTTTCTAAGTAAGCTTATCCTGCATGTAATTTTGATACTTTCTATTCTTCCTAAAAAGCAGTTTGTACTAGAACACATGGTTCAGTAGAGTTGAAAGAATACAGGGAAGACATTTTTGTTCATCATTAAAAAAAAAAATGCTTTCTACATCTGAGTAGTCTAAATGTCTTTGATGGGAATAGTGCCATGTCTGGAATGTATAGAATTGTGAATGTTTTCAGGTCAGAACCTAAAATGTGATGGTGTGTTCACACTTGAAATTTTACTAATATCTGAATAAAGTTTAAACCAACTGAGGGTTTGTATTTCTTACAGAAAAAGAAAAGATTCCTAAAGTTAGGTAGGAAACATTGTAAGCTGGCACATCTGTAGTAAGACCTGGATGGAACAGACAGACTGGTTGCTGGTGTTTTTGCCTAAACCTCATTTGATGCTTCATTTGACTTTGAAACTCCAAAACTGATTCTTGAGTTCTTATTCTGCAACACTTCCAGTATTTTCTATAACAGAGCAACTTGTTCTTGATGTCCTTTACTTAATGAGCTAGGATAAAGAACTTTTTCTACATTCTTCTGAAACGAGTCAAGCAAGTCTTTTTAAAGAATATCCACTCTAACTTATACTCTTTACAGAAAATGAGTGTTTTCTACTTTCTTTTAATATGCATTGAGAGAGAAGGAGTGTTAATTTAATGATTAGCACTTTCATTCAGTCTGCTACAGATAATATCAGATTGCTTTTCTGACTGAGGTATCCTGAGCCCACATCTCTCGCGACTCCAGAAGCAGTGAACCTAATTATCCAGCTATGAGCCCTACCAAACTAGAGTGTGAAAATCGTGGCAATTGTGTTTTAGATGCACTGGTGAGAAAGATGGAAGACAATGGAGACAGTTTTGATCTCTTCTAAAAATAATGGTGGGGGGGGAAGGTACTGAGCCATGGTTCTTAGCAGCAGCACTTTAACCTAGACTTTGGTGACTTGAATTTGGAGAAAGATGAGAACAAAACTTAGTGTTTTTTACTGTCTAATTAAAATATCATTAATTTAGATCAACACTTCAGTATCCATGGTTCTGAGGGAAGGAAAATAGGTGCCTTACATAAGTTTAGATTCTATGATGGAAGTTAGGTGTTGCAACCTCTCTTGACTTTGGCGCCAAYGCCCAGTTAAAACAATGTAAAGAATTCAGAGGGAGTCACTCAACACTGCAAAATAGGAGAAAATTTTGCAATCAGTCAGTGTGAGGAGTCCTGAAAAAGGATCAAAGTATCAGAGAAGAAGCAGAATGAAAAGAAAAAAAGAAAAAGCACAGATGAGCCGAGCTGCAGAAGTTAACAAAAGGGATCAAGATTCATTTTAAGACAGGAAAAACCTCAGTTCAAGACAAATCTCTGCAATAAAAATGCGACCAACATTAAGTGAATCATTGCTTGCTGTGACAAAAAATCAGCTGAAAAAGAGTCTCAGGATTACCACAGATTACAATGCATAAACTTTTGATAACCAGAAGACTGATGTTCCTTTTGCTTTTGCTTCTATTTTCCTTAGTTGTACATTATAAACTGTCAAAGAACTTCTCAGYCTACTCTCTAGWATATATATTAGAAAGYATAGAATATATATATATATTCTATAAATATATATATAKAGAGAGAMTATATATACACAAAATTATTTCTCTTGAAGTAAAGAAATTAAAGGATAATATAGCAAAATACTGATCTTGGGTACTATGGTCTTCAAGATCAGTGTGATAAAACTTCCTAGGAAAATAGCAACACAAGCATATCTCTAATGTGATAGATGTATTTCGTAAAGACATTTTTAAATAGATGTTTAATTTTCCTTTAAGAAATACCTCAGGRTAAGGATCTTGAATAGCTTTTTTGATTTACTGATTGCAATTTATCTCRGTTCTGAACGTAAATCTGAAGTTARTTGGCAGTGCAGAGTAGAGCCTATGGACAATACTGTTTTGACTGAATATGAGAGAATYGTCTTTTATCTAATTTTTGCTAAAAATCTCTGCTTAAATTACTTGGAACCTGGAACTACATTCCATAAACATTGTACACAGCTTTATTTGAACCTTTTTCCTTCCCTCGGAAGTTCTTTTCACAAATGACAAAAAAAAAGCTAAAACCAAAAATGATTTGTTCAATAAATATCTATTTATACATGGTTTTAAGAGCTTTCTTCTGTCCCCATACCAAAGAGGACATTGTTCATTTCAGCCAGGCAATTGAAATTCTATACTCCTGTTAGAAATTGGTTCAGGGATTGTTTTTTCAGCTGCACAGTAGGACATAATGGCTCTGCAAAAAAACAAACAAATAATAAAAAAGCATAGGGGGAAGCATGGGAGGAGGAATAGGAAGATTTTTCCAAATCAACAACTGGCTAYGCCACTGKTGTTGGCAACAGGGTTCTGGATTCTATGACCATGGAACATGGTCTGAAGGTCAACAACTGGTGGGGAGAGATGGGATTCACCTCACCAAGTGGGGCACATTTGCCTTTGCCAACAGAGTGGCCAGCCTAGTAAAGAGGGCTTTAAACTAGGTAGAAGGGGGGGAGAGGAGGTGTCATAGAGACAGGGTAGACAACAAAACACAAGTTGGGTTRGGGGGCCTCCAATGGGTGCATGCAGCTGGGGATGTGCGTTTGGGACATGGGTATGGGGGACCCCCATACACCCTTCCTGGGAAACCTGCAGCCATGACCACCTCTTTGAAATGCCTGTACACCAATGCACGCAGCATGGGGAACAAACAGGAGGAGCTGGAGATCTGTGTGTGATCKCAGGGCCATGATATCATTGCAATCCCAGAGACATGGTGGGATAGCTCACATGACTGGAATGCTGGATGGGCTTTTTAGGAAAGACAGACCAGGAAGGYGAGGTGGTGGAGTTGCTCGTTGTGTGAGAGAGCAACTGGAATGCATCGAGCTCTTCCTAGGGGTGAAGGAGGAGGAGGAGCCAGTCGAGAGCTTATGGGTAAAGATCAAAGGGCAGGCCAACATGGGGGACACTGTGGTGGGTGTCTACTACAGGCCACCTGACCAGGAAGAGAAAGTTGATGAAGCCTTCTATAGACAGCTGGAAGTAGCCTCACAATCACAGGCCCTGGTTCTCCTGGGGGACTTCAACCACCCTGACATCWGCTGGAAGGACTACGCAGCAAGGCACAAGCAGTCCAGGGGGCTSCTGCAATGCATTGATGRTTTCTTATCACAAATGGTGGAGGAGCCTATGAGGAAGGGTGTCCTGCTGGACCTTGTCCTTACCAACAGAGAGGGACTGGTTAGAGATGTGAAGGTTGGGGGCAACCTTGACTGCAGTGACCACGAAATGGTGGAGTTCAGGATCCTGCAGGAAAGAAGTAAGGCAACAAGCAGGATTGCAACCCTGGGCTTCAGGAGAGCAGACTTGGGGCTCTTCAGAGACCTGCTTGGTGGAGTCTCATGGGTTAAGGCCCTAGAAGGAAGGGGAGTCTGTGAGAACTGGCTAATATTCAAACATCACTTCCTCCAARCTCAAGAGCAGTGCATCCCTATAAGTAAGTGCAACAAAAGGGGCAGGAGACCTTCATGGATGAGCAAGGAGCTCTTGACCAAATTCAGACAGAAGAGGAAAATCCACAGAATGTGGAAGAGGGGACAGACTACTTGGGAGAACTATAGGAATGCAGTCAAGAGTATGCAGAGATGCAGCGAGGAAGGCTAAGGCCCCGTTGGAATTGAGTCTGGCAAGGGATGTTAAGGACAACAGGAAGGGCTTCTTCAAATACATCAGCAGCAAGGGGAGGACTAGGGAAAACGTGGGCCCACTGCTGAGTGGGGCAGGGGCCCTGGTGACAAGGGATACAGAGAAGGCAGAATTACTRAATGCCTTCTTTGCTTCAGTCTTCACTGTTAAGGGCAGCCCTCATGAATCCTGCAGCCTGGATGTGAGGGAGAAAGTCTGGAGAAGGGAAGACTTTCCTTTGGTCGAGGAAGATAGGATTAGAGACCTTCTGGGCAGGCTGGTCACCCACGAATCCATGGGCCTAGATGGGATGCACCCACAGATACTGAGGGAGCTGGCGGATGTTGTTGCCAGGCTACTCTCCATCATCTTTGAAAAGTCATGGAGAACTGGAGAGGTGCCTAAGGACTGGAAGAAAGCCAATGCCATGCCAGCTTTCAAAAGGGGCAAGAAGGAAGACTCAGGMAACTACCGGCYGGTCAGCCTCACCTCCATCCCTGGAAAGGTGATGGAACAGCTCATTCTGGATGTCATGGAGGAAAAGGAGGTGATCAGGAGTAGCCAGCATGGATTCACCAAGGGGAAAACCTGCTTAACCAATCTGAGAGCCTTGCATGATGGCATGACTGGCTGGGTAGATGAGGGGAGAGCAGTGAATGTTGTCTACCTTGACTTCAGCAAGGCTTTTGACGCTGTCTCCCATAACATCCTCCTAGATAAGCTCAGGAAGTGTTGGCTAGATGAGTGGACAGTGAGGTGGATTGAGAACTGGCTGAAAGGCAGAGCTCAGAGGGTCATCACTGGTGGTGTGGAGTCTAGTTGGAGGCCTGTGGCTAGTGGAGTTCCCCAGGGTTCAGTACTGGGTCCCATCCTGTTCAGCTTCTTCATCAATGACCTGGATGAAGGGACAGAGTGCCTCCTCAGCAAGTTTTCTGATGATACCTAGCTGGGAGGAGTGGCTGATACAGCTGAGGGCTGTGCTGCCATTCAGAGAGACCTGGACAGGCTGGAGACCCGGGCAGAGAGGAGCCTCCTGAGGTTCAACAAGGGCAAATGCGGAGTCCTGCACCTAGGGAAAAATARYCSTAGGCACCAGTACAAGCTGGGAGCTGACCTGCTGGAGAGCAGCTCTGCAGAGAATGGCCTGGAAGTGCTGGTGGATGACAAATTGACCCTGAGCCAGCAATGTGCCTGTGTGGCCTAGAAGGCCAATGTTATCCTGGGGTGCATTAGGAAGAGTGTTGCCAGAAGGTCGAGGGAGGTGATCCTGCCCCTCTACTCAGCCCTGGGGAGGCCACATCTCGAGTACCTTGTCCAGTTCTGGGTTCCCCAGTACAAGAGAGACATGGAGCAACTGGACAGAGTCCAGCATAGGGCTATGAAGATGATCAGAGGGCTGGAGCATCTGCGCTATGAGGAACGGCTGYGAGAGCTGGGCCTCTTCAGCCTGGGGAACAGAAGACAGGGGGTATCTCATCAAGGTGTACAAGTACCTGAAGAGAGGATGTCAGGAGGACAGGGAAAAGCTCCTTTCAGTTGTCCCATGTGACAGGAGAAGAGGCAGTGGGCAGAAATTGAAGCACAGGAAGTTCCGCCTGACCGTGAGGGGGAATTTCTTCCCTGTGAGAGTGATGGAGCACTGGACCAGGTTGCCCAGAGAGGTTGTGGAGTCTCCTCTGGAGAATTCAAGGCCCGCCTGGATGCAATCGTATCTAACACGCTCTAGGTGACCCTGCTGAGCAGGGAGGTTGGACTASATGATCTCCAGAGGTTCCTTCCAACCTGTGTGATTCTGTGATTCTAAGTATATATATATCAGATTGTGTGAGTGTGCCACTGCACCTTTAAGGACAACTGCATGAGTGTAAGAGTTAACACATAGCCATAGGCAATACCAAGCTGCAGCTGTCTGAAACTGTTCTGGATTTTAAATGAACACTGTGATAAAAAATAAATGATTTTTTTTTTTTTTTTTTTTTAAGAAACCACTGAAAGCATGGGAGATTAAGGGGGAAAAAAGGCTTGGAAGAGCAGGAACAGCAGAGAAATTGCACTGTAAACAAAAACACCAATTAGAAGTGGGGTCATGCGATACTTGGCACCATGCAGCTGCAGCCACCTACAGCTGGACTCCTGCCCTGAAGGCAAGGGCTCTGGTCCCTGATTAGCACAGTCCTGCCACAGGAAGATTAAAAAGAAGGAAATGGGAAGCTCTGGAGCTGAGGGAGCTCCAGCCTGCTGCTAGCCCATGTGTGATAGGAAAGTCAGCCTGGCTCTCTTGGTGCTGGCATGGGTGAGGCAAGTGGGGGAAGCTGTGGTGCTTTTGTAGCCTTTGGCAATGTACTGTGCTAGGCAGCAGCTGACTTTGCCTGAAGCTGCTTGGATATATGAACCTTTTTGAATACGCACACTCATCACGCTCAAGTCAAGAGAAATCAGAACCACTCAAGAGAAATCAGAACCACTCAGCAGTTAACTAGTAATAGGATTTGCAAAAAAAAGTCTTTAGTATTGACTTAACTACTATTTCATTAAAATCAATGTGAGCTTTACAGATGGATTCAATGGAAGACAAAACATTGCTGAGCACTTTTGAGAACCCCACTTATACAATATAGGTCTTAATTAAAAAACGTTTCATACAGTCTTAGGACTTGGGCCAAACTTACTGAGGTTCATAACTTTTTGGAAAGCTTTGGCTGCRTGCCATAAATCAACCAATTTTTGTTTAGCTTATTACTGTAGTGACATATCATATACAAAGTGCTCTGTGTGAGATTTTTAAATAGAAACCAAGTCCAACTGGCTAGAGAAAGATAAATTTTACTGTATATTTACTGTTTATTTAAAACAAGAGTTGAACTAAAATTGTCAGAAGGTAACGCATGTGAGGAGAAGCTGCAAAACTTTTTTGCAGGAGCCCTCCTAAACCAATTTCTTCACAGTTTTAATATTAAATATTTATTAAATATTATGGAAAACAAGGAATTATACTTGAACTGGAGCACTATTTTAACTTTTAGGAAAACTAATTAATAGAAGTAAGGAGAATTCAGGAACAAAGACAAGATGTAAAAATTATCTCTGGTACTTCTTTTGTATTTTACTTTGCTGGTCTCAGTTTTAGCTCCAGAAATATGGAGGTCACAAAATAAATGAGACAATAGCATATCATTTGGTGAGACTTAAACATTTCATATGCAATCAAAATGCACAACTTTCCCTTGAAATTATCATTTACACTGGAAAGAACAGTTATGTAACCAAGATCAGCTGGAACTGGAAGAAAATGTTACAACACAAATCCAGGTAGACAGCRGTGACACAGCATAGAAAGAGTAGCACAACCCTATCTAATTATGTGTCTTCAGTAACACTTGCAACCAGTAGTCTGGGTAGGCTGTGGTGTTTGTTTAGCTCAAGAGTGCATCTTGACTAATAAAGTACTCACACAGACCAGCTTTCAGTTTTAGCTGTGCAATGCTTGTATTCTATGTTTCAGATATTCTTTATACCTGTTCTGGGCTTCTCTTTAAATAAAATACCATTTCAGATGTAAGCCTAAAGAATATATTGCATTCCAGTGCTTCTGATTTCCGTGGCCCATCACAGTTGCTAGACTCATCCCACAGCCTCCTTGATCAAGGTATTCAGGTTTGAATATTGCTACAGGCCATTCCTAAGTATTCTTTCAGGACTGAGAAAGAATTTCTGAGAGTTTCCTCCTTTCAATTTAGTAACTTTTGCTTCCTAGTCATTTGACTCTCTACTTTTTTATGTACTGTTCCAATTTCTTTATTAAATATGTCTATATTGCATAGACATCTATCCATAGATCAACCCCTGTCCTTATTTCAAGTGAAAAAGAAAAATTAGGAGAAGTAAAACTTATTGCTACCCTTGCTTTGAAAGTAGTTTCAGATTCAGAGAATCTAGGGTATAAATTCTTTGTGCATCTACAATGATGTCTATTTCTAAAGCAATTCTGGCTCTTCCTTCCCAATTTAATAGCAACCTTTCCCTGTAGMCTTGTCTCCTCTATCTCTAACCTAATTCATTGTCCTTACAATAATTAGTTCAGTCAAAGTTTCATGAAGACTGRCCCTTTCTCTAACCTGTGACTCCTACATGTACCTGCCACATGCCATCCCTTCCTCCGAATCCTTTTTCTTCCTTTGCTTCCAGGTCCCAAAACTTCATTCACACTTTGGAAAATTCTATCAGTCCAGTGGCTGAATGAACCTYGTAAGCAAATATATTATCCACAGATGTATTAACCACATAAACAAATACATTTCTGTATTAAATCCAAGTTATTGGTGATTCTTTTCTTTAAAAGAAAAAAGAAAGTTTACAGATTACATAAGTAAAGCAGCTCTGCCCAGGGAATCAATTAAGTGTGTTCTACTTAGCTGTTCCTCAACACAGTGTTCTTTCATTCTTTAACATATAACAATAGGCTCCAGAAAATAGATGCTGTCACCTYGAGAAGAGCTGCGGCGGTATGCAGCAGCCAGGAGCCTGCCTRGGTTATCTCTGTCCTCCCCAAGCAGCCCAGCGTAAAGCATCGCAGAAGAGGAGGGAAGGAGAGCTGCCCCTCCTGCGCCCACCCCATCACTCCTCTGTCCACACTGGAGCGCAGGAGCCATCGAGCCCATCAGGCTCGTTCAGCCCATGGCGCTCCCAGGCCCACAGATTGTCTGTATGGCACATAACCAGGRACAATCTAGTAGCTCCTAGGACGTAACTGTACTGTTCCTGACCACAGGGTGACTTCACATTCCTTGTGTCTTTTTCTAATTTTCTCAGTGCATTTCTAACCCTTCCTTTCCTGTATGGACACACTGCCATGCCCTCCCCTGCCAATCCCCTTTTTCCTGTCTGGGAATGAAACTGTTGGATTCATTGCTGCTGCTGCTGGTGTTGCTGCTCGCCAGCCTCCTTTTTGTGATCCAGAACAAATCATTCCTCACCATGAATGGCCTACAAAATCTCATCTGTACCATGAACTAAAAAAAAGCCATTGTGACTAGGATAGCTGTGATATTTAGGTGTTTACAGATGGCTGTAAATTTGAATGGCAGAGAGGAACTCTTACCTACCATCATAGTGTCTAGTGAGGTATGTGAAAGTCCTAAACATAAACCTGCACCTGAAGCTACTAATACCTCTAAAAATCCTGTGCTGGGCGGTAGCTTAAACAATGATGTCATCCAAACTCCAGGTTCACATGAATCTCTAATGTGGAAGGTGAACAGTCAGAATGGATTTTGCAGAGAGGGCAGAAAGCTGTGTTTCAAAGTTGCTAGATATACAGCGTAACAAGTGAACCTTCATTTTAAAATATTGTGAACACTTTTTTTCTTTTCTGTGGTGCAGGAAATTCTTTTAATAATGATTTTCTCACAAATAGTTACTCTTACTCATCCTTTTCATGAACTAGGAACAGTTTTATATTTTAACACTATGAGGTATTACATAAATTTCAGCATTCATTAATTAATTTAAATAATCACAAATTGCTTTCATCTACATTCTTTTTTTAGCATTCATTTTTAACAGTATTTGTGGATAAAAATAAAAACATACGCTAATTGCTAAAAAATCTCAGGTCTTTTAACCAGGCTGCATTGCAAAATAGTGTTGATTGACAGAATAAAACCTTAAAAGCTTAAAAAATATGCCATGCCTATATCTGTAATTTATGATATAATTCTATAGCAGTCATTGGTAGAATTTAGCACTACACAGCAATTATTACCTGAAGTCTTCACTGATTTGTAGCTTTGAACAAGTGCACTTCTGGGGGTGGAAATTTTTCCTGCTTGGTTTCTGTTGAAGATTTGGAAGTGAAGAAAAAAAAACAGATAGTGCAGGTACTTATCAAATTATTCTATGTCACTTAGTAAGTGAACACCATCCTCCTTTATTAACTCTAACTCCTGAAATTAGCATGAGTAATTCGTTTATATATAGGCAAGTCTAATATTAGCTGTTAGACTAAAGCTTCATATTTAGCGAGCAGTTAAGTGACTTGAGAAAACCAGGTCTGTGGGTAGCACATCATATCTCCCTGACAGTCCTGTACAACTGGGTAAACCGGCTTTTTGATCTAGTAGAGACTGCAGTTAACAGGAAGGATGAGGCTTACCCCTACCAGGCCCAAGGCAGCTGCATCTGTAGCCAAGCTCTGGGTAGTCCATCCTCCTGGGATGGATCATGGCGAGCCCTAGGAAAGTGAGTGCCTCCAAAGATGAGGCAAGGGGCAGAGGATAGCATGGAGCACTAATTAATTTTGGAAAACAGGCTGCCATATCACAGAGATCTATAGTTGAGGGTATCTCGAAGTTCCAGTACAAGCTGTCCGTGATATCTCCTGCAGAGACTCTTATCTATAGTGCTCGCTGACTGTCTGCATTACTAGCATCAGTTTTGAAATAGTTATCATCAGCTAGCTTTTGGAAAAAACACATGAAAGCACATTCTTTTCTCAGAAATAGAATTCTTTCTCAAAAAGAAATCTAGGAGGAATGGAAAAGGCAATATTACTAGAACCAGAGATAATAGTGGTGCCCAATGGACACAGTTTCAAGGAGGTAATAGTACCTCTCCATTAGCTGGAAGAGCTTTGATGAAACTATAAAACTGCTGTCATATTATCATCATATTGATTACAAAGGAGACCGTAGAGGTACCTCTTTTCAGGGCGTATTGACTCAAGCATAGTATTGTCCTAATATGATTGTTCAGCTTGTTGACAAGAATTACTTCAAGGAAGGCCAGAGTGGAAAACCAGCAGAAGAAGCAAATATCTGCAGGTGCTTGACCATCTGAGGCTGCCTCTTCATTCCCTCTTTATGAATCATCATTCTTTCTGAGCTTCACTTTGCTAATTTTCATACTTAAGCACATCTAAATGTGTAATTAAAAAGTCCAAACTAATGAGTATTAACAAACAATGAGCAATTTTTCTTTTACTTAACATTTCAGTACTGTACGTATTAAACAGAAAGGGAAGGCAGTGAAATACGATGCTAGTCTAAAAAAGAAATCAGACAGTTCACTGCAGTAATATGTCATTGGTAGTAATTGTGCTGTAAAATGAGTCTTTTATTAAAATAAATCCTGTTGGGGGAATTTACCTACTAAAGTTATTTTTCTTTGTATGCAGCAAATCTTTCTAATTATCCAGTTACTCCTGGGAAAACTAGCTACCAGTGAAATGTAATGATATGTTTGTAGAAACAAAGATTTATATTTCTTTTTTAAAAGATAAGTCATTACTGACATTTTAATTATGTAATTCCTCCTTAGACCTATAATTTCAGTGTTGTTCTGTATTTCATAAGGAAATTGTTATGATACTTCTGAAACACCTTGATAATATATATACTCAGTGATCACCTAAAATAGGTTTGCAAATTCTGAGCAGAGTTCTAATACATGAACCTCTGCATAAAACAGATACGGAAATAATATGAAAAGTGCACAGCTGGTTTGCACTGACAAAATACAAGCTTTGACTCTGAAGAAATCATTCCCCACTGGGGAGATCAGGGATATATATATATATATATATATATTTTAATATAGCAAATGAGTAGATTGAAAGTACCAAGTGCTGTGCAGATTGTTTTACTGACATCCCTATAATAGGCCTTCAAGGTTTGTGCGTCAGATTTCTTTTCAAAAAAAAAAAAAAAAAAAAAAAAAAGACTCTCTTTCCCTTCTAGAAGAACTTAAAGGAGACTCTTTGAGAGAAATCTTCTCCAGAAACAATAATAGGGCATATTTGAGCCTATATAAGTAAGTTCAACAAGCCTCGCTCATCGCTTCTGCAATGCTGGGTTTCTCTAATTACACGTTATTGAACTATCTGGACATACAAAGCACACTGAACTTGCAGTCTCCAAAATCTTTAGAATGGACTTGTATAATATTGGAGATGATTATTTCCTATTTTCATGAGGTAGTGGCAAGTGTAAGTTACCTTTTTTTTTTTTTTTTTTTTTTAAGTCAGTTCCACAACCCTCACTCACTGCTTCTCCATGCTTTGGGAGAGAATGGCTGAAGGCCATTCTGTCTTTAAAAGAAAAGTCAGAATTCTTCCTTTTCATAGAAAATTTTTGTGATTAGAGAACTCACCAAAGAAGCAGTTCCATTGTTTTTCTAGGCTGAAGTGGTTGTCCACTTTTGAGCTTGTAGGGAACATAAGAAGCGGGGCCATGGCAAGGGACCCCTGAGGTCGCAGGGGAAGGGCTAGGGGCACAGGGATGTGCTGGTTGGAAGAAAGTGTCCTGGGACTGCAGCACAGCCTTCTGCACATTTCTMTTGGGGGTACAGCTGCATGGGTTCAGGACCAAGAGCTCACCTGCTTTCCTTCAAGGCCAGCAGATTAGAGCTGGAGTGGATAAAGACCTGCAAGAGGCTTCAGTAGATGGTCACCCTCCATCCCTTGGGAGCTGCTTTTAAGCAGAAGCTCTCACCTTTGGCCTCTGCCCGAACTTTGTTGCAGTATGCCTTGCTCCTGCCTGGCCATGGGCCCTGTTGAACTGGGTCCTGATCTGCAGATTGATTCCCGAATTTAACCTTGGTCCTTGTCTCACATGGTCTGGTCTTCTGACCTGCTAGTGCTCACCTGGTCCAGCTGTGTCCCTTCCTCATCCTCATGGCAGTCCCCAGTGCCCAGGGCTGGGGCTGCCCTGGCCGTCCCCATGCCCTGGTGCCTTGAGGCAGTGGGATGGGACCAGGTGGTGAGGCCCGGCCAACCCCATTAGGATCCCTGTGGGCATTGGCCCCTCTTTCCACCCCCCCATAGCACACCTCTAGACTGTAGTTAGAGACTGAATGCCAACCTGAGGTTACAAATTCCCTGCCACGTGCCCCTGTTCTTCAACGGAGTTAGCCTTGAGAAAAAAGCCAGTGCCTGTGACCTAGCAGCTAACCACAGAGAATCAGAAACATCAAAGATGGTGATGTACTGTAATATAAATGATAAATTTATTCTTAGAGCATATTCTGGTGAATGGTAGTAAGCCATTCCCTCYCCCTCTACATGCCTTAGCAGACTTAAAAAAGGGTAAGAGAGGCTCTAAATTCTTATTCAGCTCTAATTGTTTCTGTGCTTTTTTGCTTTAAGTGACAYGCTTGTTTCTAAATTTGAGTGCATTAAATCACTTTGGTTGTCCTGCAATTTGCTAATGCTATCTCCTCCCCAAAATAAAAGTATACTACGATTAATATTTTCATGAAACATATTTTTTCTGTTCAGCTGTGAGATAGTTCTGTAGAAGAGAAAGCAGATGAATCAAAATACATGTACTTAGTGCTTGAGAATTTGAAAGCCTGTTTGAAAACGTATGGTAGTAGGTATGTTCCTTGCAGTAGGAAGGAACTCATTCAGTATGTTGATGATAACTATTCCTTCAGCTAAAGTATGTGGGAAAAATATGACTGTTGAATTCATATATGATATGATAATCCCAAATACATTGCTGATTTACATCCAAATATAATTTTTAAATAAAAATCTATCTTTATTATGAATTTGTACAGTGGATACCGCAATGGAGCTGAAGCCTTTAGATGCTAAAACAGTGCAAAGTAATAAAAATAAAACTGTTTACTCTCAGTGTAGAGAAAAAGAGAATCTCAGCTTAGCTTTGCCTTGTTTAGATTTTTTTATTCGTTCAAAATAGTACGACTCAGACATTCTTGCAAATAAAACAAACAAACTGAAACCTAATATCAGACAAGTTTAATCTTTTATATGTTGTCATAGGTAGAAATGATTAATRTGTGAATAACTACAAATCACAGAATCACAGGCTAGCTGAGGTAGGAAGGCACCTCTGGAGATCCACCCACGTGCTCAGAGCAGAGTCAGCTAGAACATGTTGCCCAGGATCATGTTCAGATAACTTTTGAATATCTCCAAGAAGGGAGACTCCCCAGCCTCTCTAGGCAACCTGTTCCAGTGCTTGACCACCCTCACAGTGAAAAAGGATTTTCTTAGGTTCAGACGAAATTTTCTGTGTTTCCATTTGTGCTCGTTGCCTCTRGTCCTGTCATTTGGCACCACTGACCATTTGGCAAAACTGTCTCCATCTTGTTTACATCCTTCCATCAGGTATTTTTACACATYGGTAAGATCCCCTGAGTCTTCTCTTCTCCAGGCTAAACAGCCCTGCCTCTCTGCCTCTCCTCATAGGAGAGATGCCCTTAATCATCTTGGTGGCCTTTCACTGGATGTGCTCTTTCTTGTATTGGGGAGTCCAGAACTGGACACAGAACTCCAGGTGTGGCAGCACCAGTGGTGAGYAGAGGGGAAAGATCATCTCCCTTGACCTGCTGCAATAGTCTACCTAATGCAACCCTAGGATGTTGTGGCCTCTTTGCCACAAGGGTGCATTGCTGGCCCATGGTCAGCTTGTTATAAACTACAGCCTCCAGGTCTCTTCTCCTTCTGGAGATCAGAGCTGCTCTCCAGCTTGTCACTCCCCAGCTGGTACTCGTATAAGGAGTAATTTCTTCCTAGGTGCAGGGTTTGTTGAACTTCATGAAGTCCCTCTTTGCCCATCTCTCCAGTCTGTTGAGGTCCCTCTAAACAGCATCACAAACATCCAGTGTATCAGCCAATCCTCTCAGTATCTTCTGAAGTATCATCTGAACTTGAGCATGATCCCATCATCCAGGTCATTCATGAAGATGTTAAACAGTACTGGATTCAGTACCAACCTCTAGGGGACATCACTGGTGATGGGTCTCCTCTTGGATTTCATGCTGCTGACCACAACCCTCACAGCCCAGAAGTTCAGTCAGTTTTCAGTCTACCCCACTGACTACTTATCTAGCGCAAATGTCATCAACTTGTCCATGAGGATGTTATGGGAGAGAGTGTCCAAAGCCTTACAAAAGTCAAGTTAAACATCTACTGCTCTCATCTTATCTTGCAGGAAAGTCACCTCATCACAGAAGACTGTCAGTTTGGTTAAGCATGTTTTTCTCTTTGTAAACTCATGTTGACTGTTCCCAGTCACCTTCTTGCCCTTCACAAGTCTGGAAATGGTATCTGGGATTAGTTGCTCTCCCACTTTCCCAGGGATCAAGGTGAGGCTGACTGGCCTGTGATCCTGTGGATTCTCCTTCTTGTCCTTCTTGAAGGTAGCATGTACTTGCTGTATTCAGGTCCTCAGGAACCTCTCCCAGTCACCATGACCTTTCAAAMATAATTGAGATAATTGAGAGTGGCRCTGCCAGCTCACATTATCCAGCTCACATGACTTTTGCACTCAAAGGGTCATCCCATAAAGGCCCATGGACTTGTGTATGTCCAATCTGTTTAGATGTTTCCTAATCTGATCCTTCTCCACCAAGGATAAGTCTTGATCCAGACTTCACCTCTAGTTTCACAGACCTGGGATTCCTGAAGGCCAATCTTACCAGTCAGGACTGAAGTGAAGAAGGCAGTCAGTATCTTTGCCTTTTCTGTGTCCTTTGTCACCTGGGCCCCTGTTTCATTCAGCAGGTGGCTGATATTTTCCCCAGCCTTCCTTTTGCTGCTTGTAGAAGCCTTCCTTGTTACCCTTAACATCCCTTGCCAATACAGAGCCAGGGAGATGGCACTGGGAGATGGTTAGGAGTGCTAAAGTTTAGCACTCCTAACCTCATCTCTGCATGCTCAGATAGCATTCCTCCTAGGTCACCTCTTCCTGCTCCCACCTCTTGTACACTTACGTTTTATATTTGCATTCAGTCAGAAGCTCCTTGCTCATCCATGCAGGCCTCCTGTTCSCTTTGTCTGTTGGGATGGACCATTCTCGAGTTTGGAGGAGGTGATCCTTGAATATCAGCCARCTCCCTTAGACCCCTCTTCCCTCTCACTTTTCTGAATTCTAGGGTRGTGATCTTGCTTTTTGCCCTGTTCCTTCCTTGCAGGATTTTGAACTCTACTATCTTGTGGTTGCTGCAGCCAAGCCTTTGACCATCACCCTCAGAACCATATAGCCATGCTTGATATTTGATTTTTGATATGTAAAACATATGAGATGTAAAACAAGGTTATGTTTTGACATTAATGAACATATTGCACTAAAGTCTATGGAATTACACTTGGGGAGATGGAAATGAGGTTTGAACTAAAATATTTAAGTTGCTTTTAAATAGCTTGATGTGTGTTGGTAGAATGTGCCCTTTCTAAATTTGGTGATGTAATCATTTGTATTTGGTGTTGTTTTACATGTTTAATTTGTGTGTTTTTCAAACTTTTCTCAATTTTTGCCTCTAAATTGCAATTCAGCATGTGAGAATTGACCAGCAGTCTATTTGAAATTGATATCCTGCCTTTGACAAGTTCAGGGATATGGCTAATGCCGTGACCTCCTCATTATGCTGTACTGTACAAGAGAGACTGGTCAAATACCAGCTGTGTAGAGCTGCACAACGACATACTTTAACCAGTGCTGGCAGTTCCATCAAAATGAGGCTAAAATGAGTGGGACTGCACAGAAATCTATGAAACTAGGGAATGATATATATATATATATATATATATATATATATATATATATATATGTATATATATATATATATATATATATATATATATATATATATATATACACATATGTATGTATATATAATACAATGGCGATCAACATGAAAGCCTTTAAATTTATGTCCTGCCTTTCTGTACATACTTGAAACAGCATCAAAAACAGCAGACAGGAGAGACTGGATATAGCAGAGAGACATTGAAATGAAGATGTTGCGAGAGAAGGATACAAAATCAGGGTAAAGGACTGGACACTTTAAAAAGTACACTGGTGGGAGCATTGAAATAGGTGGAATGCAAAAGGAAATAAGGTATAGATAGATACAATCATGATCTGACTGCAGATCTGTGTAGACATGCCATGCTGGGAGACAGCAATATGGGATGGCATGGGGAGGGCACATAAGCTGTAGTACTCCAAGTGAGTCCATGTCTGCCAAAGGTACCTGAAAAAGTACCAAGTACCTGAAAAAAAAAATCCACCTAAAAAGGATTCGACAAAACCGAAATATTTCAGCTTCTGACGTACCACTTAAAGTTCGTGAGCTTATTCCTTACCCAGTAAAGATGAGAGGTGGGCTGAAGTCGCCCACAGAGAAACAACCCCACAGTGTTGTACTTTAAAGTGTTAAGGGAACTCAGCACTTCAAAGGATGAGCACTGTATATTTTAAATGTACATCTTAGATAGCTCAGGGTGAACATGCAAGCTTAGAGGTCTCTGCAATTTCTTCTGAACAGAAGGGAGTAAAAGTAAAAGGAGATCCAGAATTCTCACTTTTGAACACAACATAAATTTACGCATGTTGAAAGTCTACGAATTAATAAAATGAAGAAATTTGATGCAGATATAAGTCATGCTACTATAATTTTTTTTTTTTTTTTTGAATTTGTTTTGCTTTGGTTAGGTACTGATTCAGAAAGCAAAAACCCTGGATATTTAAGTGGTTTCAGAATTCTACTGCTCCCAATTTGACTATTTGAGAAGAAGTAAATGCTGGTTTCCAGTAGAAAAGGAGTTCATTTTAGCAATGCACTGATACTTCCTGCTGGCCATTTTAGTAAGACATGACCAGACACRTAGTCTCACAGATAAGAGATAAAATTTGGAGATAACAAGTTGTTCTAACTGCAGAATGAATAAATTCAACTTTTATGCTCTRTCATAAACTCAGATTTGTGTCCTCTGCTGTTCAGCTTCATCTTAAAGCTCCTTATCCCAACTCACTGCCACATATGCTCATCTTTTCTGCCCACACAGTAGTTCTCGTTCTTCCTACACCTCCATTCACCAAATACATCCCTTAYGCTGAGCTCTGTAACCTCATCTCCACCCTATATTCCATTTCTAGGCTTGTAATGTGGTTGTTTCCAATTTATGCATGTGCTGGCTGGCCAGCTGACAAAAGTCAATGAAGACAGATAATTATTGTGTTCCTACTGCAGCATTTACTTTAGTGACAGTATTGAATTGCATCTTTTTCCAGCCACTGTTTTTCAACAAATCTGTAGAAACTTAAAATTTTTGAAGCATTTAGACTCCTGTCAATTTTCATTTAAACTGGACAGTWGCTTCAAAAGTTATGAAGAGAGACAGATGGACATCTGGTAGATTGCATAGGCTATATATTTGTAAGAAGTCAAAATAATTTAAAAAACCCACTAAATTCAGGCTCGTATGAATGAGGCATCAACCATCTTCTGAGAGTGCCTGCTTAATAGTATATTTGCTGTTACCTTTATAATATTGAAGTCATATTTATAGACATATTTATAGACATATATATGTCTATATTTTATATATATATATATAAAATTTTCCTGGTTTATAATAATGCCTCTGATTATTAATGAAATTTCCCTGCATGCATTCCTGGGGAGTTGTATCACCTTGCAAACATATCTCCCTTTTTTAGTCTACTAATACCCCACAGATTGCATCCATATTTCTGCCTCTCATTATTTCTTTTTCCTTTACTCCATAGCTGAATTCTATATAATGATTTTTCAAGGCATACTAACTTCTGTTTTTTTTTCAGACTGAATCTTGTTTCAGTGTTGCTCACAATGCTAGTCACTGAAGAAACCTCTGTTTTTTTTTTTTTGATGTTGTTGTTATTTTTATGATATGAAGTTGAAAGAATGTGGATTAAAATTTTAACTATGACTGGACCTGACACATTGTTTTACAGAAAACTGCAGTAATTTTTCAAGTTAAGATTCTGTAAAGCTCTGTATAAACTGGTTTTATTAGAGTGCAATTATATAATATCTGTTTTGTTCTTTTAAACCAATACTACTCAACTTTGTCATGTGTTGTGGAGTGCTTATAGGATACACTGAAATGATTGTGTTGCTCTTGTGGAAAAAGTGATTTAATAGGTAAAGACATATAGAAGGCATCAAATAAATAAATTATGAGGCAAGCTACTATATTGTTTAGATAAGAAAGAATGTTAGATGTAACTTCTCAAGTGGAAAAACTTTCTAAACACACAGAGTTTGTTACAGAAAAAAAACAGGTTTCAGTCTCTTCGATGTTCATTATTAATCATAAGAAATATGAAAACAGAGAGATCAATTTGGTATTCCTTGATAGTGCCTTTGTTATGTACCACTCGCTTTCAGATAACTGGCAACTATAGCTGCCTGACTGTATATATGTGTTGATATATTTTTCGTAGAAAGATTGGGAATTAAGGTTTCTCTCCTTTTCTTCATTYTTTATATGGCATACAGGTATTTGAKATATTTTTCATATGTTCTTAGAAGGTAAAACTCTGCTTAAAGGTTGACTTTTCTTAAAGACCTGTTTAACTGTGCAATGCATTTCCACATAAACACACATGCTACATGTAATTCAAGGATGCTCTTTTTCTTTTGGTATATTGACCTGTGTGTCTACAGTTCTCTGTGGATTTTTCCAAAAGGGAATGAGAAACTTTAGTCTCAATCTTTCAACTTTGTGACTTCTTTCATTCTTACAGATGAAAGGATTTTAATTTAAAAGGTATGCTGCATTGGAAGAGGATAAAACTAAAGACTGGCTTTGAAGATAAATTATCCTGTAGTCTTGTGTCCTTGAAATTGCTTGCCACATAATCAAAGCGATGTTTTATGTTCATACCRTCTGCATTAGGGTATCTCGTAGGAGTACTGAGGAAAGAAAATTTACTGTATATGAAATGAACTCCATGAGCCACACTAAAAACAGTGCAGAAAGCTATATGWGAGCTAATTAAGATTTTTTAAATTTCATTTTTGAAGAAAAGTGTTATGCATTTAACTATCTGCCATTCCTCTTCTCACTTTGGCCTCTTAACACAGTGAATTCACTGAATGGAGAAATAGTGAATGTTCCCTCAGCCACTATAGTAAAAAACAAAACAAAACAAAACAAAAARTGATTCCAAAATTTGGCACGTTTTGTCATAATTTTTATTAGTTTTTTTTAACCAATGGTATATTATTCATTATTTCCTATCTACTATTCATTATTATCTTATTAAAATTTTCTGTCACCTTATTAGGGAGMAGAAACAATAAATAAAAAATTCATGTGGGAGTCAGCATTCATGCCTGACTGATTAATGAATAATGAAGGAAGAAGACATTTAAAAAAATCAACAGTGACACTTAAAAATGTCCATCCAAAATTATTCCTTCTCTTCTCTGAAAGTCTCACTTTCATCAAGCCAGAATTAAAGTTTAAATAATCATAATCTGGTGACTTCCACCCTCCCCCCAAAAAAAAGTATATTGGGTACTTTAACCTAATCTACATCGCAAAGAACATAAATAATGAAATCATGTAATATGTAATTTGTATTACTCATAAAATAAAAAAAAAATCTGAAATGTTTCTTGGATTTATATCACTTATTTTTACTGTGGTCTATCCTTTCTGAACATTCATATTAGCCTATCTCAACCCCCTGCAGAGGCCATTATCACTCATTTATATAGACTGTTAATTGTACAGAACATTTCTGAGATTTAATTGTTTATTGATCATATTATTTGGTGAGGGAAAAAGGAAACATAATTAACCAATATCTCATGTAGTATAAGCTAATATTTTCTGCAAATATATGATAAAAAAAATTACAATGGAAACTACTTGCCTACTACTCAATTAAATATTATATCATTACACCAAGAAAACATAAAGGATAAAATACTCCTAGCTGAAAGCTCCTTCAACTGAAACTARCTATTTCATTTGTTTTTAAAAACTGAAAGCAGGGCCAACAGTTTTAGTAGGATTTAGAACAGACAGCTATTAGCTAAAGAAAACCCTCTGTCTCACATACGTATCTGCAACATTGGTGAAGAAACTGTTTTCCTGACAATTTGTATTGAATGTATTAAAGTATTGCTCTGTATTTTTTTAAGTCTATAGTATGGTTGCAAGGATTTGAAAGTCAAGATCATGCTTATTAGAGCTTCTCAGGCAATTCACCTGGGTAGCTYGCTGACACTGTATCTCTGCAAATTCAGCTGCCTGCTCACATGTACTGCTTTGAAACCAAGGCTACGGTTTGCTTCTGTTCTTTCAACAGACTGCAGATATGTCTATTCTAGCATCTGCATTTGCACCTACAACAATATCTGTTAGCAATGCAAATATTTCTAGGAAAGAAAGACTTGCAAGGATCTTGAAACGAATCAGTTTGAAAATTTGCCCATATATCCAAGCACAACATGAGGGGGGAGAAAGAGTGAGGATAATTTTAGTCAATATTTAGGATGAGAAATGCAATTTGAAAATGATGACTGAAACAAATGTTGCTAAATATTTGGATTTTTCTTCTACRTGTTAAAAAGAATAGAATCTTCCATAAGATTTAAAATCAAATTTGAGTCCAATCTGGTTCTCTTGTGTAAACTGAAAAGATACAATTGGTCACATGGACTTGTAGATCTGCTTTGACTAAGAGGTAGCTCTTATGTACCATAACTAATTTACCACCATAAATTACTCTGACTTTTTTGATTCAAGGAGATGTAAGCAAAAGATGGATCAAAATGGATGAAAATGACTTGCAAGCACAGTGAAAATTAAGCCTCTCTCAGAACCTGGGTGAGAATAGTCYGTATTTTAGGCTTTCTGCCGTAAATACAATATGGTGGTGATATCACTGATTCTTTTCCACTGGCATTAAAAAGGAAATAYGGCAAGAGAAAATGCTGACATGTACCTAAGCAGAACTTAGAGAGACAATACATAAAATGCCGTGGAAAAACACATGGATGTTTCTATAGAAGATGGGTAACTACCCCTTGAAAATCACTTTCAGGATTACCAGTTTAGACCTGATCTCAGACAACTGACAGCTATAGCTCTRTACAAGCTCATTGTTTTTGCTAGTATTTTCAGCAGAAGATGGATAGATGAAGTGTTTTTGGAGGAGCTGAATAAAGGATATATATTTAAAAATTAATTAACTTTCTTATGAAAATAGCAAATTGGTCAATTAATTTGACAAATATTTGTTCCTATCTGARAGTATAAACATTTTCCTAGTTAGAAATTTTCAGTAAAATCCTGCATAGAGTTATGATATTGTTAAATCAAATGGAATATCAGCAAAACAACAACTTATTAGCTTTATGAATACCATAATAAAGAAAAGAGCTCTACCATAAACAATTTTGAAAGATTTTGGACATTTGTAAAAGTTTTATTTGGATAAATTATTAAAAAAAAAMAAACAAACAAAAAAAAAAAAACACTTAGTTCAATTAAAAATATTCCCTCCCAGTAATTCTTGAGAATTAGATGAATTAAGAAACCTCTTTACTATGTTACTTCATGATGTCTACCATAAATTATTTTTCATTAAAATGTTAAAATTAGTAGCTGGAATATTCATGTATAACCTTACTCAGCTTATAGAGCCAGACCTGAAATCTCTTGTTATGTTATGAAACTCTCTTAACATAAGATTCTGCATTTTGGCTATGCTTTATGTTTAACTATGAATATATTTCAAAAAAAAGAAAAAAAGGAAGTAAAATCATGTAGTAGAATAGGAATGTGGAAGGAAAAAACTAACAAATCATCACATAGGCTTGTATCTCAGACTTGCTATGAAGTTACATTTGTAAGTGATCCTCTTATATTTGTGACTTCAAAACACTCTTATAATTTGTCATTCTAGTAAAGTAAATGGGATAGTTCTGTAAGAATAATGAGTCCGAAGGTTACAGGTTGTTTTCCTTGTAAATATTCTGCTTGTCTCTCATTCATGACTTGTAGAAAAATATTCACATAAAATGAAGAAAACAGATAGAATAAATATCAGTATGAACACCTAAATATTAAACATAGGAAATGGAGTAAAACAAAACAGAGCTAATACTTTCTTCTAATATTGAGCTAGAAGACCTTCCCCTGTGTATGGTACCTGGCAAGCACAGAGAAAATCTAATTTCAGTCATGAGCCTAATCATGTGAACGTTTCATATTTTCTTTCTCCTTGTTCTTTGATATTACTACTTATTTGAAGATCAGAGCTAAAGCTCTAAATAGGAGTTCTCTTATAATTTTGAGTTTCTTCTCTGTTTTAGCATCCTTGAAACAGAACTACACTTCAGAGAGTGAAGAAGTTAGAGATGGTGAGATGTGATGCAAATTCATCTGGGCCCCAGAAAACAAAGTAGTTTAAAAAGTAGAGAAGCTAGAGAGCTTCTTTTCAAAGTTTGTTAAAAGAGAAATGTAAAGGCACTCTTCTAACTCTCCAGCATCTATCCTTGTTCAACCTTAAGTGGCTCAAACTTCTAGCTTTTTTAAGCTCTACTGACTCCTTTTGGGCTGCCATCCCTAGTCTGACATCATCTAATGACGATTTTCTCTTTTTACTAGGTACTTAGTATAAAAACTAAATTTTGAAAAATTTTCTCTATCTGTAGCATCCTTCAGATTTCTTGATGATTTCACACCATATCCAGTGTATTTCTTCTGCATTTCCACTATGCAGATGTGTACATCCATTTGAGGGTGATCAGAGAAACTGGGGAAATTTGCCATAACCACAGACTTCCCAGAACAGTTTCTGAAGGCCGTCATGCTCTCTTACAACTCTCTATTGCTAGTGATCTTTGAATACACAACATTAAAATCAATGTAGTGGAGAAAGAGAGCAGGAAGAGACTACCTTTATCCTACTTCAGCACCTGACTTTGGTGAAGTTCAGAGTGTTTACAATGTAAAGCTTCCAGATTATACGAATGCCATGCATACATCCCACAGTGGCACACAGCAGTTATGCTTCCTCTGTCATTTCGTAGTTCCATAATTCAATGCCATCTACTCTGCCTTGAGAGTTCAGCATAAGCTAGRCTCTTTCAGGAAGTTTCACGTACGTAAAGTCTCTGTGTCTGCCCAAGACTGAGATCATAAATAGGTTGAACCAGCAAAGTGTTTTGATAGAACTGCAAGTCCACAACACAAGATAATAGTGGAGACTGAAAAAAAAAATACTCTTAAGTATTTTATGAATATTTGCAATACTGCATGCAAAAACTCTTTTAAAGAGTATAGGATAACATATAAATGTAAAACATATTTTTTATAACTCAGGTTTTAACTTTCAACAAAAGGCATTGTCTTTTCCTCTTGGCTGTTTAAATCAGGAACAATGATCCTCAGCTACCACATAACCACTTGTTTTATCTTATGTAATTATGAATTAATATTGATCTGAGTTAGATCTGAATTATTAAGTAGTGCTGTGTTATTCTTGAAGATCACTGAAAACATGTAACACACTAACACTCATTTATCACCAAGAAACAGGATCAAGAAAAAATATAACAACATTAACAAGAAAATTTACTTAGAATTTTTTTCTCATGAGGTAGAGGAAGGGGAAATTTTAATAAAAAGTTATCTCTTTGTCCTTCCTTTTCTATCAAGAGAGCAACCAACTGCCTTGGAAGGATAGACAAGGAGAAGGAGGAGCAGTCATAATACTTCATTTCTCTACTTCTATCTTCTGAAACTGTTGATTAATAAGCTAAGTGAAAATAGGCTTGAACTGTCAGGTGGACTTAACTTTTATAAATCTCCAGAGATGGGACTTAGAAATAGCAGGGCGCTGAGGTGAATTTATCTCCTTATCTGTTTTTCAAATCATGCACAGACCTTTACAGGCTCGTAGAATATCATCAGTACGTCCCACAGGAAAAGGCACCTGTCAGTATCAGATCCTCTCTGTATAGGTATGGCAAATGGATGTGTGAAGACCTGAATATAATGTTGTATGTAGCCTGCATGGGAATCTGTACTAAAAAGTCAGTCCTTCAGTCGCAAAAGTGTTGTACCCTCACACTTGGGCTTCTTCCCTGAGCTAAAATTAGRCCTGCAATGTTTTGAAAGCTTTGTATCCTAGGCATTAGCCTTTCTCCGTCAGTCACTTAGGGGTAATGTAACCCATGTGCTTATATAGCTAGTACATTTTCACACTAAGAAGTGTGCAGGGCATAACTTTTCAAATTACCTGGCACTTTTTGCAGTTCTGTTCATACAATTCTACTGACTTCAGATAAAAACACTGATCTACTTGTTATATCTACTTCATAAAAGCTGGTGTGAATATGTATGGTCAAAGATAGAATCAAATCCACCTGATTAMAATACAGCTCACAGTGGTATTTCTTCAGGAAAAGTGATTTGCATTTGTATCCATTCATGTCCTCAGAATTAGTATCATTAATGTATCTTTTTTTCTAGTCCTTCAGTGTGTACAAGGGAGAGTTTGACAACACCTTCAATAGGCAAAAAAAGATGTGCTTGTAAATCTGTAGTAGATTTTGAAAATACTTTGTTACTCTTTGAATAACAAGAATAACTGGATTAGGAAGTTCTGCCGGTCTTGATATACAGTTTCCAGACACATGACTGTTAATCCCAACACGTCTGMGGTAGTATCTCTTAAGGTTGCTAGCATAGAAACAGTAACAGAGTTACAAATTAGAAACAGAGTAAAAGTATGAGAAAGTGAATTAAAACAGTAAAAGAATTAGTGACATATAGTTAGATTGTTACAGTTGGCCTATATAATTGTGTATTCAGGTGAGAGACGAAAGAAGTTTTGCTCTTTATTTTAGTATAATCAAAGTTCCCTGTTCCATCATGTTTATTGCTGAATACAGACACAGAAGAAGAGAAGTAAAGCTCCTTAAATGGGGAAAGCAGAGAGTGTTATGCTTTCTGCAGACACTCAATGAGAGCARATGGAAGAACTCAACATTTTAGCATATATTATAGAAACATTTTTAGGTTATAACCTAGCAAAAAAAATCTAATTTGAAGTTGGCTCAAATGTCAGATGGCATCTGAACACAGGGAGAAACAACTTTTTCCCCTCTGCATTGGCTGATCAGTGAGTTGTATGAGATAGTAGCTGTTCCTCAACTCCTCTTAGCAGCAACCAGACTGAATCAAAGCAAGTAGAGACCCATGATAATTTTGTCCCTTTCATCAGCCTGTTGTCAACCTGGAATCAATTCTGGAATCATACATTAAGGTTGTGTCATGCCTACTCTATAACACCAGAAGAACATAACGTTTTGTGCTTAGAAAACAAATATTTGTGGCTCTTCATGTTAACCTAACAGCTTCCTTTATTACAACAGAAAGTTAAATCTATGTTGTAGTTGGCAATTGCTTATCCAGWTTTGTCAAGTGCTCACATGTTCAATTAAAATGTCCACTGTCTTGAAGACTGGGCACACACAGTTATTTAGATTTTCACACAGTGATGTACTGCCTCACTTTAGTGACAAAAAATTCTCAGTGGAAGATAAATGCATATCTGAAGTGAATTTGTTTACTGCTATTCTGATACAGGTGGATGATTTCTGGGGCTGTAGTTCAACATCTTCCAGGGCTTTCCTCAGAGCAAACAAAACTGTGATAACATTGACAGACATAGATAGGGCATAAAGGGAAATACTTGAGGGACAGAAATAGCCATTTTGTTATGGCTAGCTTCCTCTTCTGTGGAATGTATCTTTGTTCTATCATCAGTGTTGCAGATGAGAACACATTAATTTTAATACTTACTAAAAGTGAAAGATAAAAACCTCAAAATTTGATGAATATCAACTCCATTAAACATATTTATTTATACTGTGTCTTAGCAGCACACAAAAATATGATACATAAGCAGTATCTTATTTTGCTTTGGCTAACTTGATAAAGAACAAAGAGTAAAACAGTCAGCAGGGATATTAAGGTATGTCTAACAATTCCCAGAAAAAAAATAGAGTTAGAGTATCGCTTGCTTGAACTCTTTCAGAAGGTGGTTGAATCACCTTTTCCTTTTATACAGGAGTGCGTTTGGTTGCAAATGTGGAGAAGCCAGTAGCAACACTCCCTGTACTTTGTTTCTTTCGCACATAGAGAAAGAATTTTCACATAGAAAAGATGTGAAAGTCAAGGACATCTTGGTGGCAGCAGGCGTCAGACTGTGTAGTTTAAGTTCCTGAGAAAAGCGAGCAAGACAAAYACCAAAATTACAGCACTAGATTTCAGAAGAGTCAGTTTTAGCCTCTTAAGAGACCTACTTGGCAGAACCCCGTAGGAAACTTCCCCRGAGGGCAAAGGGGCACAGGAGAGCTGGCTAGTTTTCAAGGATAGCCTCCTCAGAGCACAAGATCAGTCCACACTAGGATGTAGAAAGTTGAGCAAATGTCACAGAAGGCTCCCATGGATCAGTATGGAGCTCCTGACTGAGATCAGGCCGAAAAAAGGAAGAACATAGAAGGCAGAAGCAGGACAGGCTGATTGGGGAGAATATAGAAATATTGCCTGTGCAAGTAACAATGGCATCAGGAAAGCCAAAGATCAGCTAAATTATTCTGTGAGTCTGTGAGCCTATGATTCTATAAATTCCATGTCAAGTGGGTTAATCTTCAATTTCTCAAAAGTAGTACAATTACRTTCAAAGAAATATCACCTGTATTTTGAACCTGTAACTTGTGATTCAGAAAATGAGATTATTTCTAATTTATTCTGATTACTTTAAAGCAATTTATAAAATGATAAAATGCATTTGCACTCATTTCAGCATGCATTCATAGGTGTATAAAGGTAGTAATTATTCTTACTATTCAAACTTGTATAAACTGTACTGCAGTTTGCAATGAAAAAATGAAAAAAAGAAAAAGAAATTAAGTCTGCTACTTAGAAGAGGGACAAAGCAGATACTAAGCATATATGCCCCTCTGTAAATGCAGTTTGACATGCTGATTCCCTGAGACACAGTATGTAAATATGCTCCTGAGGTTTACACAAAATGGCTATGAAGCTCAGATTTCCTTGTTAAAATACAGCTATTAATAATTGCTAATATAAAATGTATTTAGGATAGAATAACAATATTATCAAAGCTACTGCAAAATCCTTGTTCAAGAAAAAGGTACAGATAACAAATGTTCTCAGTGTTGGCAGATGAAACATTATTATACGCAGCAATAGGTTTATCTTGTTTCATCATGTGGCATTTCAATAATTTGCTACCAGGAGAAAGTTTTACTATGCATCTCTTCTCACAGACATGTTCATAATACTCAGAGCAGTAAATATTCAGTCTGCTGACTCTCTCTTGTTTCAGTTGATATTTTGGAGCATGGGTTATTAGACATCCCCAAATGGGAGGGAGGGGACAACAAAAGACTGCATTTCCATACCTATCTTTTCTCCTTGCCTGATCACAGCACATTACAGAACCATTAGGTATGAATACAAAAAAGTACTTTCAGCCTGAGAGGTTTGCCATTGATACAACTCAGCTCATATTTTAGAGTTGCACAGCCAAGGAGACTTTCAACAATTGTTATGCAAATATTCTAGATATGCAGCAAAAAGAAAGAAATAATAGCAGAGAATAATAAAGTACTGACACTGAAGAGATCGTTGTTGGTGTTAATTTAGTTATCACTTCTCCTGATACTGTAATGAATCCCAGTGACTACAATATGAATACTGAAAGTGTACCTCAAAAGAAAAATCCTTGTTCATTTTTTAGCATAGTCAACCAGCTATGGGCAAAATGTGGAATTAYAGAGACTGAAAATAAACAGCATAATATAAAACAACAAGAGGTAGAGTACCATGATATTGGATCATAATTTTRCTCTGCATAAAATTCTCATTACACTGAACCTCATCATTTATTAACTGCTGCCTTTCTAAAAGGGATTCATACCTCCCTCTGAAACTGAGCTGCTTTTAGTTGTGCATAGCAAATGTCTCACAACTGTATGCTAATTATTTTGTTAGGTGTTTAGTCGATATGCATTTGTAAATACAAAGTAAGCAACATTTGAAACATGTAGATAGTTATGTAGACAGTCTAGAAGATTGATTTTAAGTGTTAGTTTCTCATGTCARTACTTATAACAATAATAGGTAATCCATCTGGATGTGAGGTGAGTCTGATATTGAATTACCCCTTTACGTCTGAAGTCATCTAGTATCTTCTCTGTTAYGAACAAAAATTGATAGAAAATCCATTAAAAATATGGCAGAGAAATCATACACAGATCAAGTGAAGGGTGCAGAATAGTGCATAACGTCAGTGCCCAGGAGTGCAGTGCGGAACGGAGCTTTGCAATGTGGTTGTGAGGGTTACATTACAGAGGCTGCATTTCCAATCGACTTTAAATGCATTTCAGCCCTTAATATTAACACTCCTCCAGGGTCAATTGTTCCTGTTTTACGTTGCTCAATAATACAAGTAAAATTGAATTTTACTGTCCTGAAAATAAAGGTTTGATCTGGGCACTTACCACTAAGGAATGGAAGGAAAAGGGGAAAAGGTAGAACATGGGATGGAAAAGAGGTCTGAGGGAAAAGCCTGGAGTATCAGACATGTGAATATTGCTGATGTCAGGGACACGAGAATGACAGGCAGTGATACCAGCTGCCGGTGGGAGAAATCATCTGTACGTTTGTGCCTTGTGGAAACCACAACATTACTTTCCCCCCCCCCAACCCACCCACAAAAGAGCTCAGGAAGGATAGAAGACGCTGCAGYCATTTTTGACACTTGTGGAAGCGTATGCATGTAACAGCAGTGTTGGTCTTTATGACTAGCCTCTTAAGGAGAATATGCATTTTTTAGGTACTTGAAGGAATGATAATTAATAGTTTATATTCTGTATAAAACTTAAGATTTTTATTATGTTATTGTCATGTTTCATTATATCTCAGATGAGTCCCATCTTAAAAGTACTAAAGACTAATTTTACCAATGAAATGTAGAATCGTATCTATAATTATTCAAATTTTAATTCGCTTACAATGAAATACTAACAAATTTGTTCTCAATATTTTTAAAAATTTATTAATTTGTGAAATATTTCACAAAGCTGATTTTGACAGGATTTTGAAGGACATCAGGCCTTYTCAAAGGGCTTTCCTGTGACCTGCCAGGAAGCACAAGCTCCTGTTCTTGATGTTTCTTGAAGACTGGAATCTTCATCTCCTTCTGTACAGCTTTATTTTTCATAACACAGCTTTGTTTTTTTGTTTTTTAATTTTRTTTTTTTTATATACATCTAACCATTCAGTCTGATCCAATGAGACTGGTTGCTTTAATATGGAAAATGAGGAGGGATGGTTGTTTCTCTCTAATTCAAGGATTATATTTTTGAAGTGCTTTCATATACACTATGTCCTTTAACTTTCTTATAACTTATTTATTATTATTTGAAAAAAARATCTCTTTAGTTATGTTGACATATCACCAGATCAAGATTTAGTATATTTAAAGGAATAAAATATATTTTTTCTAGATGTACTGAAATATTTTCTTTCATAAAGCTGGTTTAGGATACATAGTTCATGTCAAGGATATGCTTGTAAACTCTAATGAAAGATCTCTTTGAGAAATTATTATGTGACTTATCTCACCTTTTATTTTTACTGCAGCAGTCTCCATTTTTGCCTTTCACCTTGACAGTCTTTCTTATTCTATTATGCCTTTTCAAGTAATACACTTTTATCCTGCTCCAATTTTTCCTAGTGTTCATCCTCAAACTAAAAAGAATGTCTTAGTTTTCAGTGTTGAGGACCAGAGCTGAAATTCTAAAATGCACAAGGGAAGCAGATAACAAAATTACATACTTCCAGATTTATACTTCTGTTATGATATGATATGGGCACTTCTAAAAAATCTTTACCGTCCTTAAATACTTAAAAAGTATTCCTGTGTTTTTGCACTGTTGGTAATGAGGATTAACTTGGAAATAGATACATGAAAATGAAATGAAAGTTTGGCTAAYAAAAAAAACTTTCCTATTATATTTTGACCCACAGAAGTCTATGATATTGCATATAGACACTCATATATTCACAAATGCATAAAGAGGTTTTCAATGGTGACTCAAGCAATAACCTGCAAGTTTACTCAAAACAGATGTCAAAACTGCTGAGGGAAGATTTAAGGCTGTAATCAATTACATATACTATTATTACATAATATTAATCATAGCATGTTTTATATATAAATTATATATATATTTCTGAGATTAAGCGGTGGCYTATTATCTACAATAAGGAAGGCTGTTTTTTCTTTATGCAAATGATCTATGGTTAGATACCAATACAAGCATCTTTTTTTCCCTCTTGTAATATTAGAAGGAGGGCTGGAGGTAACTTTCTCAGTGGTAAGGTCTGGTTTCCAGCTACTGTAGATATCATGTCCCTTACGTAAAGCTGTTAAGTTTCACCTTAAAATAACTTTTCGTCTTGTCATCCTGACAATGTTTCTTTGTGCGCCTTCTGCTTTTATTTAACCTCTCTTGAACATACATAACTGAGATTAAAGACTCAGTTTCAAATGAGRTCTCAGCTCTTTCTTGAACAATGACTTACACTTTTCTACCTCKGCAGGAAAGTCTTCTTCATCTCCTCGTCACTTACCTTTTTTTTCAGAAGTAAAAATCACATTACCACTCACAGTATGATGTTGTGAGCAAGGTCACTCTGCATTCCCAAATGATCAGCTCCCAGTTTATAGAAAAATGTTTTGTTGCTTGCCCTATTTGCTCTTCGTAAAACTGAATTTCACACTGCTTCTATTGCTCAAAATCTATTCCTAAATATCATCCTGCTCTTTCTGTTTGATATTCAGAGCCATTTTTCTTCTGATAATGTTTCATAACTTTACACTAGTACATTTCAGTAATATACACTAATATTTTGGCTAAAGTAGCTAATGAGCATTTTAATGAAGATTTTACAATTCCAAGACTATTCTGTAGGTTATCCACTAGAATAGTGCATAGTAGCTAATAATTGGATCAGCCTAAATTAAGATCAAATTTACAGGACTAGCTGTTACTTCCTCCATCTCCTTCTTTTATCAATGCACTACTTTGCTGTTCTTCTGTCTGATTGCACTGTCCCTTTCTGAAAAGAACTATTAAAAATACTTTCTGCCCGATTTGCAATTTCATAAGCTTTTTCTTTCCTTTTCCTTTTTTCTTTTTCTTTTTTCTCTTCTTTTCTCTTCTCCTCTTTTCTCTTCTCCTCTTTTCTTTTCTTTTCTTTTCTTTTCTTTTCTTTTCTTTTCTTTTCTTTTCTTTTCTTTTCTTTTCTTTTCTTTTCTTTTCAGAATCCTAATATGGGAGTTATCTGGCCTCCTCAGGGGGCCATGCTTTTCCCTTAATTGTGATTATTTCCATTTCCATTTCTACATCCTCCTAGATGTTATTTGTCCTGTTTTTGTGTCATGGTATGGAAACTTGAGATGAAGAATTTAAGTGGAGCGCAATGCTAATATTATCCTTGATCTTATTCTTTCTTCGTAGCAACTGGTTTCTTCCTCACTGAAAAATGTCTGCTGATTTTTAAATAGCTTTGGCTAATTCAGCAAAAATTTTTACACTTAACTGGACTTCAGGAATTCTCATTCTTTCTCAATACTTTTTGACCTTTAAGGCATATTTTTCTTTGCTAATTAGCAAAGATTTTCACAGTCCTTGAAATCAACTACTATCAACATTTCTTCAGCTACAATAAAGAAGATAAACATTGATTTTTTTATGTTTAAGAGAGAGAGRGAGAAAAAGTTTCAGTCCACAGTGAAGTGGTCTGTCTGAACATATTTGGCATTTCAGCTGACTTGGCATGACAGAGAAATGAGTTATATAGCATTACAATACTAGTATAAAGAATTCTCAATGTCTATATAGGCATAGTAATTTTCAAACCATCACATTTACCTATGCCTCTGAGATAAACAGTAGCTTAAAAGACTCTCTTTGCTACACATATTGTGATTTTTTTGCTGACATTCCACCCTGTATTTCCTTGTACAAGCTCCACAAAGACAGGATTGGCTTCTGTCCCTTTTTCATGACACACACACACACACACACAAAGAGCTTATGACTAACATTTATTTTGAAGAAGAATGAACATGTGGAGTTTCTTTTGCAGATGAACAAAATAGTTCTGCTCAGGGCTGCCTGGAGCTCTCTGTTTTGTCTCGTGGGCTGCAATTTGTAAAGCAGTGGTCAGGAAATCAGTATCACAGAATCAAGCTAGCTGTTTAAGTAAACTACCAATTGTACATTTCAAAACAATTTCTAACAAAATAAATAGACAAGTAATGAAAGATAGTGGGATATCTTTTTCAACAAGTGTGCCACTGTATAGCTTCCTTCCTTCCTTTCAGCCCTGTGGTAACATTGCTGAGTAACTGATTAAATTACTGACCTCCTATATATACTGAAAAAAATTAGCTATATACATCCCCCCAAAAYGGGACATTATTTTGTGTTTGAGGAACGGCTCTGGTTGCTAACTCTTTGTCCTATCATATTACTGCATGCCTTTACTTGTTTTTAAATTTACTATAGATATTTTTTTCTGATGTGTTCACATCTGTTAGCTCCAGTTTCTAATTTCACATTTAATTTTTCTCAATATAAATGTTAATTTTAAGATTATCATTATCTTCATTTACATAATGTAGCTAATGTGGAATTATGGGCTTAAAAAACAGTACCAAGTGAGGAAACTAAGAGCCAGCAAACCACTCAAAACATAGACATYGTCTTCCATTAAAGAAGGCTCTAATTAAAGTTGATGGCTCATCAAAGGTGATCTCTTAGCTTTTCTTTTTCTTTCATTTTTAAAAGCACAAGARAAAATGCTCTCTGGCATAAATCCAGTGCAGAAACATTTCATTTGCAATAACTCTTTAAAGTAAAAGACATTTAGTATAAGTCAGGGCTTAGCTAAAATGAGGAACAAAGAATGTGTGAAAGTAATCTAAATGCTGAACCGGTTTCATGAAAATCTAACTCTTGTATGTCAGAAATAATGAGGTATCAGGTACAATGTCTTAAGTGTGATTCAACATGTAACATTCTTTTCATCTGCTTTACTATAAGATAATAGGTAATGAAGAGAAAGAGGAAGTCTGATGTCAGTCTTGGTCTCTGCTCAGAATTTACGGAGCTCGGCTCGCCCTCCGCTGCTCACCATTGCTTGCCTGATGAAAGTTATTATGCACCTTGGATCTGCACACTGAAAATCAGTGTGGGTTTATTCCTTCTCACATCAATAACAGGTATTTGGAGCCTAGCGGACAGTTCTGTTGAAGTTAATTTCTTGCCTGCTTATCCTGTAAGCGCATACAGCAAACCTCCCAGTGAGCAGCACTGCAATCTGTTCTGAGGCAATTGTGTTCCAGTAATGGATAGTTAGGAAGGTAATGCTAATTTTTTGACTCTATTTCAAAGGATCCTGAGGCAATTAAGTTTATAGCAGTATAGCTCTTGCTCACCCTCAGCACAACCAGTCACAAGAGGAAGCTTAGGGTGATTTGTCTCTAAATGCTATGTATTTTACAATTGTTCTATGAATATTAATGTGGCCTTAAGTTAAGAAAACTGTGAAAGAAATTATAGAGCATCCCTTCCAGTCAAAACTAAAACTTCTTGAAATATTTGGAATTTCTCTCTTCCATGTCATAGATTCCTTTCTCTAAATACTGAGTTAATATTAGGAATAGGAATAAAATGATTGATATTCTTAATTAAGTCCAGTGTCTTCTGTCCAGTCTTGGCCAAGATCACTTCTAAGACAGATGTCTGAATCRTCATTGCGAGTAAGTCTGGGTGATCTGCTCCCACGAAGGAGCTCTCTAGTTCTAAAGACTGAAACGAGGAGGTTGTTTTTATATTAACTCTTAGACACATGGCTGATTCTCTTTTCTGAATTAGGGACTTATTACTCCAGATCTCCCTTATTTTTTGTGACAAAGACACACAGACTGAGTCTAATTTTGTAATACATATAAAAAGGTGTAAGTCCTTTAGTATAATCTTTTCAGAGCATATTTATTTGCTTTTGCTTGGTACTTCCTTTACTAGATAARAGGACTGAGAACAATGGGATGATGAATATATGAGGATTTCCATATCTCAGTCCTGATAGTAGTCTGCTTTCTCTCCAGCATGCCATCAGACTGAGGAAGAAGCAGACRTCTGATGACTGTCCTGTGTAAATATAAGCTGGCCAGTATCTGCTATGGGAATAGGAAAACTTCTGCAGGAATCTTCACATCAAGAATTCTTATAATCTATCTTACCTAGACAGATTATCCCACAAGAAACAGATGGGGGGGGGGGGAGAAGAAAAAACAAGGAAGAAAAAAAAAGTTGCTTTGTCTACCAGTAACCTACCTCTGCTGGAAGCAGACTGGGGATGTAAAAGCTTCAGGGAATAGATATGCTCCTATGAAAGGTCTCAGAACCTGGAAYAGGCATGAATAGCAGGATGTGCTGAACTAGTGATTAAATATTTTTTCTTTAAAAGAATAGAGCTATTACCTTAAAGGAAAGGAAATAAAACAGTGTCTATAGAATCTTCTTTGGCTGGTGAACTGAGTGAGACCAAGTTCATCACTTCCTAGCTGGGATCTCTTCTGGAGATCGTTTGCTCACTTCTCACCATGGACAATTCTGATCACCTGTGAGCAAGCACAGTGAGCATCACATATGCTACATTTGCTGTAGGTGCACAGGAGGTCTCAGGCAAGGAACAGCCTTCCTGACACTGGAAGAAAATAACTGATAGAAAATTTAGGTGTTAGGAAGTTACCCTGCTTCCTAACAGTCTTCCATACAGCTGTAGCAAAAAGGCACCAAGGCTGTAAGAAACAGGCAAAGGAAGGACATTCCTAAACTGTGGGTAGTATTGCCATTGTGTTTGGTTTTTTGGGAGTTTTAGATTAAAAGTAGAAAGTAAGAAAATGCTAAGAGGCTAGAGTGCATACATATGCACATTTRGAATTAGTATAGGTCTATTTAAACATAAAATTTGTTTTGAACTGGAAAACAAAAAAAATGTGAAAATAAGAAAAAGTTCTTACTATTGAGTTAGCTGGTTGGATCAGAATATGAGTAAATATAA
Source organism: Rhea americana (assembly GCF_003343005.1). Classification (NCBI taxonomy): domain Eukaryota; kingdom Metazoa; phylum Chordata; class Aves; order Rheiformes; family Rheidae; genus Rhea; species Rhea americana. The sequence continues at coordinate 2,852,641 of NW_028186535.1, forward strand.
AATTAACTATTTGTCAACACTAATTTGTTAATCAATATAGGCAGCACTAAAGCTATTGAAATATATATCAATTTAAAGAGAGGACTGAAACAGTCTATTCAGTTTTCAAACAGGTATGAAAATCCTTTCTTTTGGGGGAATATGATTTGTACATGCTTTCTGAAACATGTGGTCTTCCATAAAATCAAGGAAAAACATTTAAGCAAAAAAAGTTTTTGATTTTAGTAGCCTAGTTATATGACAAGAAGAACAAAGATATCTGTCTGGCTTACCACATCCGTCTGTATTTTATGGTTTTTATTCTATTATCTTTTGTTTATTTCTGCTGCTAGCTAAACAAGCTGAACACACTTGACAATTAATTGTATGAGATTTTCCATGGCCCAAGACTTTCTTTAAGTTCAATCTTTCACAAAAAGTGATATGTGAGTGCTTGGTACCATTTACGTGTACATAGGGAGTCACTCACATACATTTATATAATTATGCAAATACAAATTTATGGTAGTTCTTGTTTTGTTCTTTACTCTTTAGGTTTCTTTTAATTTCTTAAAGACAAAGTATTTTAATAGCATCAGTGAATGAAAAAGTCAGTTTACAACATTCCTTTGAAGTACAGTGAGTAAATACTATCTTTATTTTAGAAGTACTAAGGAATAGACGATTTCATAAACTTTCCAGATTCACACAAAAATATGGTAAAAACATAGAAACCAGGTCTTGATGAACAAATGAGGGTCTCTAATGAGACTCATTGTTCCTTTAAAAATCCACCTATTTCCATATACCATGCAAGCTTGTCCATAGCTATCTGTTTGTAGACAGTAGTCACACTTACCTATGGATCAGTCTACAGAAACACTAAGTTTAAGACAAAAATCTCTTCACCTTTAGAACCACAGAGATTCCACTATGATATGGCAGAGAGGAACCACCTGGGGTTCAACAAGGGCAAGTGCGGAGTCCTGCACCTAGGGAAAAATAACCCCATACACCAGTACAAGCTGGGGGCTGACCTTCTGGAGAGCAGCTCTGCAGAGAAGGACCTGGGAGTCCTGCAGGTGGATGACAAATTGACCATAAGCCAGCAATGTGCCCTTGTGGTCAGGAAAGCCAATGGTCTCCTGCACTGCATTGGGAAGAGTGTTGCCAGCAGGTCGAGGGAGGTGATCCTGCCCCTCTACTCAGCCCTGGGAAGGCCTCATCTGTGTCCAGTTCTGGGCTCCCCAGTACAAGAGAGACATGGAGCWACTGGASAGAGTCCAGCACAGGGCTAAGAAGTTGCTCAGAGGGCTGGAGCACCTGCCCTATGAGGAACGGCTGTGAGAGCTGGGCCTCTTCAGCCTGGGGAAGAGAAGACTGAGGGGGGATCTGATCAATGTGTACAAGTACCTGAAGGGAGGGTGTCAAGGGGATGGGGACAAACTCTTTTCAGTTGCCCCGTGTGACAGGACAAGAGGCAATGGGCAAAAACTGAAGCACAGGAAGTTCCGCCTCCGTGAGGGGGAATTTCTTCCCTGTGAGAGTGACAGAGCCCTGGAACAGGTTGCCCAGAGAGGTTGTGGAGTCTCCTTCTCTGGAGATCTTCAGGGCCTGCCTGGATGCAACCCTGTCTAACAAGCTCTAGGTGACCCTAGGGAAGTTGGACTAGATGATCTCCAGAGATCCCTTCCAACCTTACCCATTCCATGATTCTGTGATTCTGTGATATTGTAAAACTGAGGTTGATAGCAGTTATGCTTCTCTAAGATATCCTTAAAAGATATCCTACACAGTGCAGGGAAATACAGATATAGTATCTATAGCGGAATAGATTATTACCCTGTCCAGTATAGATCCTCTTCTCAGAAAAAGCTGTGAACTGTGTCATATTCAATGTTCATTACTGTTTATATCTCCTCTGATCTTCCTAGATATTGCTGCTTCTTATAAGCATCTTTCTAACTGATCTCACTCCGCAACTCCAGCTCTCCTAAAGATAGGTATCTGCAGCAGACATACTACTGTTCAGGACTTTCTAGTCTCCAAATTCTTTTTTTYCCCCTACTCTTTAATCCTTAAAAAAATACTTTTTGAGAGTATGTAAATCTAATACATAATCTCAGAAAGCAAATGGAATGAGCAGCTAAACATGGTCTCTGCTTACCTTCAGGCTGAAGTCATTATCTTAGGACATAGCACTAGAAAAGTGTATTTTATACACCAATTGTTGGTTAGTGCAGGTCTAGCTTTTCTCTGCAATAAGGTTATAAAATGAAACATTTGAAAGTTACAAAAATTGAAACATTTTAAATATCTTCCAAATGGCAAAGAGCATCTGTCCTCACTGTTGTCACTCTGTTAAACTATATTTTCAGCAGCAACAGAAAAACAACCTGTCAGAACAGCACCTGAGGCAATAAAGGCCAACGCAGCAGATATCTGCTCAATATGTTCTMCAGTGACTCCTGAAAAAACGGGGAGTCAGTAGGTACAGTAGGTGGGAAATAAACAAACAAAACCCCTCAGGAAAACTGGAGTTTGTCTTGATCTCTTTTTATTAGCAGATGACGGTTCTGTTCCTTGGTCTGTCCTCTTTTAACGCCCTGCAGAGAGAAACGATTTTGCTTGTTCCTTGCCTTGTATTGCATAAACAGATTCAGTAGAGATTTGACTTGAGATAAATATGAGATGGAAAGAAGAATATGTATTAGTAACATCTCTAAATATTTTTTCTTTGAGTAATATTTTCTATGGTCTATTTTCCAGAGTATGAAAAGACTATCTTTAGAACAAGGTACAAGTCATACGAAACATGATTTTCACTATCAAAATGTCAGCATAGTTTCCCTAGTAAAAGCAGACAGGGATTAATTGCAAAATACGGTCACGTTATGAAGTCCCTTCATTAATTCACATATCTCTTGCAAGGCATAACCCACATCCTTTCCCTTCAGCAGCTGAATATGAGGCTGTCCTATTCTGTTCGAGGTTTTCAGAAACAAAATGTGGGACCTCGATGTGTATGTTCCCACTGTACATTTATGCTCTGCAACCTCCCAAGGGGGCAAGCTCCTGTTCCTGTCTGAAYCAGAGCAGCATCTTCCCTTCCATAGGAAGCCTACAGTCTTTTCATGCTCAATATATAGTCTTTTCTTCCTGAATATATCTGGTAAGAATTTAAAAATGCAGATGATCATTAGTTAAAAATAATTACAAACTTGATTTGCTAAGAGTTCTGTCAGATGTCAACCATTTCCACTGGAGTTTTCTATGCCATATGTTTGCCTCGTGGTGATCCAGTCAGTTTCTGAAAATGATTCTCAAGAGCAGCATTTTTCCCATGTGAAAATTTTATAATRGAATTTTCTTTTAGAAGAGGTAATGCTTTTCCACTAAACATAGTATTTAACATTCACTAGCTTTCTTCAGAAGGAGGTGAAACTGTCCATAAAAGCTGTGCTTTAAATATCATTAAAGATGCTTAGTATTTGTGGGGTAAAAACTCTATGGTGGATTCTTGCTTAGTAATTATATATATAAGAAAGGAACTGTGATATACTCTCAAATCAATGCTAAAATAAAGTTAAGCTAGGAAGAGCATATATGCAGAACCTGAAATTGAGATAAAATATTATTACAGAGCACTAAATTGGGACAAAATAGGGTCTTTTGGAAAGTGAGAAACATGTATTAAAAAGTATATTCCTGAAGAATAGTCCCTGAAAAGTGGAATTTTTAAATACAAGAATACTATACTCTTAAAATCATTCTTTTCTTTTCTTTTCTTTTTTCTTTAGAAATAATATTTATGAAAAGTAATTGGTATATTAATCCTCACTAGATATCTGCTGCAGATTTCTAATATAGAAAGTATCTCAGTAATGTCGTCATTACAATTTGATCTCCAGCTATAATAAGAACGTGCAAGAGGTGAGTGAATATTTTATAAATCCAGTGAGAAAACAGCTTCTTAGGACATTTTATAAAAGTGAGAAATCTGGTGATCTAGCAAAGAACATGCATAAGATATTGAAATTATTGGTGTGAAGAATCAATTGCTCAATTCATAAGAAAAACTTAGGACAGATATTAGAATTAGAAACTAAGCTTTGAATCTTTCACAGATTACTTCAATGGCCTTTTGTCCTTTTCCAGTACAGCTCTGTCAAAATTGTAGGAAGAGAAAATATACTTTGATATTGGTAGGACATATATATTGAGAAAGARTGCAATCAACCACAAAAATTAATTAACCTCACTACTAATAAAGTCCCTAATAATCAGTTACTCATTCATAATAACTAATAATGTAATATTTTAAAATTATTTCAATTACTAACATTTTAATATAACTATGTTTAACACCAACTATTTAGTGAACCTTTTAAAATCTATCATACATTATAATAAAGCTGCCCCTAAAGCACAAACACATCTATCTTTCTATCTGTCTAATCACCTATCTCCCACAGATGTCAAAGGTGCTAGCTATCTGGGATAATTTGGCACTATGCTACTTAGTGGTTCTCCAAAAAGTTTTCTGCTCTGCTGTATTTCAGACATGTCTRCACTTCCAACAATGTTGCAAATGTTTAGATTAATTTTAACCTGGCTGACTCTGGCACTGATAGAAATGTAGCTACAGCAGTGTGAAGGGTGGTGGTATCCAGAAAATCTACAAGGGATGTTGAGTAATTATAGGAATGCTTGGTCACATTAACACAGCCACCGTTACACCGGGTTTTCACGACACTAGTTTTTGAAGCTTCCATGCCCAAAGAGTTTTCAGCAAAGACTTTTATCTGTGGAGCACGGAAATACGTCTTGGTTGTGACTGTATACATTTTCAGACTGTGCCAGATGAGGTAAAAGAAGAAAATTGTGCTACTTAAAGTGAGAAGGAAGAGGAACGACTGTGGAAGAACTCAGCCCCTGGTATATAAACTGAAGTAATGTAAATAGTAATTCTAGATGGCTGATGATCCATCTCATATGATTTCATTTACTTTAATAAACATAAAAACAAAGAAAAGAATAAAGGACCACAAAAGTTTTTTAAGTGAGGCATGATAAGCTACAAAACATCTGTTAAATGTGCCACACAGTAGGAGTTATAAACTCCTGTCCTTAATTAAAACTAAATGATAACACCAAGTCAGTAAACTCTGTGTATATACATACATACATATACACATACACACATACATGCATATATATATATATTCTACTAGTTCTAGTAGACTCTTGGGCCAAATTCATCTGTCATAAGCAGGCTCAAATTCATTAAAGTCAATGAATTTGCTCCTGCTAACACTCATGTGAATTTATTCATTGATCTTCCAATCAGCCCATTGCTCTAATGAGTATCTCTGAACCTCAAGACAAACCCAATCCATTTTGCCTCTGAACTCTGGGGAAGTTCTAAAGATGAATTGGAAAATATGTTTATTTATTTTATTTATTTATTTATTTATTTATTTTTATGGGGGGTAGGGGGGGGCATTTTTCTCTTAAAGTTGAATCCTAAGCCTGGACAGCCTGGGTTTGATGAGGAGAGAAGGCAGGGAAATTCAGAACTGAAAACAATTTGCATAGCTTTTACAGTAAGTCTTCTAAACCTATTTGAACATAAGCTTCTAATGTCCATAGTATTGTAACCTTTCCTCATATCTAGGCTAATTTTGTGTCTTTTTTGACAATGCTCCTATACCATGTCCTGAGAATACACCAGTATATATTGGAATAGTTTGAGCATGATGCAGTTCAAATAGGTCTCAGTTTATAAAAAACTAAATCAAACCAAACATATTCCCCCCCTCCATATTCTAAACACCTGTCCAAATAGTGCTTAACT
>NW_028186535.1:2858551-2895420 GCF_003343005.1 Rhea americana
AAAAAAAAACAAAAACCAAAAAACAAAAACACCTTCTATGACTGTAAAGGAAATCTAGCAAAATAGCTATACTCAACAGCAGTTTGTCACTGGAAAAACACCTCATAGGTTCTTTCAATTTCTGCTGAAGTCAGTAAGGAGCCAAAGGCACACAATAACTTTCTGGACAATTGCACTAAATTAGGAGGCTGGAAGCTTTTCCCTACTTCAGAGAAAAAAGGTTATGCCTAGAGGAAACTTCCTGTTATCAGGTAATATCCCAGTAATAACTGAGCATATTATAAGGCAAAGCTTGAAAGGTCTTTGTAAAAGTAGAGTTATGCACTACCTGAGTGTTTTCCTGCCAATGAATAAACAGGAGCGAAAACTGTGAAACCGCAAAATATATGAAGCATTTGACTGATACTATAAAAATAGGCTGCACATTTTTAACTCAGTTTTACCTAGTTAGCAAGACTCAATTCATTTTGATGCTKTGATAAAAGTCTACTGAGAAAGAGTTTACTTCATGACAATTTATTTTTGAAAGAGAACTGTGGAAACCTGTTTGAAGCTTTGGCAAGCTGTGACATGAAAGTCTAGGTAAGGAAATGAATTATTTTCAAAATGATAGAATGTCTCTTAAAAGAGGGATAAACTACAACCTCAAATCCAAACACCAGTTTACAGAACCAAGAAAAAGGAAGAGAATTTGATGCTAGTATTTATAGATCAGATGCATTAGACTAACACAGTACAGTATTAAAAAAAAACACATTTTCCTTTAAAAATAATTAATTAATCTTTTACTGGCATCTACCAACTTTTATTTTATTAGAGAAAAAGTCTACAAGTTTTCAAGACTATATTCTTATTCTATTACAATAGTGTTTTAGAAATTTGTTCTGTTTTTACATTTATATTAAAAGGTGTTGATTTACACATTATCCAGAAAGCTCCCTATTTATCTACTGATTTAAATGTATCTTTGGTTCTAAAATACATTTTTGATAGTTCTGAAATCAAATATTCACGTTCCTGGGAAATCTCCTGTTTAGTCTACAGGTTTTGCTGATGAAGCAGTTACTTTTCAAGGCTGCTTAATTGCCAATATGTATGTATGGAAAGGAGGAAAAACTGTTGTGTTTTACTGGATGAAAGACTTTTGCTGAACCCTGCAATGCAGAATACAAAGCGGACTTAGAGTAAAAGTAAAAGAAGGAACCTGATCTGAGAAGACCCACAAAGGTTAAGGCCAGGAGTGTATAATTTATCTTACAGTCTCATTGTAGGCATTCTTCTCCACTTTCAGAAATGTTGAAGAAAAAGGCAGACAATTACCGTTCTCCTTTGGGGAGAGAAAACAAATATATTGTTTAGCCACGTTCTTTTTATAGAGCATGGAGGGTGCTTTAAGCGATGTCAACTACTTAGCTAGCAACAAAATACTCAAAAACTTTGCCTCATTCTGGGCCATCTAAGTGTTTCTATTATTCCTTCTCATAAAACGGTTCCCCATGAAATGGAATGAGTTTTTAAAAACCCTCCAATATCAGATTTATAGGATTTATTTCTTCTTTTCCACCAAAGTGCATAATCTCATGAAAAAAATATGTAAAATGGGATGCTTCAAGTAGCTATCATCTTATACTAATTTTCACTGGTGTAAATGAATACGGAATATTCAGAACTAAAGAATATCAGCTTTGTGGGAAAATATATACATATAATTAATTTAATTTTAGAGAAAAACATCCAATTAAACTCCTCATGAAACTGCTTTCCTTGGTATTTTTTGCTTCAATATGAATGAAAGGTTTCCAGGATTTCATATTTAAGTACACATCAGAGTCTGGTGTTTTTTTGGATGCAAAAATAAACGTTCCCTGCAATTTGCAGATATTGTTTATACTGTTGTTGAGCTGTTTTCCACAAAATATATCCTATGCTCACATTTGGAATATAACCACATTGAGAACGTTACTGATGAAATAATATAACAAAATGTTTCTCTGAACACACAGACATCTTTCTGATAAACACAGAGAATATCTACCATGAGGCTCGTAGCCTCATAGCAAAGTCCACAAGATGAAATGCTAAATTTGACATTATTTAACAACATTGGTATATTTACTTGCACAACTTGCACATTGGTATATTTACTTGAATTTTGTAAATCTGAAATTACAATGCTGGGGTAGGACATATTAGGATGAAGTCATTTTCTATGACCTTTACAGAATAATGTAGTGGTACTTCACATATATTTTTCTTTCACATTTTATTTTTGGAAATTCAGTAATATGATTGCCTCATTTCTAGCAAGGTATCTTAAAATACAACATGTTTTGCATAATGAGTGGCTATAATTGATTTTTCAGTTGAACATGACAGTCAGGACTATGTTGTCTTCTATGAAGCTATTTCCCAGAAAATTTTGGCTGGTGAAAGAAAGAAATAGATTTTACTAGATTATTTGGTGGCACACCTATCACACTTTCCAAGCCAAAGTTATTTTCACTTGCAATGAGCAGTTTCAGTTACATAGGATAGTTACAGTCGAGTTCCTTTGCTAGTCCAGTGTATAGCAGCAGTCAATGCTCTTGAGAGATACATGCTGTAGTGAAAGAGGCAGATTTAGTAAGACAAGACGTTTTTCCTCTATGGACTTCGTGATACATAAAAGTCTTGTCAGTTTGACACTTGCTACCTTTACTTTATGATTTTTCCCTATTTTCTTCTTCTCCTTTTCCTACACTATCATTATTATCCTAGTTGAATGGTTCCTGCTGCAAAGTAAGGTCAGAAGGGAGAGTTATATGTTGTTACACTGCTCTGCTTTTTACCAGATGACAGGAAAAAAAAAACAGCATGAGAGGGAGAGTTTCTTTGTGCTTTGTTTATTACAGCACAATTAATACATATTAGCCATCTTCTGAGTATATATATCATCCTACCTCCAGTCACTGATTGTTGAACATATATTTCTAAATGTCAGACATAGTCATTTGTTATCTTGTTATAAATCCTCTTATAATTCAAGAAAGAAAAAAGATTATTTGTAGCATCAAATGCTCAGTTATCAGGAGCTGAAGGAGCCTTTAGCAGTCTCAAATTCTTCATACCTGAATGAAACTATGTGACCTGCCAAATTAATCAGGTGAAAAGCCCATCCCTATCACTAAGATTTTGAGATTAGCTCACAAAATTTGAGCTGTAGGCTACATAAAATTGTTTTTTATCACACAGTTTGAATACATCCATGAAATAAATTTAATAAGTAAATTTAATTTCATTAAAAAATAGATCTTTTAACTCAGCAACAGTTTGCAATGTAGCTATTCAGAGTTTTGAAATAAATGGCATTTGGAATAATGATTCACTCAATAATTCATACCAGGAAAGATTTTATTATTTTTACTCATTAAAATTAGGCATTTATGAAGATATTTCTCACTAAAACAACCACAAACACTATTTGTATAAAGTATAGTCAAAAAGGAGCATTTTGCAAATAGCCATTGAGGGAAAAACTGAAGACAAAGAGAGTCAGGACATGTCTATTCATCCTCAAATATGAAAATTCTTTTGACTTTGTTTTTAGAATAGGATATTCAATACAAACATTTTTCACATTTTTAAATTGCTTAGTGCAATTCAGCGGCAACCAAAACATGTCACTACAGGGTAATCTAAAACAGAAAGCTGTATGTGTATCAAACTGCTTTCCACTTAAAGACTTTGACATGGACAAATTTGAACTGAGTCCTGACTTAGCTCTTGGGACATGTCATTTTGCAATTTTGCAGCCTGTTAAGCTCACAGCTCACAGGATTGGAAATAAACACAGAGAAATAATGTGGTGAGGATGACAGAACATCAAGTGTAAATATAAACACTTACAAGTCTCCCAAGGGCAGGAGGAGGTGTGAATTTACTAACCATCTGAGTTAATCAAATGTAAAATCTAAGGAGCAGAACAGAAATGAATACATTTTTTCACCTCCATTTAACTAAAACAGCTACACAGCTTAATGATGGTGCTATGTGAAGAGCCGATAAAATCATATGACCTTGTATGGTAACATACTTATACCTAGCAAATGCTGTAGCTTGCTGTGAACAGAAATATGTTTTAAAAGACTGTAACTGTAAATGTAGTCATAGGTCATTACCTATGGGTTGAAAAAATTTCACTAGAGACTGGAAAAAAAAAAAAAAAAAAGGGAAAATCTACCCCTTACTACATTTTCAGAAGTTTTCGTCAATGCACTTCAGCCTTGTTCAAATATATACTGGACATTAGGTTGAACAAGTTATTGCTTAGTCTGTATTTTATTGAAATTGCTTGTTTCCATGGGAGTATTGTCAGTGGAAGGACTGGAAGTTACCCTATTTTCTATAGATTTACATTTTATATCAGTGTTTTGAGATTATTCTTTCTTATTTAATCCTAACTATGTTAAGGAAGTAATGAGAGAGAAAAACATGTGTTGATTTTGTTAAAAAATTACTGAAAAATACCTATGTATTATGTATCACTGGAGAGAAATGAGAAAAAATCAAAAACATTTTGARCAGTTTTGCAAGGTAAACCTGTTTTGCAGAAGGAACTTCCATGCTTTTRTGCTTTTTACAAGTGATCAAAGGTATCTACCAAAGAGAACTTCCCAAYGTACCAAAGCGAATTTGAAGGAAATGAATACATCTCACCAAAAATGTCCACCAGTGAGGAAATTAAATTTTGTCAAGGAAATTCTGAATAGCTATTTTCAAAATAGACTACTTAATGTCAAAATATACTTCCCTCAAGCTGCTTCATTGTTTTTCTCACTTACACTGTTGTTCTAAATTGATASTCTTTATACTTGACACATCCCCTGGTAACATTATTATTAATGCCWTTAATAGGTATTTCTGGATCTCAGAGAGCTGCTCKCTGCTCARAATTAATTATTGCCCCCTTCCTKATGAATTCCCCCAATAGAAACACAGACASACACACACACACAYGTATTTGTGCATATTTGTAAGCTRGGGAGTATAAAACTTAGCTTTTAAAACAAAACTAGAATTTTAATGGAACAAATTTGCAGTCTTCTTGCCTTTACTGGTAATAGATCAATACTAAATTCAATAAGTGATTTCATTTCTTCTGCAGACAGGCTACACTTGTTAGTTCCAGTAAGTGAAGAAAAAAAAAGTGAAAGCTTATGACTTGAATGCTCTAGTTCAAAAATATCTTACTAAATTAAATCTTGTACTTATTTGTGCCAGTTAGGGAAGATTTTCATTGAAATGTGAAGGGTTYACAGTATATCTTTAAATTAACTAATTCTCTTTTAGTATCAGATCAATGAAATGCATATTAAGGATGCATGCCTATTGTACAAAGAAACCCTATAYCAACTGTGCATGGACGTGATGTAATTTGTTGACAAGTCAAAGACACTGGATCTTGGACAAAGAACGAATTTTGTAAAGATTGTGTAACTGCAAGGAAAACTATAGTCTATTTTAGATTCACAGGGTATCATAAACAAAACTATCATTTCCTATATCCACCAAAATACTGATTTTTTTTGCTTCTTATTCRAAACACTATGTAACATTTCTAGTTATACTTTTAGTGCTTTATTTCCTTTTCCTCACTATCTGTAAAATTCATTCAAAGTCAGTATTGTTGTGCCACAGTAAATATCGTGAGCTTAAATGATCACATTTATTCACACGCTAGAAATATCTGAAATAGTATATTTAAAATCATAAATGTCTTTTTTTCAACAGTTTGGGTTTTCTGCTCTCATGTTATAAATTACTAGTAGAAAACACAATATGTTCCTTATTTAGCAAAGTCATGATGGATAAAATCTCTACAAATTATTCACTGCATACTTTTTCACAGATTATATCTAACAAGGCAGACGCTATTTCCCCTGATTAAGAAGGTCTAGTAAGTTATATTTATGCTGTATTAGCATGACACAAACAGGTAGATTGAACCTGTCATGGAGAAAATACAGATGCGCCTTATATTTTCTACAGATGTGCAAATATCACAAATCTTCCCAGTGAAATTTCTATAAAAATACATTTACTTTAACRTCAAAAACTTCTATTTAATCATAAAATGAGGGAGGTTTATATGGTAGAAAGATCTGTCCAACAGTAATAAAAGATTAAATTTTAGTTAATAAGAATATTTAGAAACTGCGCTTCACAAAAGAAAAAAAACAGGGATTATACAAGAAAAAATGATGTTAGCACTAGTAACTAAGCTAGGTATTGTCCTGAAAAGGGAAATAAAATTTCTCTGAGCAGTACTGACACACAGAACTCATGAAAGGAAGTAGGAGGAACCATCCCTTGTGGCAAAAGCAAGCTGTTAGATTGGTTCAGACATCTTGCAAAACTTCAACCTAAAAGTACTGGTTTTAAAATTARTTTAAGTCAGCATAGCCTGGTGCTCTTTTCAGAGAGATATTTCTGCCCTCCTACCTGCTACCGACTGTCTACCTATATTTATCCTTTGCTTTTCCCAACCACTGATCTATTGAACCTCAGAGTAAATTGTCTGGAAAACACAGATCAAGCCAAAATCTGACTTTAAAACAAAAACTATTTATTTTAACCAGGATTATTTTCTAACAAAATTCATGGCATAACTGCACAAACAATTGTGCCAACAAAAATGAGGAGACAAGGTGCAGAGGAATAATCTAAGAATAATTTCTTTGACAGTAATGCTAATTTATGCCACTTTAAATTGCAGTTTAAGCATAAAGCTAAAAGGGTTTTTGCAACTTTTTGCCATTTAAAAGGGTATTCTTAAATAGGAGTAAAACTATAATATTGCAATATTTTGTCCAGTTCAAATGGAGAAAGTAATTTTAATAACGTTGGGGCAAGGAAAGAAGCTCTGAGAATCATTAGAAGAGAAAATATGACTTGTACAAAATGGCCAAGAGAGCTCAATCTCTTTATTTTAGTAAAAAGACTATAAGGGTTGATTTGATCACAGTCTGAGTGATACACACACATTTGACTTGTCTTTTGAGTTCTTGACTTTTAATCTCAATATTCTCTTAAGGCACAGTCTTTTGTGTGTGTGCATACAGAGTATTCTCAAAGTTTTTTTAGTTATACCAAGCTGTTTCAGTTTCATCATTTGGTCGCATGTTAGTCCCATTTCCTTATTCATACAGTAAAAAATTATTATATTTATGATTACTCCTACATAAAAGATGCTTGCAAATTATTTACACAAAAGAAACTTAAACCATTTTAGTTGCATCACAATTAAACAAAGATCTAACCCATTATTTGAAATCGTAATGTGAGAAGTAAGTAAGTAAAGTAAAGTAAAACACATCCAGTCATATATTTTTCCTGAATTTAAATAAAGACATTAGAAAGGTAAAGCACACACCGCAAAATTGTTTTTACTAATACTATTCTAGGAATCTTTCAAATGTTTTCACTTTGAGGAGGAGTGATAAAGATACTTTTAGTTATCTTTGATCACTTTGTATAACTGATATGTACAACTTTATTTTTTAACATCCTAAAATATATCTYCATGTCTCATAACACTAAAGCAAGTATTTCTGCCCAAGAAACTCTAATTAATTGCCACAGTATAGTAGGTTTTATTCATCTTTGCATTGCCATTAACAATTCCTCTGATATGCTTTATAATTTACAAAAATCTAAATAAAACCTGTGTCTTTCAAATTTGGTATAATATCAAACAAAATGCATAATATTAAAACAACACTAATTTTGAGACTGAGGAAAATATTCCACATTTTGCAATGATATCTGGACTAGTGAAGCTCTTYTTTTCAACACTTTCAATGCCTGTCATTGAATAAATATTAACTATAACTTAATGAAATTGGACATTTCATTAATAACAAACAGAACATGGGACACATTCTCAGCATCATGTTTAGAAATGTAATTGCAAGTATTCCTAAAATTCAATAAAGACAACTTTGCAATAACCTAAGGTTATTGCAAATGCCTATGAATATATTACATTTTCATTTGTTTTGGAGGTTTATTTTTTTACAGAATATGAAGAGGAAAATTAGACTAAATTGTCCTTTTAAAATGAAATATTGCTGGGAAAAATAAATGGATATATCAATAATCAAAAGTACTGAATGGAACAACTTTCTTTAAGTGCAGGTGGGAAGACATAAAATTGAAATGAGATCATAAATTGGTTTAATAGTCAAAGTGGAGAAAGATCTAAAGAAATTTATACATCAAAATATAACCAGAGATGAGTGACACAAGGTTATTAGTTTATATATTTCACTGCCTTTAAAAACTAGAACAGGGACTCTGAAGAGCTGAAAATCTCTTTGTAGACTCAGAGTGTAGGTTAATTCAATGAACACATCTTCATTTAAAAACATTTTCTAATCAGGGTAACCAATCCACAGTTACAAGATATATTATTTCTGTGAAGATCTTAACTGACACTGGGCATTGGGCATAACTGACAGTGAGAAAGAGCTTCTGAATTCCTATCTGCTAGAACCATCCAAAAGAAGGAGATAAGATGCAAGAAATGTGAAGCTGCCTCAGAAGTTGGGCTTTCCCTTGTTTCTGTGTATTRGCATTCGACAGTAGCCCAGTGACCAAGGCCCAGTCAACTAGCTAGATAAACCTTTCTCATCCCCAGCTCTTTGAGAAAAATCTTTGAAATAAATCACCTGAATGTACCATAAAAGGCGAGAAAATAGGCAGGTTAACTAGTATTGCTTTTGAAGAAGTCGTCCATCACATCTAAGGCCTTGCAACATTCAGAATAGGATTGGGCCAAGCAGTTCAAAGTTTGTTTCCTGCCCAGGGCAACCAAATGGGTAGCTCTTCTCATGTCTTGCTATACCTCATTGCATCAAATAATATCTATTATTAACTCTTTAGAATAGGAAAGATCTCACAGRTAAGACCATGATTATTATATGTGAGATCCTTCCTTTTCTTAATAGTGGCGTGGGGCAGGGGAAAGAGGAACAACAGCAGTCACATGAAACATCAGTGAATACCAGGGAAAAAATCAAAAGTGAAGCGAGACAGAAACTTCATTCAGGTCTTCTTTTCCTTAGGTTAAAATCTTTCTTCATCCAGAATAATTATTTACTCCCTTTATACTCCTTCAAGATGCACTCTAGCAGAAGTAATGTATYTATCTGTACATTTAATATCAAAAACTTGGCTTGCCTCTGTCAAAAACCTCTCCAGAGCTCCAGTTCATAGATACTCTTAAAATACTCTCAGAACATGTGGCAAAATTAGCCTGTTCCCAAAGTGCAATTGTGGACAGTACTTTCTTTTAAAACATCTCCAAAAGTAGAGATAACAGCTCTATTGGATGTAATAGCCTAGGATAGAACACTCACTCAGGAATTGATTTATATGATTTTAATTCCTTTTACCTCCTGAGGAAATTCAAGCCCATACCTTTCAGCAGCCTACAAAATGTTCTTACTGTGGGGTCACCTTGAGGTTAAAGCATTCACCTTAAGGACTGAAGAGGCAGGAAGCAGGATTCATGAGTTGCAGTTCCTGTTAGCAGGACTATTCCTATATTAAACTTTCAGCAGMTGCAGATGAAACATGTATCTTAAAATTAAATTAAACATTCAGTGGTTCACAGAAAGAGGTGATTAAAGATTCATTGAGCAGGAGAGAYGGAGAAAACTTCTGCAAGACTAAGTATGGCTGTCACCTAATGTGGGCCACCTTCGTAAGGAAAAAACTAAGTTTCTGTTCCCAGGCTATGTCATACTGCCTAATCTCTTTTTTTTCCCGCATGTTGGTGCTTTGGAASAGTAGTACTATATAATTCAAAAAACAGCAGGAAATACAGGCAAATATGGGCTTCTTGCAAAGAGAAAGGYGAGGCAGGAGCTGAGGGTGTCAGCCAGGCACTTCGTACCTGCTGCACAATTCAGGCAAAGACCAAAGTAAAGCACCAGAGCTTTAATGCAGGTATACTGTGCCTGGCCTTGTATTTGGCTGAACCTGACCTTATCTTCCGGATTTGACTTTTTGGCTTGGCCTTGGACCTGCCTATCACTTGTCTGCCAGTCCCTGGGCTGAGGTTGACCCTGTTCAGCACCAGCCCTGCTTGCCTTGCCCTGGTCCTGACTTTCACCTTTGGATCCTGGTTTGCCTCCCCTTGACTCCCAGCTTTCCTCYCCTCACAGAGCAGCTGCCTCCCTCTGCTCTCCAGCAGTTACCTCAGGGTCAGGATAATAGATTTTGCTTGTATGATCATATATTTAAAATATTGAATTGAACGTAGCTTATTGGATATATGCAGAAAGACAKTCTTGGATTCTTCTTAGAGGCCCAGTGGAACTGATTTGACTCTCAGTGCAACACTAAACAGACAACAGTTCATGTGATACACATGTGAAAACAGCTCTTAAAAAGTTAATTAAATTTTTTAAAGTATGTAACTTCTTTAATTTATAAAGCAAGTGAAATCTTTTTCTCCTGTAAATTGAGAAACTGCAGTAAAAAGAACCTTACCATAAATTAAAGTAGAAGCAATGATATTTAGCTAATTAAAATAATATCCCTCTTTTGTCAACACTTAGCAGTTTTGTCCCTGACTGCTATTGTTCCAAGCACATATACATATAGCCTTCAGAGCTACTGTAAGGTCAGGCACAGAAAAAAAATGAAGAATGAGTAGTAGAACTGAGCTTATTCCATACTCTCCTGGTAAACCATCTGAAGTTCTGGGTGTCTGTAATTCTACTATTTCATTGTCTTGCCCTGCTTGGACTTGGCAGATCCACCATTTCTGGCCTGATACACCATAAATCTGTGTCTGTGTTTGGAAGCACTTCACATCAACTCCTCTCCTTACCACATGATGAGACCTAACCAGACAGAGACCTGGTGAACTGCTGCCACATCAGATTCTTTTCACAAAAACATGTTGCTTATAGGGCTCAGGCATAGATATCGAACCATGAATGTTCAGCAGACCTCATACTTTCTCTAAGGGGGCTGTGGGGGAAAATGATAGCCAGAAAAACTCTTCCAGTCTATATTCTGCCTTCTGTTTTTTTCCCAAGTTGCCCCATGAAAGAGAGGGAATTCCCACTGATAGGGAATGAAAGATGGGATGAATTTACTTAATGATTTCTTTGGACTATTGGCATGGTCACAAGAATGAATATCTTCTGATATATTATAGTTCTTCATTATATTTGTCATGTATAAACATAAATCCTTGTGACTTGAGTTTCATTATTTCAGTTATCTGTATATCTGCCCTTGCACTAGCTGAAGTCTAGGTTTTGCTCAGACCTTTCAAGTAAGACCTGTCATAGCTAAGAATGAACATGTTCATAAATGGAATTGGAGACTTATCCTCAGTACTAAGACATTTGAATATTAGCCAAGAATGAGCACAAATATGAGCATTCAGAGGACAGGAACTGGCAGACATCTTTCCCAGAAACCAAGAAAGAACTAAACCTTCAAGATTAGACAAACAATATCAAAAAGGCAAGAGATAGCTGTAACTAGCCTGATAAGAAGCCTAAAAAGAATACTTGAACAAAATTCCTCTATAGACATAAAAACTTGTAATGATCCTTGAATGCTAAAGTTTTGATAAATGTACTTCATTTTCTTGCTTTGTAAACAAGATAGTAGTATATCAGTAGCTAAAAATAGAAAATACTATGTCAGGAGGCAGCTGAGCAAAAAAGAAGGTAGTAACCATCAAAGAATTGAAAGTAAAGAAATCATTAAGTACAATGTTGTAATTCCTTTCTAGAGAGTATAAACCAGGACTAAAAATAAATAACAATAAATCTAATTTCCCCAATATATAAGGCTTCAAAAATATGTGCTTTATTGCTATGAGAATGTAAAAAATGGAAAAATTAGATAGAGCTTAATTATTTTTTACTGTTGCAACATGTTGCCCTGTATTGAGGAAAAGTATACTGCTTCATTTTCAGCTATGAAGAAAACATATGCTACCCTAACTCTTTCAGCTGTCAAAGGCTATTCATAAAACTGGTCCTCTTAAAGGGTTTCATGTTTCATGTCAATGGTTAATTCAGCAGACTGAATTGCTGTATAAATTGGAATACATTTAGTTACAGGCAATGGGAAATGACCAGCAAAAATATTGATCACTCATGATTGATCCATTAGTATACAATTCTAATGGACTTCTGATCTGACAAACTCTTACTCTTGTGAGTCGTTCTATCGCATACGTGGTGAGCTAGTTGTGGCCTTCCCCTCCCTGTTTTCCACTATCAGAAGGAGCCTGAGTGATGCAGTATGCCGCTCATAATCTTCTTCAAAGAGTTATAAAATCTCTCCCTTCAGACAGATGATTTCTATAAGAGGGCTTTTGAGACGAGAATATTTATATTAACTAGGATCTCATGGCTGAATTCCCACAACAGCAGGAGTTAATCATTTTAATATCTATTTTTCATTTAATGAATGCAATGCATCTAAAGTACAACTAACTTGCTTTTTATAGTTAAAGTTGAAATAAAGAAAAAAAAGAAAATCTTTTACAACCAACTTGAGTTGGGGGTGGGCAAACAAAATACTAGCAAATAGAGTCAGATGTTGGGAGATACTGGTCTGTGTGTTTATGGTGCTAGCAACTGCATTGAGGGACAGTTTAAGCGCCATCAGAAAGATTGGATGGTGGTTGTGGAAGTGGAATTAAGTGCCAGCAACTGGAGACAGACTTTGGGTGACTGTGGTTTGTGTATTTGTGGTGCCAGCAACTAGAGAGAGAGAACATCTCGGTGTCTGCTGCTGGAGCCCACGTGCCTGACGTCAGCAGCTGGAGGGACCAATATGCTTATACACCCCTAMCTTGGTGGGTGTGTGGGTGTACATATAGTTCACTAGCAAACCAGTCTGGACATGAGCAGGAGGCCCAGGGTCAGTGCACGGACACTGGGAAGGCTGAGATCCTGTGCTGATATGTGAGGGATCTGTGAGCGCAGGAGTACTTGTGAGAYGAGTGGATGAGGGCCTGTGCACTTTCACTAGTGAGTTTCAATCTTTACCAGCTGGGGAGGAGGAAGGGAACTCAGCTGTCCCCTCTTATGTTTTATGTGAGTTTGGAGCGTTAAATGTAGGTGCTGTTGGAGGCAGCCCTGTGTCTGTGGCAGTCTGTGTAGCCATTGTGTCAGTGTTGTGTGTGCACGGCTCTGGGGTACGTGTGCAGCCTTCCTCCTGGCTGAACCTGAAATGTGGGGAAGCAACAGCTGCATCTGTGGGCCTGGGTTAGSAAGACCCCTGTGTCTCCAGGTTGGAGGTCATGGCTTTACAACAASCCTTAAGAAACAAGAACCACCAGTCAGTCTGCTTTTGATGAGGAACTAGCATAATTTTCATAGCTCAAAGTTGATGTGTAGAAAATATTTAATATTGGCCAGCAGCAAGAACTGTAACTATCAATTGTAGCATACTGACAGCTATGCACAGTTGCAAGGTCCARGTTTACATTAGGCTAAAAATGTGGGAGTGACAATTTTGACAGTTATAAAAGTCTTCAATAATGCCATGTGTCAATTAGAGTCAGGAATATTAAAGTCAAACTGAACTGGCTCTGGTACAGTTTACGATAGTTCCAAGATGCTCTCCTGGTAAATCTTATTGCTAAAAGCCCATTAYGCACATTGTGAGAAGAGATGATAGATTGAAAGAAGAAAATTTACCTCCTCCGTGTTCATAAACATGATGAAAGAACCTTGCAAAACACTTCTTAATGCTAGTAATTATTAAYTTTTTTTATTTTGATTACAGTACAGAAGGGAAGACTTGCCTTGAGTTCAGGAAATGAAAGGTATTTATACAGCTTGCAAGACCAGCTYAGCTGTAAAAACATAATAGAAAGAAAATAGAAAAAAATGTAGATTTAGAAAAAAATAATAGGCATAGATATAAGAGATGCTACAGAGAAAAAAAAGAAAGGAAAGAATATTTCTTTCAGTTTAGAAAAACAAGATACTTTTATTAAGGATACCCAGATARTGAATAGATGATAACAGATAATTGATTTCATCTGAAGTCAGYGCACAAACGTTTTTCTATCAAATAAATACACATAATTTATGATCCAATCTTGAATAACACTGTATACCCAACAAACATAATGCTATAAGACATTTTTTTTTTCAAAAAGAATTATTCAAAGACATATACTTTCAAAATGACCAAGAGATTACCACAAAAGCAAATCCCAGCAGTAGACAAAAGGAAAGTTACAAAGTTAAAGTTTGCTTGCCATAAGGCCATGATGGTCTGCTCAGCCAACATTACAGAAGTCTTGGTGTGCTCAATGGCAGATCTTTACGTGCTTAGAATTACTAAAAGCAACTTAGGTGCCTGCTTGCCTAAACGGACWTGTATCAGACATGCCATTCAACAGAAATAATATGTCCTTATGACTGTGCAGTTCATTAAATGAGTAAAATGATGAAATATGAAAGTACTCCTTTTGAATGTGTTCTTTGATGTAATACTAGACATTCATAATGTAGAAGTGCAGTGAAATGTAAATTATTCACAGATTATCTTATTCTGTTGTTGTTATGGAAACTGCATATAAAYGTAAAACTAGTATTCTCCTATACAACATCCAATACTAATACTGTTGCTAGTAGCTTTTCTAGAGTTGTATTGATTGTTAAWAGAGCATCCGGGGACATACCTTACTCAGAAACTCACTTCCTGCTATTTATGATATTATAACAGTACAACCTGTGTATGGTTGCTTTGACGTTGGTCTACAACTTGTATCTTATTCCTAAGCTTCTTATATAATTCATAGGGATCTCGAAGCACTTATGATTAAGATTCACCTTAGTCAATGTGCTGAGCTGTGGAAAGTCTAAGTCAGTCAACAGGATATAGAAAAGAGGGTATGACTAAAACCCTGTTTCTCTCTCTCTGGTGGAATTCCGTGTCTTGAACTTCTGCTTCTAAGTCATCTCTTCAGATAGAGGGCACTAGACCAGCTGCCGCTTCAGTCAATATGGTGATGATGCTGTTATCCATGCTTCAGAGTAACCTGGTAATTAAAAACTTATAAAATAGATGGAGCTTTTGACTATCCCGACAAATGCATTCCTAACAGCATGACGTAGGTTAGACTGAAATTTCCTTTAAACTGTCACTGCAAAACTGAGAACTCGACCTTCCTGAAATTCAGTGTGTATGAGCAAGAGCATGAATGTCTCCTCAGCTTTCCTCAAGCAATGAGTCCTTTAATCTCTTTTCAGGACTGCTTATTCACTAAATATTCATTTGAAAAAATAAATGGAAATGAATTTAGTTGTATATAAAGGCATATTCTTTGTATGCATAGCAACCCAGACCACACACAAAAACTTGCATGTGGCAGCACCTAATTTCAGAATCCTACTACAAACAGGTGTAAGAGAGGTACAAGAGAAGCTGTCTTTCAAAGTAGTGTCAATCTGGCACATTCAATAACATCCTCAGTCACTTACCTTTTTTAATGAAAACTTAGGTGGCTGCATATCTTTAAGCATAAAAATGATCTGGGTTTTGCAATGCTCATCCCACAAGATATCTTCTGAAGTTTTTTTTTTTTTTTTTTTTGAGGGGTGGGACAATGAGGTAGAACCAGTAGAATATGGTTTATGTAAATTTAAATATATTTAGGTATTCGGGCACCTATTCTGCTTTTAGTACAGTGAATGACTAAGGGCTAAAACATGCAACTATTCCTTAATTCTATATTTCCAAAATTTGTTCTGAATGTACTGAAAGAATGGTCAGCAAATTACAGCTTGTATGTATTTGGCAGAGAGCGTGTTCTTCATTTCTTAGCTTCATTTCAGATAAGATACCCACTATCGATTCAGAATAAGTACTAGATGAGAAAGGTGCAACATTACCATACAGTATCAGCAGTAAAAAAAAATGACAGTTCATAGTACATCACTCACTCACACTATGGCAATTTTTGTTAACTTAAAACGCAGACTTGCAGTCTACAAGACACCTACTAAAGCTGATACATATCATGTAGAGCGATTGGAAAAGTGACCAATTCTGTCTATAACAGAATTCTTAACTAATGGATTTTTCTAAGTGGGGAGCTGATAATTTAATGTAAACAGGAATAGCAAGGGTTTAATGATGATGACATCCCTGCAACACTGCTTCTCATATAAATAAGGATAGCTTGACAGAAGTCAAATATATGGTCCTTTCTCTTATTTAAGGGTAACAATTACATACTGCTGAGCTACTGACAAACGTGATAGCTTGAATTTCTGACTTAAAATATGATGTAGCTGACCAAGTGGAATCAGAAAATTACAATGCATTTTAATATGCATTCTTCTTACACTTAAAATTAATCCAATTTTGCAAATTCACATGTGACATAGATGAATAAGACTTTAACAGAAACAAAATTCCTTAATACTATCTAGATGGAAAAAGGCATGAACATAAGCAATTTAAAAAGAATAAGAAGAAATCCTAGGAGACCATATAAAGAAAAGAGTGAAGCCCAAGGATTAGTCATYATTGTAACACCAGCCTCATAGTTCAAGAAACAGTGGAACTGAAGTCATTCACACTAAGACTGCAGGTTTAGAGATTCTTAAAAGGAATCAATATTTTAATAACAACATTATCTAGGCTACTTGAATAGTCTCCACAAGAAATCATCAACGAGCAGAAGAAGCATGTCTGTTGTGGGCAGCTAGTTTATAGTCAGCTAGAAGTAAACACAGTCAGCACAATATGAAAGAAAAAAAAAAGTAAAACACAAGAATGAGAGGGAGGAGAATTTTTACATAAGATCCTGAATAAACAAGATAGCGCAATACATCCTCAGAGCATTGTGAAGATCTGAATCCAGTTCCCATGGCATGCAGATAATCATCATTTTAATCAGCCACATGTGAATGCCATCAAAGGATTCTCCAGTAACATACAGCTGGCGGCTAGCTTATTGCATAGGTATGAGGTGCTGCAGATATGGAGATAGTAGGTAGCTTAATGAAACAAGCTGAGCTTATTCCCTTGCAGTCTGGATTTGGAGGTGGTTAAGAGTTTAACTAGGGACAAGGGAAAGTGTTAAAGCACATTACAGTGATCGTCTGTGCAATAGTAGGAAAGTCTTATGAGTTAGATCAGTTTTAAGATTCATTTCTGTTAAATTCAAATGGAACTCTGAAATATTACCCTCAAATAAGCACGTYGGCTAAGCCATCTGAAGAATATTTATAAACTATTCACGAGCGTTTTAAAAAAGTGTAAAAAATTTTTTCTGAARCTTAAGAAGTCTTGGTCAGACTATACTCCAGTAACATCAGTTTCATTTAATTTTCTTCAGCACTAGCAGAAAAAAAATGATCAGAAAATAAAGCCAACCTTCACATTTTCTATTTCAGGATGACCACACTTTTTGCTAGGCAGATGTCTGTGAAGACCATCACAAACTACATGATGCCAATCAAAAGAAATATTGAGAGGGCCAGCAAGGAAACTTTGCTTTGAAGTTTCAGAAAGTGGATTTGAAACTGCTTATGTGAAAAGGGTTTATAAACAGAAAGTTCTAAGTTACTGYTGAATTATTCATAAAAAGCAAATTCTATGCTTATTATATAACTAGTGTTAGTAGACTGTTATTAACAGTGAACATCATGTAATACAGAAATTTTACTTTCTTTCACTTTCAAGGAAAACCAAAGCCATTCATGGTGAGGGAATTAAGGTTCTRACTGTGGTTCTGAATACATTCAGTTTTCTAGCATATTCTGATTAATAATTGTAGATTATGAGGGAATGTATTGGAGATACCTGTGAAGTTTGCATTCCTAATTTAAATTTATTAAAGAATTTAAAACTTGTCTAATTAATTATCTTTTTGTAAATTGCATTTTCATCCTCTTATACTCTGTAACCTGTATTCCTCTCTAAATACACACAAGCAGGACAAAAGGAATAAAACAGAAAAAAACATGCATCATTTCTCCTATTGAAATATATTTTGTATTAAAACATGGGATTTTAAATATAAATGGAATTTTTTATAGCTACATATSTGGGCTTTTTTTATAACACATATTTACTTTTAGCCAGCTTATTATGGTTTTCATGGCATACTGGAGCCTTTGTCTACAAAGTGGCTTAAAGCCATTATAATCATTATACTTCATTACTAACCTGCTGAAAATGTTGCTGGAAATATATTGCTGATAATATAGTACTAAATAAATGAAGGGTAGATTTGCCAGCGGGAAAAAAGTGTTCAGTATCAGGCCAGTTGAATAATTTTGATTTTTCAACAGTGAACTCACAAGGCAAAAATATGTAGAGAGTTATTCTCACTGCAATGTCYGTAATCTTAGCAGAATTACTCCAGAGATGAGTGAGACCCAACTATTCCAAATGGTGCATCTTCAGTGAAGAAGTGTAATGCTTTTAAAAAATAAACACCAAATACAAAATCCTTCTCAGCTACCATGCTTGTGCAGGAAATAAATAAATAAATAAATTAAATTAAATCCTTTATTGTGTCTTATTAGCAGGGCTTAGAAGTAAGTGTCATGAAGTAGAGGTGATGACAGTTCTGGGCTGGCAAAGCTAAGCTGGATCTGGAGGACACTGAGAAGAATAGGTCATCAAAAATTCTTGCATATATTGAATGCCKATTCTCGCGTATATTAAATGCCAAACATCCTGTTGCTTAGCCCTGACCTACAGACTGAGGGTGCTTATGATTAGGCCTCTAAGATGCATTAGGCTCTAAGAATGTACCTGCAAATTTAGCTCAGTAGAAAAGTAATTGAGCTAGATGCTAGYGAAAGGCAAAGAAAGGTGGGCAAATTTTGCTTTCCCTTTGCTGTTCTGCCAACCATCTTTTCTGCCCAGAGAGACACCCACTCCTATATCAGACCTGAACTATAGACACTTTCTTAAAAGCAAGCACAACAGCTTACACCTAAGAATATCAAATATCCCGTTGGTTAGCACATTTTGAGTATTTTGTCACATACTTACTTGTAGGAGCCCTTAATCTCAATTTTCTGTTTCCCAGAACACTGGATTATATGTCTACCTTCATATTAGCCAAATAAACATTTAATTGCTTAAATAGTTGATCAGGAGCAATTATCAGAAACCTACTTACTCATGAGTAACCTTACGATTAGGACATTAACCCAAAACAGGGGAAGTTCAGATTCAGGTCCCTATAAGGGCTTCAGAAATATGGAATGGAGTTTTAATTCTGTGATCTTCTTTTCCATTGAATAGTAAGTAGACAAGTATTGTCTCAGAGACCAGGAAGGGAGACGGCTGTTCTGTGGCCATGACTTCAGATATCCAAAACTTCACCTTGATCTGAATTATAAACTGTAGAAAGACCCCAGAGATTAGGTGATTTTGATCTTGCCATGAGAGTTTAATACATCATTTGAGACCTTACAGGTTTTGAAAGGATGTAGAACAAAATATCAGTATCTACTGATATTAAATGTATCAGATATTAAAACGAAGTTAGAGGTGCTAAGAAGTAGGTGGTTAAGTATTTAGGTGATGAGGATCTCGATCTGTGAAGAGAGGATAGCAAATTCAACTGATACGGGGACACAGCTAAATCCTCATCCTGTACTTTTATATGATGAATAGCTGGTACAGTTTTGAAGTCCTGAAATGATACCGATATATTTGCCTGTGGTTGTTTTAAATGGTTTTTTTAGACAAGAGACAGCTAAAATGCCAGTATCAGTTGCCTTGCAGCTGAAGAGGTCAGAATACACCTGCAAGATTACCATTATACGTATTTCCTACACTGTAATATGATAAACATACGACATCAAGGTTAAATTACAGATTTCTAAACATACATTTATATTGAACTCTTTTATTGTAGCAGTGGCTAAGCAATAAACTGTTGGTATCATCAGCAATGGAAGAAAACTAATGGTTCCATTAACAATGGGATGTATTAAAAAGAATAATGAGACGTATGCCTTAAGCCTCCTTCTCCCAACCCAAAGAATCTTAACAAGTCAACTGAAATCTTATTCATTCTTTGTGTTCAGTATATGAGAATTAAAACACATTATTTATTAATAAAGAATATGTTTTTCTGAAATTAAGTTACACGTTGATTCTAATTACAACAACCATGTCTTTTGGTCCAATGAAGAAAAACAGAAATTCTTAGAAACACAGCTTTCCAGTAAACAGGGGTTATATGTTCAGAAAGTCCTCAGTATAACCAAAAACTAAATAAAAATCTATCTAGCCCTCTAAAAACAGTCCAGGAAGAACTTAATAGTCTTTGCATCATGAAACTGAATATCAACAAACTCCAATACTAGGAATTAAAAGAAGATCTAGCTGATTTTGGGTTCCTCGTGAAGAATGTGACTTTGCTTAAATCAGTTAATCATACTTCTGTGCAAAATTTTGGTGACAATATTTTCGTTTAGACTTTATAGATCAAAACTAACACCTTCAAGCATAATAGAAATTCATGGCCAATCAAATACACAAGTGTAAATTGTATGCAGAAGCCTTTAGACATTTTATATATTGTACATACACCACTCCTAGGTGTTTTTTCTGAGCACACTTGCATTCTCTTGTGCTTCCAGAATTTCTTTTTGCTTCACTGGGGATTAAGAATGTGCAAAGAATGCAAGAGAAGAGCTTTGTTTTTTTGAGCATACCACAATTCATACATATATGAATTTGATCAAATCTGACTAAAACTGTTATAATTCAAACTAATGAAATTTTGTATGCATCCCTGAACAATTTTTAAAGGTACAAAACCCAGAGGGACAGAGTTTATATTAGGCGTGCTGACAGAGCCTTATGAACAAGCATAATTATTTCAAATATGTTAAGCAAATATCTTTAATCAACAGCTGAATGGTACCATGCTGTGCTAATTATTTCTGGCTGATGATGAGAAAACTGATTGCAATTTCCTAACTAACTTACTCTTTTCTCTTCTGTAGATTTCTCTACTTTTACATATTTTCTTATTGTTTTCAATTTCATACTATTTTTTTAGTGAATAGTTTTGGGCCCTTTTGAGCACTTATACTGACTTCCTAATAAAGATGCAAAATGTGAAATAAAAATAATATCATTAGAAACTGCTTTTTTTTTTTTTTTTAGTTGAAAGCTATCACTCCACCCCTTATAAACAGAAGAGGGGATGGAGGAGGGATCAATTGTCCCAAATCTCATTATTACAGTTTCATGTTTTCATTATAGTATTAAATGTGGTATCAGTTATGAGTCAGTAAGTAAAAGTGTGAAAAATTTCAATGTATATGTTTGAGTAATGATTATTAATATAATCTTTTGCATATATACACACATACACGTGTGTGTGTGTGTGTGTGTATTTATATATATATATATATATATATATATATATATGTTGTAATCTAGGCAGAAGGACTCATGCTTCCTTCGAACAAGTTACAAATGTGATTGTGGTTAATTAAGCCCTAGTTTCTGCCCAGGAAGTTCTATTTCTGAGGTCACAGATAGCTCAAAAATGTTTCTATCTAGGCAGTTCTGCTCCTGAGGTCGCAGGTGGCTCAGAGATTCCATTGTCTTCTATGAAGGCAAAMTAAGGCTGTAGGTCTTACACAAGATCTGGATACCTATTTAGGGGGTGAATCGTCTAATGGTTACTTTAATCAATATTCAGTCACGCGTCAATTGTGCAAGACAGTCCGATAGCTAGAGGATCTGAGAAAGGTGATCTCTTTCAATCATCTAAGTTGTTTCCTCTTTATTTTTTTTTTCTTTCTGCACATGTCTTTATCACCTTTGTAACTATAGTATGCATACCTGGATTGCATAGAYAAATTCTTCTCAGTTGCTAATTTAACGCAAACCTGTCCTATGGATGAGTCCAAGGGCAACTAGAAAACATTAAAGAATTCCATACCAATATATTGTTCAACTACCTTGTATAATTTTCCAAGAAGATTTAAATAATATGAAAATGGAGGAAATGTTTTCTGGTCTCCAGCACCAGGCAAAGAATATTTGAATGAAGGGAGATATTGGGAAGACCTTGGACCTTCTGTGTGCACTGGTTTCTGCTGTAACAAAATAAAAAAATTAGAAAGATAAAATATAAGACCTTTTCAAATCTATTATGATGAAGTATATCTCAGAAGGCAAATACTAATATCAGTAAACCTATCTTATACAAATTTGTGTACAACTTACAAAATTTTTAAGGGACTCTTCTTTCACTTCATTTACTTACAACTAAGGAATGAATAGCCACTAAGTATTAAAGCTAATTCACATGAAATAGCAAAACAACGTAAGAATGACTATATACTATGTTTTGATATTTCAAAATAAACAGTCCTGGGAGGTTCAAAAATCTCCCCAATCCCTATATATCATAGGATGTATTCATAGAAAGGTAAATTCATAGTTGACTGCTTATGTTTAACTCTTATGTTCCTTTTGCACTTACTGTTGTATAGAAGTCATCTGTGTATATATATATATATATAGACAGAGAAGTGGATATTTAAGTAGAYCTCCTAGCCAAAGGTTCTGTAAGTTGATGAGTCTATCATATGGTCTCAGATGATGGATGTCATACAAACAGAATATGGAAAAAAAATCCAATATACCAGAAAATTCCTAGATGGACCAAARAGGAAAAATGAGATGTATCTCAGCATTATAAGTGATATCCTGGGGCCAGAAAGAAGCAAGCTCTGTAGCACCTAGGGAATTCTGAAATGTTCTCCCGAGATGCAAAAATGTGTAAGTGATTCCTGTGACATCTCAGGTTAGAACTTGATATTCTAACCTAAGGACCAGAAAAACTTTGGAGGAAATGTGTATAATGAAACTAAAGAGAAAACACTCCTGGGTCTGACATGCTAGAATTAGGGCTATGCATGCTAAATATTCTTTAGGAAATAGTTTGCTTTTAGCCAAAGTACACATTGTGCTTAGCCTAAAAGAGTTTGAGTACTACAAATGTTTTTATATATGTTTAGCTAGTTATATATGCTTAACTTAGGCATCATTTCAAATGATGGCCTATTCTACTCTTTCTAACAAAAATACTTCAGATTTGAGTTTCATGTAACTAAGCTTGTAACGATAACTGAGTAAGGCCAAAGAATGTCCAGACTGAAGCCTGGAACTCAGAACCAGCCATATGGAAAACAGAACTCAGATTTCCTTTATATAGTTTTATTAACATAATGTGACTTGCATTTCTCAAGATGTTTCTTGCTGGTTTAGTTCAAATAAATCTATCAGTTCTACTATCTTTATGTCTAATTTTCATGTTTGAGCTTCTTTTGTCTGTTCTGCCTGTGATTACATTATTATTGCTGTTCATTTCCTACATTATTGTAGCATGCAGGTTTCTCAGTCAGGATCAGAATTGCATTATACAAACTGCAATAGGAAAATATATGCTGACAGACTACGCTTTAAAAATCTTTTGGTCTAAGAATCGGAGCCAAAGCTCGTTAAGGTCACCTGTAGTCTTCCTATTGACTCACTTGATTTTGGATGTGGCCTTATAAAAATAAATTGTTGGAACAAAACCCCTGCATTAGAAGGCTTGTTTGTTTATTTTTAAAGATGAAGAGGAAGTAAACAGTGATAATCCCCAGATCAGCCAAGAGTTGAGGAATTTGGCATGTGGGAAATGCATGTTTAACTCTCTCTCAGATTCAACCCCAAGAGTATCATTTTGAAAATGAGCTGTAGGCTGTTTTCAGCTAATCCTCTTCTATATTTTGTCATGGAGAGTGGGTACTTTTGCAATGTTTCATTTTTGCATTGGAATAAATCATCTCCAAAATTAATATTTTTCAAAAATAAAATAGTTCTTTTTCTGGTCATGTCTGTATAGAGAAGTTGAGAAAAACAAAAGATCAGATAAGTACATGTGAAATAAAAATATAGGAGCTAATTTTAAACACAGATAAGTACAAAATAGAACAAATTTAGCTTACTCTTTTGATTGCATTAAAATACCTTGATGAGTGTTAGTCTTAATGTACAAGAAAATATATGAATGATTAAATACTTTGAAAAATTCTTTAACACAGAAGCTCTTTCTAGAATATCCAAAAAGTTATTTCTCAAGGGTGACTATATTGATTACTGATTATCCTACAGAAATCCAGAAGAGGAAGGTCTAGCAATACGTACATCCAAGAGTATGGCAAAGAGTGTGATAATAAAGAATATAGAAGCTGGTTTAATAAAAGTACTGAAATATAGCATTTTTAAACATACTTGTGAAAATATATTTGTAGATTTTGAGCCAAATATTTTCCATTTTTAACGAAATTAATATTTCATTTACCATTATTTCAAGATTAAAATCTGTAAAACTACTTCTCTTTCAATAGGTCAGAATTGCTGTTATCGGTAAATTGAGAAAACTTTACTTACTAATATTGCAATCCCTCCATCCCTACCAATATCTGTTTTTATATTTTAAAGACTATCTAAAAAATCTGTTACTGACTTTATGCTTAGCTGAATAAGTAGACTATACATATACATTTATGATATGAAAATAACAGTGACCTGACTTTTGGATAGTGGTCAGAGTTCTGTGGAACCCTTCCAGGTTTCACTACACTAGGATTAAATTTTTCTTACAATGAATCTTAATAAAAACTAAAATCTCTTTCTCAGTCAAGTGATCAATGTCTAGACATGTGACTTTATCCATTAAGTATATGTCTAGAAACATAATTCTGAATTTTTTAAAATATATTTAGGATGCACTACTTCTTTAACAATTGAAATGTCTGCACTTGTCATAAAATACGAAAGCTGGTATAGCTGAATTTATGTCTGTCTGCAGTGATTTGAACGAATCAGAAAGAAAAAAACTATGCTAACAAATTCTACTATTTCGTTATATATTTTACAAGGAATATAAAAAGTAACATAATAACATGGGGATATGAAGATCGCTTACTACATTACAGTACATTATAGCAAGAAGATGCAGCTGGGAATACCACTCTGAAAGCAGTTAAGTTATCCAAAGGAAAACATGAAAAGACAACAGGTACCACAATCCCATTCTTTTCATCCAAAGGAGATGATCTGTGAAAACACAACAGGATCGCAGTGTTACAAATAAGCTGGTGTTGAACTTATTTGTGATTCGTTTATTAGAGCTGGGATTAATTAAAGACGATGAGCCTACCCTTCCCTGTTCTTAGGTGAAGTTTCAGAGTACAGGCCTAATCTTGACACAGAACTAGAACTACAGCTCAAAGTAATTCTCACATGGCTCTGTAGAAACAGGAGTGTGGAAAAAAGGACTTCTATGTCCTCCTGCAGTGCTTCCATATTTACTTGGTGTCAGATATAGTCCTCTACAATTTTTCTTCTTGGAAGTAGGTGAGCAGGATTCTGTAAAGATATTGTTTAAATAAAACTGCCTGCCATCCTCCAGATTCTGCAGCATGTTAATCTCATTAATCTGCTGTTTATGAGGAGGTCAAGAACCTCCTGAACTGCTGAGACAAAGTTCTCAAACTACCCTCTGATCTTGTTGTTTAACCTCCGTAAGTTGAACTCCTGTTTTCATATTGTCTTGCTGCAGTAGCTGTAAATTGGGCTATCACATATCTCATCCTCTTCAATGACAAAATTACATTTGAAGTATGATGTTTCTTTACAGATCTAGACTCAGCGGATGTGTTATCAGATGTTAATTCATGGCTCAAGCTATAATTGGAAAAGGAGTCCAATCACTGGCAAAAGTGCCACAGGAGCAACTTAAAGTCAAAGTTGAAATCAGCACGTGTTAACAGTTACAGAGAATAACAGTTCTCCAGAACTGTCTTCTATCTTGCTCCTGGCCTTGGTCAACTTTAGCCCATCTGAACTAGTTTGAGCTAAATGAGAGAATACCTATTTCTTCAGAATGATATGCAAAAGAGCAAAGGATCTTCTTGATCTTGATTTTGTTTTCCCCTGTGTGAGCTCTGTGGTTGCTTTTTGAATTGGAGCATAGTAAATCATATAGCAGTAATGAGACAGACATTCTTGATGCAAGTGTGTAGAAAAAAAGTCTTTGRATTAGAATCAGACAATATTCACTGACATTCTCATGATCAGTTGTTTTGAGGAAGACTCTCAGCTTTGTTTCCATGAGGATGCCAACACTGGTGATGAGGCATTCCAGGAAGCGAGAACAGCCTTCCCCAAATCCAGATTTTCTTACATTTAGGCTACAGAATTTTTCATGAATGATAATGGTGTTCTTAATGCAATTGTCAAGGACCAAGAACATTACCAAGACAGCAAAGGATTTTTTTTTTCTTCTCAGATAGACTTATTCTACTCTGAAAGATTGTAAGCCTGAAAAATTCTAAATCATTGATGTCTGTACCTTTTCTTTCCTGCAAAGAATGAGAAAACAATGAAAAAAATACTTTTCAAATAAATCAATTTCATTAGGTTTGGTCAGATTTGTAACATTTTTATTATGTTTAAAATCTTTTTGCAGGCAAAAAGAAAGCACATTCTATATTAGAAGCCAAAAATAGATCATTATATTAATGATTTTTTTAACAGTCTAATCGAAATACAACGTATAGTTATTATTAGTCTGGTCACATTAATACTAACACTTATGGTGAAAATTAGCTATTACAGAAAAGCTTGGTTAGTAACACAGTTAAATTTGTTCTACATGAACTTCTGAATATCTACGCTTTTTCTGTGATATATTTATCCTTTCAGTGCCCCTGTGGGTCCTAGAAAAATGGGAGATTTGGGGGGTTTCAGTGAATTTTCAGCATAGTGACATCTTCAATAGGAAAAATATGATGTTCACAGTGGCACCTTTTTCTTTCTCAGTCTTAGATTCACTGGGACTGTCTCCTTCCTTGTTTTTTATTGACTGACTCTCAGTTCTAAATTGTGCTTTTTGCTGTTCTTTTTGTTATTTCTAAAAGTGCTTTCTTTTGATTCACAAGGTCACACTCCTGTAGGGACCAGTAAATGACCATTATGGTTTGTGTTTATTGTCACATTCTTTTACCACGTTTCCATTCTAGGATCRCAAATAGTTCACCCTACACAGTATAACTACCTGTTGTTAGTCTACTAATTAACTATAGGTGTTATAATCCAAAATTGCACAAAGATAAACTAGTGCAAAACAAATTTAGACAATAACTTCTGAGCTCTAGACAGTTGCTATCACAGCTAAAACCAGGTCAAGCCAATGTAGCTCTAGATAAGTCCTGAAACTTTGTTACGTCAACACAAAGCCTGTGGGCTTTTACTAATAACAGAAAAATCCTATTTTCTGGGTTAAATTTCAAAAAGGCGAAGAATGTCCTTGAACATGTTCTAGGAARTCATTCTTGCCTTTTTCATCAGCTMTGAGCTTATAAGTTATGTCACATATTGTTGTGATAAAATTTGCAGGAGACTGACATTTTTCTTGAAACCAGGAGGAGACTTGTCTCTCTCATTCAGTTCTTTTGGGAAGAGATAAATGTTTGTTAAACTAATTCCTGATAGAATAATATGTTCTTGCTTTTTCAGAGAAAAGGATGAGAGACAGAATGACGCCTCTAACCTGTAACCCCATCAGACCTGTAACTTGTAGGTCAGATAGAGTTGGACTACCCTGCTTCTGCTTGTTTCTCAGTTATGAGCCTTGCACTAAATGCACAGGAATAAGCCTTCAGTTGATCTAATCAGCTTGAAGTAACTATTTCTGGAGCTGTTTTTTGTCGACAGCAGCTTTTGAACTTCTAACTTTAGTTTATACAGATCCTTCTAYGTTAATTTTTCAGAATTCTGTGAAAATGTGCTCATGGTTTCCACTAAGACACTGTACTAACACTAAATAAGGGTTTCTTTTTTAAACAAAAAAAACACTTATAATGCTCTGGAAATTGCTTTTGAGATTGATTATCCTTCAGCCAGGCAGCCAAATAAAGTCAAAAGTCAAGCAAAAATCTTTATTTTTTTTTTCTCCAAGCTGCCATAATCTAGAAACCTGGATATATTTTTGAGTAAAGTGAATTGATTTATGAAACAGATTTCTGGAAATTTTAGGGAACAAATTAAAATGTAAAGTACTTGGATTTATATTAAGTAGTTACATCCTGAATACAGTGAATTACCAAAGCTGTAAATCTAGCAAAAGAATTTCCAGCAAGCCACTTTCATCATAGCTGCTTTTCCCAGCATAGGTTGAGAAGGGAAACATAACAGTGTTAGAAAAGCAAGAGAAAGCCTTAAATCTCTGAGGGAAAATAAACAGGGTGCATCAGAACAGGTGAAAACAACTTCCCAGGTTTGTAACAAAAGCGTTKTCCTTTCAGGATTGTGCAAACATCAAAAAATTACAGATTCCATTTCCCTTTTTCA
The DNA here is from genome assembly GCF_003343005.1 of Rhea americana. Taxonomy (NCBI): domain Eukaryota; kingdom Metazoa; phylum Chordata; class Aves; order Rheiformes; family Rheidae; genus Rhea; species Rhea americana. Next base: position 2,887,001 of record NW_028186535.1, read on the forward strand.
GAATTGATGATTTCCATTTTTAATACAATGTGGTGTTTTAAGCTGAGTTGTGAAGTAAGCCAATTAATTTGCCCACTTTAGGGTAGAAGTTTAGCTATGTCTACATTTGATTTGTGAATCRAATGCCATCCACTTAAGTTTATATAGCATACTCTGTAGCTCTTCATTTGTCTATTTAATAGATAAAGACTAAGTCTCTGTGTCTGAATATTATGTAAATATGCCAGGCAGAGAATACCCAGTAAAGTTACTGGAGAAGGAAAAGGTTGAATGTTGAGTTTATTCCTCKTCTACAATGATTTTGATTACTTCCCCCAATATAATACTAAAGTGGGAAACTCAAATAGCACGCGGAGATATAAAAATACACCATCAGATGACAAAAAAGAAATCAGAACATAAAAATGTGTGAAAATCGTTATTTTTAATACATTTATGACAATAACCAAAACGCTATTGCTAATCAAAACGCAGTCATATCATGCTGAGACTAAACTTTTGGATGTTTTCAATACTTTTTTTTKTGTGTGTGTGTATCTAGCTGCTAGTTTTTACATTGTTTTACAGAGAAAAAGCACAAAAAAGTTAACATCTTGTTTTATTTACTTTTTTCTTCTCCAGAAAATGACATTGCTATTGATGGTAAGATCCCACTNTTTTAATTTTCCTGTCTTGTGGCCTAGGTTTGAAAAGTACAGCAGGAGTATAAGGTATGGAAGTGTCCACACAATTCTCCTTGTATGAGAGTCCAACGTTGTAGGGGAAAACCTTTTTGAAATACACATGCAGTAGTTTGTCTGAAARAGAATTCTAATCTTAAATATTATAAGAAACATTAATAAAACACATGCAGATGATAGTTCTTTATGTTAYAGTACACCAGTTTTACATAGGTATTATTGTGCAGATATACTATTTCTGAAGAATTATACAAGGTAATGTAAATATAATAACAGTGAATGGAAGTACCACAAATAAAAATAAAGATTTTTTTTTTTAGGTAATCATTAAGTTACCAAAAGGCAAAGGACAATGGAAGAATCTAAAGAAAGAAATAAAGAGATCCCTTATATATCTACTTACAAAATACTTTGGAATGCAGCTATAATGACGAGAAYATCATAAAATCCCAGAAAGATGGATGCGGATGCAATTCAGTCAACTGTATTTTTAATGACTTATCTTTTGCCAAACTCAGTAGTAGAAATAGTTGTTTCAAGCTGGATTTCTGATTAAGATTTATTAYTATGCAACATGAAAAATAGAAAATATATTTTAGACAGCATATATTCTGGGCAAGAAATTCATGAATTTCAGATATTGAGAAGTTTACATGGAAGATTGCCCTAGTGAGCACCAATTCAATGCACCTAAAAAAGATTTTATTGTAGTTAAGATGAACAATCAATATTTTTTTTCATGACAAAATCTAGCTATTTGTTCTAGTCTGACATGAAGGCATTCCTAATTTAACAGCTTCTCTGTATTATGCAGACTCTGTGGTTGCTACATATCCTGCTGACAATATAATTCACATATGTGTAACGCTGGCAATTAAAAGTGTGGTTTCCCCTGGCACCCCAGGGAATATGTGAATTCATGGTGATATTCCCAGAGTCAAAGAAATTCTCCTGTTAAAGGTGACTKAAATTGTTTCCATTATATGTCAAACATTAGCAAGCCCCCAGTCAATTCAAAAACCAATTAAATTAGTCTCTATCATTTATGGTCTTCCAAAAATCATAATGTATTTAAAAGCCCTGTTCATCAGACAGATCAGTTGCAGYTGAGCTACTAAATATCTGTGGCTTGTAAAGTCATCTTTCTGAACAGAGCTACTGCCTGGTAACAATCATCTGAGTTATTTTAAGGAAAAATGCTACAGAAAGCTTGTTTCACATGATAGATGAGTAGATACTCCTAGGTTTCTGGAATCTCAAAGTAATCATGTTCCTCAGGGAATGAACTTTTTTGTAATGTCATTTTTCAGTAATGAAGTAAAGAACTATATTTTTTCCATTCCCCCCCCCCCCAGGAGTACAGGAATATGTGGGTTTTTTTTGAATAATGAAATAAAAACAAACCACATTTGAACATCATAGTAGTACATATGAATAAAAAATACATATAGAAATTTCTTGTAAGTAATACATGAATATGATGAATAAAAGCATGTGCTCCAGAACATCTGTGCCTAGCCGACTGTCTCATATACTGTCAGATAAATGGACAGATTTGACAAGGATATTTTATGAATGGGAAAGTAATTAGTATGAAGGTTATTTTTCCTTCAGAATTTCATCTCTGCAGTGATACTGTCGTTGACTTTTCAAATAGGGAAATAATCTAAAAGCTGTAAATGTAATAAAACATGATATGCCGTGTAATATGCCACTCATTTTTATTCCCTAAGGGAAATCACGCGCAAGATACTCATGGCCCCTTGCCTGATCTGTTGCTCACAACTTATATGATTGTTCTAATTTATTCTATTGTATACATGTCTTACAATCTTACAYTATGCCTTTTTCTCATCTCTTGTCCTTTACCTTCTGTCTTTCAAGAACTGATGGGAATTAATAGCCAATTATTGTTTGATAAATCTATGTGGCTTGTTGTTGCTAACAGTCATTATTTCCTCTTATTTGGTCATAAAAACTGTGACCAGGAAAGCAAGTCAGGATTAAATACCTTAAAAATCAATGTGACTGACGAGAGTAAAACCTTTTGAACTACTTCATCATTGAATCCCGGTAGGAGGCAACCACTACAATTACCTGGGAATCTTAACCAGGGAAATTCATAGCTTTTTATGGAAAACAAAATGAAATAAAACAAAACATTCCATTAATAGCAAAGCCAAAGATGAACATTCCAAAAATGTTTGATTTAAATATTTTCTAGCCTATGAATCTTTTCTCCTAAGGATAGGATCAAATTTTGAGGACATGTAAATCAGTCAGACTAGAAAAGTTCACACTTGTTAAGAGACCCCCTAATTTTAGATGTATGTTTTATATACAGATAAATGCAATGAAAATGAAATACAACTCAGTATATGCGCAAAAAGGAATACACTGATAGGAAAAGTCTTCATGTATAGATTTGTATAAATTATTTGTTCGAATTATTATAATACTCTCTTAATCAAGGGTAGGTTATGTAATGCTCTAAGCACTGAATTCTGTCTGGGTGTGAATCACATGTTTAAAAATGTACTGTCCAGTAGGATCTAAGCAGGCATCAAGATCGCTAAATGGCAGGTGCCACACAAAATTGTGTCATGAAGAGACTGCTACAGTTCCAGAGAACTTGTTATGTTAGGTCATGAATAAACAAAAACAGAAAAGGTGAGTGATTTTAAGAACTTGAACAGTTTTACTGAATTCAGTGACATAATTCTTATTAGTAAAATTAAGATTGGTTATAAATGCTCACAAAATGAAACTCATGTTAATATAAGATGTAACATAGTAGACAAAAATTTTATGAAGGGAAGCTTCAAAAAACCCTCCAATATAAATTATCAATAATTTCTGTCTGAAGCACTGGCTAATATGGATGAGAGAATGATGGATAATACGGGAAGCGACACACTCTGCTCTAACATCTGAAGTGGTACACCTCCAAATAGACTATATCTTAAAGTAYTTGTAAAACATCTAGTACATACATAATGAAGCAGTTCCTTGTAACAGTAATACTAGTCCTCTAGACTACCAGGCCAATTAAGAATTCTAGCATCTTTGCTTCAAATAAAATTAGAACATGTCAAATTATTTCTATCTTAGACTCTAAAAAAAGTTCAGTATGTRTTGTTAATAAAAGCAGAAAATAAATTTTACTATTCCTGAATACCATAAACTGGTTAAGCACACAAATGCAGTAATGTGAAGTGAAAGCTGTTAAATACTTCTTGACTTATAACTCACTGTTTTCAAATGTATGATAATGAAGAAATGTGATCAAGCTAGATATTAATGAGTTAAACTATCAAATAAGATATTAAAATGTTCACTGATAACAAGAGTCAAACTATGACAAATGTTTGCAAAAGCTTCTTGTTACAGATTTTCATTCATACTATACATACTTGCAAAAAAGAACATGAGTCTACTTAAATGAGGTATATTTTATATAGATTAAACTATCCATTACGATAGTTTTATTTTTATGATCTAACAATAATGGGAATCAGGGAAGTGACAGGACATTTTACCAGGGATCAGAATAAGAATGCTCACATTTGACAAAATTTTCTGAACTGATATACCAAGCTGTAGTTCTGATTGAGAAGAATGAGTCATTTCTGTGAAATATCTCTTGATCTCGGTTAATCATTCACATTGCCTGGCTGTACAATGTTTCATAATTTACAGACTGTGTTTTCATAATTTACAGACTGTGTAGAGAGAAAGGTGCTTGTTTCATTTCTCTAGGTGCATAATGGATGAGAACTGAAACGATTCAGGTGGATGGACACTAGAGAGATGTTATTCTGCTCTAATATATTACAGCTACCCTGCAAGTAATAGAACGAGAACAATTTGCCATTGTCCAAAGCAGGAACTTAAGCTTTAGTAAAATTCATCAGGTGTATCAAGTGTGTGCTATAAAAGCAGACACAAGGTAGTTATCTTCTATCGACCAACATAAATCAGACTAGAAGTGCGGCTTCATGCCACTCGAACAATGTTTTGATTCACAGCGTCCTACCATATCTTCATTCTTAAAAGGCACTGTCTACTTAATTATATTATTAAAAATAAAGAAAGCCACTACCAACAACAAAAGCCTCCAAAGCTTTCCGCAGCATGTAACTCATAACCTTCTTCACTGCTGAAGTGAAAACATTTTGAGAATAYAGCTGAATAGTCTCTGTTACCTTAATTTTGGTTAGTTTCTAAAGTGATATTGTCATAAATTATGAAAGATAAACTGCTTTTTTTCTTTTTTMCAGTTTGAATAGTGATTTCTGTTTTTTAGTGCTGCAGAATTCAGTATTTTTATAATCGGTGGAACAATTCCACATTAAAATGCTGCAATTAAAAGAGAAAAATCAGAGACAGATTTGGATATCTTCACTCACTCTGAAGATGACATTCTTTGAAAACACTCTTTGTTTTCACTAAAATCCTACTAAATCAGGCTATAACTATCAAATTCCATCCATGCAGACATAAAGTGTAAAAGTGTTGCTCATAATACACAAACAGTAAAAGACGTGAGACAGAAAATACTTTCTTTAAAAGTACTTCACAGTTTTAATATGTTTATGACTTTCAGATCCCTTATATATCTATCCATCCACCTGAAGCATAAGTGATATAGTGTGATCATGAATAACAAGCCCGCTCAGGGATAGTAAGAAAAGGGAGAAATTTGTTAGGTAAGTCGAGTAGAGAGAGACAAAAATAAGGGCAGAGGTGGTAATGAAATTCTAAGGTGAGCGGGTGATGATCTGACTCAGAAAAGAAAATTGAAGGAAAAAAAATCTAAGAAGATAGGAAATAGAAGCTATAATTTACTTGTAGGAAAATTATTGAGTCATCATCATCAGATGAATTCAGTGGGAATGTTGTACTGAATATAAGGAGAGAACAGACATAAAGGAAGGTTTGGACAAACTGATTGAACTACTCTATTGGAACAGCAGGAAAAAGGATTCAAATATCAAGTTTGTTATCCATCAGAAATTCTTCTTTGTCTGCATAGGATAAAAATATGATAAAAAGGCTGTAATTTAATTAGAGCACAAATTTATTAACTTAGTTCTTGTGGGAACCCTCTGGCAATAAATTGTACAAGACACTTGCCTTAATTGTTTTCACATACTGGAGGTATAAAATTGATCATCCTTCTTCCCTTACTCCAAATTCTTATTTATATTTCTTTTACTCACTCACTCCCTACTCCCTGTCCCCTTTTACACAAGTGTTAAATAGAACAGAATAGATAATCCACTCTGCTCTACTGTAGACAGCAAAATTAAGCTTGTTTCTCAGCTCTAGAGTGTCCCTTCTTCTCTGTCCATTTCCAACTTAGATTAGGCATGCATTAGAGCATCAGTAAAACCGGGAAATGCTTTAGATACTTGCTTCAAATAAGATCTTCAAATAAAATCTGGTGCCTGATATTTCTTCTTATTTCAAATTAAGTTTTCAGATATCTTAAAAATTTCCTTCCGAATTCAATCCTCATCATCCGTGAATAACCAATGTATTGAACACAATATTTTTGGTGGATGTCCATTAATTTTACTGCTCCTCATAACTGACATGTTACATAATTCACATTCGGGAAATAACAGTGTGTCCTCTCTCAGAAATGAATTCTTTGGGGAACTTAGGGAACTGAAGAAAAGTGTCTCTGACCCATCTTTTTTTTTTTTTTTTTTTTTTTTTTTTTTTTTTTTTGAGTGCTTCCTGGTCACTTTAAAGGTTGCAGTAACCTGTTACTGTGTCACTATTTCACGAGCCTGTCTTAGTAAACAGAGCAGGCTCCACAGCACCATATTTTTGCAGAATCAAAGGACAGCTGGAAACATGGGGTTCTGGYGAGCTGCCTTTTGTCGACGTGCAGAGTATTTCATCCAAACATCCTGCCMCTAGATATCTTGGCTCGTTTTCTTCCTTTCTTTGTAACGGTCCATCACCCCTCCGGCTCTGCAGACGAGGGGTGAGAGCGGAAGCGCAGGCTTCTCRTCCTTGGGCTGCGCAAAATCTGCTGTGCATGCTCACTCAGACACCTTCTTTTGCTCACAGGGCTGTGAAGGAATGAAATAAAGGAAGTGCTCAGCCTCCGTGTGTGAATGTTCTAACCTGGTGACAGAGGCAGTATTAGAGTAGCAGCCACACAGCTATGGAGGTAGAGACGCTAATCTGGATTCCGTGTTGTGCTATTGGTATAGCCAGATTTTGAATGAGTGAAATTCCCAYTTCTGTTGGGGAACCATAATAACAGACAGTGCTTAACATGAGTGAAATTTTATTTTGTTAAGAGGTGGTTTTTAAGAGGTAGATTAACGAAAAAGGAAAAATTTTGTATATGGGATATGAGCTATGTTTTGGTACATACTTGATCATCTTTGTGAAGTCTGTAAATGGCAGGTGACTTGAAATAATCAGCCATATTCACAGAAGACATCATCAGAATTATGTATCAATCATAAATAAAAAAAAAAAAAAAAACTCTGTTATTTCTGTTTATTTTATGGATGAAAGGGAGTAGTATTATGGGATGGATACTTACAAGGAGCTTTGTACTGTCTCTTTTGAGCTTTCTGTGTGTATGTGCTAGGGAGAGAATATGTGTCCATGTACAGCACATTTTAAAAATTTAATTTTAATTTAATTTAATTTTAAAAATAAATCCTAGATAACCAAAATTTAATTTTTAAGTGATTTAGTAGCTGATTTAAAAATATTCACATGAGAAAAATGCTATACTTTTCCTATTATTACTACTGCTACTTTTAAAAAGTTCTCAAAAGTTATATAATCAAAATTGTTTTTGAAAAAAGTGATCAAAGTTGGATCTCACAAATTTATCSTTTATATGTAATGAGTTTCCAGTTTTTTATTTTGTGACTAAGATTTTATTTGCTCTTAACATCAGACATTTCACCCTTTTATTGTTTATGGATATAAAAGCTCCAGTTGTTATCAGCTCTGTGTTTGTAATAGAAATGCATTGTCTATTCATAWGAAATCTTAAAGAAAAAGCATGTTACTGAAAACATAACTTCGTTTGTTTAGAAATTAGAAAATTTCATAAAAATAGCTAACTCTACAGTCACTGCTTCAAGCATTCCCTCTCTTTTGAGATGAAAAGCTGAAGTCCAGATTACTCCCCTCTAGATCCATCTCATGCTAGTGCACAGAGAAAAAAGAACTCCACAAAAATTCCATTTTGGTTAATCACTCTATTTTCACTTTTTGTCAGATTCCCACTTTCCCCTGAACCTTCTCTTTTTTTAATGGTTAAATTGAATGGCCATGTGCAGAATAGCTATCCCAATTGGATATTGCAAAATAGTCTCACAAATCTCACAGACATCAATAATTAAATTAAATTCCAGTATCTCAGTACCCCCATCCGTAACAAATCATGTAATTGTATAAGGGAATGGAAAGTGCTTCTTCCATAACCGCTGATGCTAATGCCATCACTTCCAATCTCTTTTACCTTTTTATAAAGCTTTTTATAAAGCTTTTTATAAAAGCTTTGTCTTTGTCTTGGATGACTTTTGTTTTATTTTATTTTCTTCATCTCTCTGGAATAGGTCTGTGCAACTCTACTGTCTTGCTTTGATACCTTTAATTGAATAACTTACATCCTCCAGGAAGGGAGGGATGACTTCATATTTTGCAGTTCTTGGTGGTGGTGTGGTCTCTCCTCCCCTCCCCTCTCCTCTCCTC
>NW_028186535.1:2895580-2917868 GCF_003343005.1 Rhea americana
TCTCTTTTTTTTTCTTCCTACAGTGGTCGATGCCAAACTATTTCATTTTTTTTCTCTTTCTCTTTCCCCCTTCCTCATCCTCTTCCTATTCCTTTTGCAGTTAATTAATGATGTCATTTTTTTCAAGCATAGTCATTTTTCTTTAGTTATATACGTGTGTGTGTGTGTGTGTGTGTGTGTGTATACATATTTCTTATAGTGTCCATAACCTCACATTAATCATTTTTTTTTGTTTCTTTATCATTTTTGATTTTGTTTTTTAACATTTGGATAAAATTTAAATAAATGTGAAAGCAGTTCTTTGGGGTATATATAAATATCCGTCTGTCATAAAAATAGTCTACAGAGAGTAAAGTGTCTCAGATCTCCTCTGGCCTCTAAATAGATTCCTACAAATCTGACCTGTGTGCTTGCTCTGGGTACTTGAAAAGTATTTACTTAAAGGTAGAAATACGATGTGTGCCTAGTATGGGACTTTTAATCTATAGCTGATACAAGAGTGGAAAAAGGTATGCACAATAAGACTACTGTCCCGAATTTTCTCTTGTATGTGCTCAGGCATCAGCACAGAGGAGCYCTTTCATTCAGGAAAGTTTGAGGCCTTAGAATAAATGTGGAGGTTTCTCTTGATATCTGCAAAGAATTTTGAAGAGTTCTTAGCTAGGATTGCTATGAGGGCATACACCTCACAGCAAACACTTCAACCAGCCCCCGAAGTGCATCAGCTTTAAGAAGTTTTTAGAAAGTCAGTGAGGCTTAAAATACAGGAGAACTACCTCAAATCTCCACATTTAGACTGCCATAAAACAGTTCTTTGGCACATAATGGCCAAAAATTTAAGGTGTTACCAGACAGACAAAGAAGAAACTGAAGTCTCAAATATCTTCAGTTTGTTGGTGAAAGTATTAGAATATTTACAGAAAATGAAAGTTTTTCAGAGTTTAGCATTCAAGACTGCTAAAAACATTTTGGAAGTTTTTGTTTTGTTTTGATTGTTTTGGAAAAGGTACTGGCACTTTGTTGGCAATACTCCGACTCTCTGCTTCTGTGCATGTCCTTGTGATATCACCTCATCATACAAATGTTAATATTGTTGATTTTAAATTACATGACATGGACATACCACTGTTTCACAGTAGTAATGAGATTCCAGCCTAGTTCACTTGCTGTTGAAGTTAGATAGTAGCAAGTATTGTAACACATCTTTTCCACAGTCATCTTATCCTGACACATTTTGTGAGCCACATACCATGTGGCAGACTCTGTTTGCTAAGTGTAGATAGAGTCCTCCTACAAAACGAAAAGTTTTACAGTCTCAGGGAAGCAGACCTGAAGCATAGATACACCTAAAAAACAACCATTGATCACAGTGTTGTATTATCTCTAAATGATTACTACAGCTGTTAGATGAATACAARCTATTTAAATTAGAAGACTTAAAACCATTTTTTCCTCAATACTGATTTTTTTCTTCAATGCTTCATAATTACATAAATATTTGATAGCCTAGGACAAACTATGGCTTATGTTTGGTTTGGAAAGCCACACTGCTTGAATTAATGAACTATTGCTAGTAGACTGCAGTAATGGCAGAGTTGAAAGGAGTTACTGGCCTGTAAAGTAATTATTTGTTCAAAAAAATAGGGATTGTTGGCTCATAAAATATAAATCTGTGAAAATTTTAAGTGAGCCTGAAAATTACACAAGTGAATAATACTTCCAATTTGTAGAGATTTCATGAAAGTTAAAGCTGCCTCTTTCAAAAATATTCTCAATAACACAATGAATGAGTGATGGTTTCTCAGCCAAACATTAATATGGAAAGAGAATTTCTTAGGCAATAAMCAGTCCTCCTGAGAGGGAGAGGGTTCTTCCTAGACCAGAGGTTCTGYAATTACACCTCTTTTCTCTATGTTTGCCTTTACTGATAAAGAGATGCTTTTTCTCAGAAAGCAGGGGGAGACTGATGAGGGTAAGAACGATAGGCAGAAGCTGAGCCTGTAGAGATTAGTTATCATGCAGCAAAAGAGAAGGTTTCAACTACCAGGAAATAAACAGGGTCACATCTAGTCTCAGGAATAAATTAATCACTAGATTTGTTGACACAGCACACAGTTGCTTCCTGACACAATGTATACAAGGGGGAATTATACAATAAATAATATTTGATTTTGATCTGATTTGCACAAAGCATTATATTGTGCATTCCCTCCCTTCATTTATCATATCTGATTTCATCCCAAACTTTCAGCACTTACTTCATTCCCCCTACACCCTATTTAAACAGAGTGAGTTTGTAAAGCATGCAGGGACTAGTTGATGAGTTAAAATAAATTACATATATTCATGCCAGAAAGGAGATGAAAAGCTTCAAGTTAATGTGCACCTAGAAAATCATGCATGTCATAAAATAATAAATGTAAGTGAATTAAATAAAGGTCAAGATGGGTTTAAAGAAACTCAAGAACAAACTATAATCAGAGGCAATCAAGTGTGGGAGATATAGTTCATCTGGTATAGAAGGAAAGATTAAAGAATAAAGTTAAGAGCAACAAGATGATGAGAGAAATACATGTAATAAGTAAAAGAAGGTATATTAGAGCTCCAGATAAATACGATTTTTTACCAATTACATAAGAATCAAAAGATTACTAAGAAAGCAGTAGTGTCTAAAAATATTGAAAAAAAAACTGACAGTATGAGTAAAAATTACTTTTAAAAATAATATTTTTTTTCATTCATTTAAGATTCACAAAAGAATGTGAAGGAAAAGATGCAAGAAGCAATGTTACAAGACACACCTTTGGGGATGCAGAAAGAATATGAAAGAAAAACAGGTCCACAAGCTGATTACTAAACTGTAATAAAAGAGAATTAGTCAAAACTACCATGTCACGATGGGTTTGTCCACTGCGAATAGATATTACTAACGGATTTGCATAGTGGCAGAAACACTGACTGTTATCCCACCTCAAAAGCCCATAGTTCATATCTACGGCACATCCTGATGAAAACAGAAAGGCAGAGAAAGTTTTGCTTATATCTTTCAGGCAGTTCTTGCCAAGGGAAATAGGTAATGTCTTTATATTTTAGGAATAGCCTGAGATATAGGCATCAAACTGCTTGCTTAGAAATTGATGATGAAAAAGCAAAAATGCAAAAATCCTGACTATTCAAACTTGCTGCCTACTAGGTATGCAGAACTCCTATAGTTTAAGGAAACTACTTATTCCATCTCTTTACTCTCCTCTTCATTATAACTCCAAACCATGATTCTGTTATAAAAAAAATCTAAGTCTTCTACGAGAAGAAAATTTTTGAAGAGAAGGGGACAGTGATATATTTTATCACTCTCTTTAGTTGCRGTGGATATTGTACTGGATTAGGCTGGATTCTTCTAAATTGTTCATTAAAATTCAATTGTCTTCACACTCAGAAATAGCTCTCAGCTTGAAAGAGTTATCTGCAACCACTCAACTTGCACCGGAATGGTACACTTTTTTAGCCATTTCATCACTGTGGTTTTGTTTTATTTTATTTTATCTTTAAAGGAATGATTTCTAAAAGTCAGTGCTTCTGTAGGCAGTTTAAGGAGACAGGTGAAGTAAATGTAATGTGCTGGGATTCCTGAACCGCTTTGTTCACATTCTTTCCTAAATACTTTCTCATGGTGGRTTTGTTGTTATTGTTTTGAAGTGAAATTTATAGTAACTTGGCTAATGAGAGAAGGCCTAATCATAGGCTATGTCATAGTTTTGACTTATAATATAGAAGTCTAGGTAAACAGAAACGTGAAGAAAGACAAGCTCTTACTTTCCTTCACAATCCATATTCCTTTCAAACATTTTTGGCTCAGGCATTAAGCTTTCAGGGTTTTTTTGATGTATAATGGCAGGAGACAGTTTTTCCTTGCTGAATGCCATTTACTGGCACTAATACAAGGAATAAACACTAGTTTTGTGAATGGCCACACAATTTCCCTTGACTGCTGTCTGTTTCTCGAACACATAAAGGAATGGCRTATCCATAAGCATTATAGATAGCCGTTGTTATTTTTGTTGTCTCCATCTCATCACTTTTAGTCATGTTGATAAACCATTTTCTCTACTGCATGAAATCCTATGCGCTGGATCACAGGACAGACATGAAAGGATGGAGGAACTGGGAACGGAACATCAAGGGTGCAACCCTGTCTAACATGCTCTAGGTGACCCTGCTTGGGCAGGGGGGTTGGACTAGATGATCTCCAGAGGTCSCTTCCAACCTTACCCATTCTGTGATTCTGTGATTCTCTGTAGATCTGTCTTGGGTTACCTGATGAAGAAGTTCCAAAGCACAGCTAATTGCAAGGCAAGTAGTGCGCATGGGTGTACGTCTTGGTACTAGTTAACTAACTAGTTAACTGGGTTAACTGTTGTTAACTAGGAGGCAGAAAAGTTTCTATAATCTTTTTGCACATGACATGTAAAATGAGAAAGGCAACATAAGAGGAATGACAAAAGAAACAGAAGTAGGAAATGAAACAATGCATAAAAATACTACAAACTAGCAGAGTTAAAATAATGGGCAGAAAAGAATAAAGAACAGATGAATATAGCAATATGAGAAAGTAACTATAATAAAAATATGAAAGAAGGAGTTAGAGAAAAATAACCAGCTATTCAGACAAATACAGAGAGAAAATGAAAGTTTTGTATTGTATTGTCACTGACTAGAGAAATGAGATTATTTTGGTGAAATGAGACACAGCAACATAAATTGGTGAAGTGTAATACTCTGATCTTTGCATGCTGAGCTGGTCTCTCAAGACAATTTAGTATGTCTTAACAATAACTAGTAAACTAAATTGGATTTTCACTACCACCAAATTAACAGTTTATTTTTAGTGTTTATATACACTAGGGTTAGGGGATTTTTATTAGATTTCTGTGCTAATAAATGAGGAGCCCATATTTCACCTTCTCCTACTTTTTACATAAATTTATTATTATCAGGGTTATTTTTAAGTCAATCAGTCTTAATTGTTAATTTTTCTATAATCACTTATTTACCTCTAGCTTTCTCCAAGTTAATGAGAGCTATCCTAAGCAACTGGACTGTTTCATTTGCTTCATACCTCACCCACAGGGAGAGAAGAATAAGAAAAGGGAGGGGTGTATTTTCCAAAATTTGTAGAATAGGACTATTCTGAGCAAACCATATCATAATGCTGTAGCTCTTTAGCAATGGGCTCTGCGGAGGAAGCAATAGAGAAGTGACTGTATATTACAGTTTATAGATGTATCAGTGCTTAAGAACACATAAGAATAGCAAACCAGATAAATGGGAATGCTTTACAAACTTAATGTTAAAATAAAACAAACTGTCATCTTAATGTACAATTCAAAATGAATCTTTGGAGAGTCGGATTTATTTGGAATGCCTATAAGAACGCTGTCCAAGCCTGGAAAGGGACAGACCAGGACAGACTAGAACAATTGTTCTAGGTCTGGCTGTTCTGTCTCCCAGGCTGCAGCAAAGACCTCCACCTTCTTTCAGGGCCAACTTTGTGTGTGTGTTTTGTTGTCGGTGGTAGTGGATTTTTTGCTTGTTTGTTTGTTTAACTTCAGAATCATGGATTAGTAGTTGTTCCCAGTGTCAGTTTGGTCAGATACTGGCAAAGCCCATTGTAGACTGCTGCACAGGTCACGACCATTTTGCTGTTGCGCACACTGCAAATAGTTCACTTCATTCCTGTGGCTTCATGGTTAAATGTCCTGAGTTGTACTCTCCAGTGGTATCCTGCAAAGAGGTTTATAATAAAGTTATTCAGATCCCAGAGAACCTTATTCTGCTCAAACCAAGTGAAAGTCAAGATCTCACATGAAGACTACAGCAAACATTCAGGATTTGGAACTTGCAGTCAGGAATCTACTGTTTTCTCCCATTTTTTCCACAATAGGCAGGTGCTGACTTGGGCCCATGCCTCTGCAGCAACCCAGGAAGAGGAGCTTTTCCAGAGTTAGAACTTTGTCCATCAGACAAAGGTCTGCTCTTAACTGTCAGTATTCATTATTTCTGATGAAGACCTTAAATAAGCTGTAATTATTAGCTAGAGATTTTTAAATTTTGAATTTCTGAATATCTCTTAGATTCATATGCATGATTCTTTATCATGCTTTTCTGCAGCCTGGTTGTGTCATCTTTAGGAAATGAAATAACTGAATAAATAGAGCTTATCTATACAAGCACAGCATTCAGTGAGTCTGGGCTGATAGGTATTACATAAAAGTTTTAACCAGAGTTTTGTTACTGATATATTTCATTGAAAGGTAGGGATTTCAAGTGATCTGCTCTTTTGCTCTAAGCCAGATGAAATACATTTAGATCATCTCTAAGATGATTATCAAATACATTCTTTGACTCCAAAGGCAGAGGTATCATAAACTGAGTATCCAGTAGTTTCTTCCAGTACTTAAATGAAAGCTGAAAATTCCAAAGAAAAATGCCTACAGCTCCTGTTCTCAGCAGAAAAGACCTTCTCTCCACCCTCCTTTTGACACTTTTTTCTCTATTTCTTTTTCCTAACAGCACTGTATTAATTCTATAGCACCTGGGTGGGGGAAAAAAAAAAAAAAAAAAAAGAGAGAGAGGAGAGCAGAAGAGACCAGAGCCAAGCAGAGCAGGAGAAGTGAAAAAATATCATAGAATTCTATAAATGTTATGGAAGCAGAATGGTCCCAGAGAAAAATCAACAGCAATTTAGACTTAGCATATTAAGTAAAGAGACAATGCTTCCAAATTACAGTACTTATGAATGTCAAAAAAAGCAATGCAAACTATTAGAAAACCATTTTAGATTTACTTAGTAATGATGAGGTTTATTATATGCCAGCTAGTAAGAATACAAATTATCTTATCTCAATACTCTAAATTTTTGGAATCCTTAAATTTTGTCATCTTTAAACTGCTAGAGTAATTGTATAGTAGTGAATATGTTGCTCTGTTAAAAATAGAATATAATCATATGAGCAAAATAAGAAATGCTTAGGAATGGTTCTTGACATTGAAATAATGCATAAAATTTATCCCAWTTTTTTTTACTATTTTGGCTCTTGATTTCTTAGAAATGAGCATGCAACTTTTCCTGGATGCCTACGTGAATACAGCATTTAACTCTTTTGTARTACCATGTAGTTTGCAAGATAGATTGTTATTACCTGTGTTTTTCTTTGACCCCACTGTTACCATTAGTAAATATTGTACCATATTTACAAAGCAGTGAGAGCTAGAGAAAAAAACGTTAAGATAGATCTTTATTGRTCTTTTTTCTGACCCAGATGAATTCCACTAATATGATTCAAGGGAAAGGTAATCCCTCGTTCTTATAGGCCTAAGACTTCACTTTGACTATTCCAATTGAATATAGGAATTAAGGAAAGCTGCAGTTTTTAGGTAGCTAGAACCAAACTGAAAAACTTTGTCTATCAAACAATTCTTGAATAGTCCTTGCTGAAGAATTTTGAAAGAGAATTGAAGTTCTTTGACATATCTCAAACATTTACTCGTAGAAATTTGTCTTGTTCAGAACAGTACAAAACAAAAAAATAGAACATACATCAACTGTGTCAGATTTCTTGTACATTTTGCACACGGATGCATTCACTCATCACTTATACTGATGTTATTTCAAGAGAGAAAGTAAGAAAGAGAGATGTCACAATTTGGTTAGTGTCTAGAGTTTAAAAAACAAAACTGAAAACAACGAGTGAAAAACCCACTCACCTTCTTTTGAGTCAAAGGAAATAATGAACTCCTTTCTTTTTCAATGTCATGTAAAAAGATTATTAATATATTTTTATTTGTGTGATTTTGTTCCCCAAAAGAAAAAAAGAAAATCAGTTTGTGTTCTTCYTCTTCTTGTTTSCTGGCACAGCTATAATGCAATAGCAAGCATAATTTTAAGGATTAATCTTCAAAATATACCAGACTGAGCAGAATAGCCYGTCCAGCTGCTGGAATCAGGAGTGTAACGCAAAGGAGGAAATACAACCAAAGACGACAGCACAGTAGAAACACAGCAAGATTACAGACAGGCATTTCAGAGGGTCACTTTTCCATTGTCAGTTCTCCTACACATTTACACTTCCACTTCCTGTCCCATYTCAATGTTTTATGACTTCTCCATTTAATTTTATAACTTTGAAASGGTTTAGAGTAGTGGACTTCATCTTTCAATAGTACGTCATTCCTACAGACCGGCTGAYAGCTCTGCAAACCTGGAAGTGTACTGGAGATAAGGCTGAGGGCACAGTACGGCACTGTTTCATTAGTAGGTTAATTCTGCCATTGCCTCTCATCCTCAGACCTCTGTTGCACAGACACTTGGCAGGGCAACAAAGATAGAGAGGAATAAGGAAGGGAAGAGCAAAAAGGTCCTTCCAACATTTGCCAGAGTGACTTTACATGCATAAAGAACATTTACAGAAAGTTTAAAAGGAAGAAATTTTTATTAAACTATTTCAACAGAAATTACTACTACCACATCATTTTTTAGTTAGAAGAAGAAAATATGCATGATGGTAAACAAAATCCTTCTACTGCATGACTCAGYTCCTTCTATGACTTAATCAAGAAAATGATACTCTATTACTATGGAAATAGTTGAGATCTTTGGTCATGAATTTGCCAGAAGAGATCCTGAATTTTCAAGAAGAATTTTCTTGGTCTGTACAGGAAATGAAATTTAGAAAAAAAGAAGGAAAATGATGATTCAAAATTACATGTGTTTGGATTTGATATTGCTACTCCCTTTCCTTCAACGCTGATGAACCTTAATGTAAAAATTCACCTTCAATAAGGAAAAGGTGTAAAGTTCCAGATGAGTATTGTTAAAAATAGACAATATCTAAAAGCAGTTAAAAACGGTGAAAAAAAAAGACTCTTGGAACTTCAAAATCTTTTTGCTTTTTTTTTAATGTGACTGCTCACCTGRTATACTGTCTCTAAAACCACTTTGAAGAACATACATACTTAATTACCATATAGATACACAATTACTTTTTGGTTGGTGACAGAGAAATGGCTTGATAGTTTCAAACAATTTTCCCATCAAATGCTGCAAATTGTATAGCCTGAAAATATATAATATTTTGCTCTTTTACAAACAGGCCACATTCAAGTGAAGGTATCTGGGTTTCTAGATGGATTCAAGYAATATAGTGAAATGAAATCGTAACCTCAATAGTTCTGTGATTCAGTGATTTAGCTTCCCTATGATGCAATACAAACCATTTCTTCCTTTAAAACARTGACTTTCTTTGACAGCTGTTTGTTAGCTTGAAAAATGTACATGTTTTTCTAAACTAATACCTCATTCTCATCCAGGGTAATTGTAAATTGTCTTTTGTTTTCAGAATTCCCTAGTGGCCCAGAGGCCCTAGGCTGAGGCTCCCTCTGTGTTTTGGTCATTCCATGAACCAAACGAAAGGACTTATTGTCAAAGAAAGTATTCAATTTGGGTAAGGTTACTAGTATCTGGCTCACATTCTTATCTATATAACTTTTTCAAATGTTATGCTTATATTTCCTGTTAATACCATCTGAGAAGATATTTAATGTTGCCAGCAACTGCGTTTTAAAAAAATAATAGTCATTTAGCTTTAGAAATACCCTGACCTATTTAAGACTATACCCTTCTGTTTGCTAAAAAAAGACTGAAAAATTCCATGTATAATTTTCACTTTTTAATCAGTTGGTCATGCTACCTCTATACCAGTGGGTACCTGACCTCATCTCAGATGTGTAGGTAGTACAGGCTTTGTTCAGACTGCAGTGCTTAGTTCAAATGAGAAATTCTCACAATTTGACAATGGGTACAATCAGATATGAGAAATGCCTAAATGTAGCTACGTGAAAAAATTTCATATACATGAAGCTTCCTGGATCTTCTCAGAAACATCAGACCTAAGCTGTCAAATGTGGGCAGGAAGCAGATGTAAACCATAAATGTTCCCCAGAGACCTAATCCTTTTGGTATAGTCTGAAAATACCCAACACTGACTAATGGTATTTTTACTGGAGGAAACAATCATGGCTACATTTTGCATACCAGTGTTAGCACACTGGCCAGGGGAACTGTATTCATTCATTTTCTTAGGGAGCTGGAGTTAAAATATTGCACAAAGGATGCTGAAACAGGTTCATAGGCCAAAAGATTTATTTATGAGTTTGGTAGTTTGTGCAACAAAACCATACACAAATCTTCATTTTCAGGATGTACTGATCACTGAGGCTGTAGAGATGTTTGTAAACTGGCAGGTTATAGTTGGTGATGCGTTTGGTTTTCTATGCTCCAAAAGCTGGAAGTCAGACCAGACAGCCATATCCAGAGTCATCCAGGTGCCATAGGAAGAAAATATTTTGACCTTTTGTGCCAGATATCCAGATATCTGGATATCCAGAAAGTATATTGCTCSTATGCTCAGATATTACCGAATGTTATTCTTGCTCAGCTGATCAAAACTTCTGTGTTTGAAAGTTTTTTTTTTACTTACATATTTTATTATTTTGGAGCGGTACTTTACTATCAGTCCACAAAGTACAAGTTCCTGAATACAGGTCTAAAGGTAAGTTTTTAAACAGGCTCACTGGGAGATCAGACAGGCCTTTAGTTGCCAAATTAAGTATTCCAGGTTTCAAATATGATTTGCTAAAGAGGGGATTTTTTATAAGTAACAAAAGTGTTTCTGCTCTGGAATGTTGTAGAAATTCAGAAATAGAAAACAGATCCCAAAGTTATTTCATATTTATATGGGCCCATGACACTGGTTTACCATGGTCTGCTATTTTTAACTAAGGCCATTCAGATGACCACTGAGGGGCCAAGAAATTGTTAAAAATATAGGACATCCACTTCCATGCTTTTGTAAAATTATTCATGGACAGGAATCCAGCACTGGAGTACCACAGAATATGGCCCATTACATTACATCATTTTATTCTTGCTTTTGGTTTAACAGGATGGCAAGGAGTCATAATAAACAAACGTACAAATTGAATAGGTTTTCACTTTAGACTAAGGCATCCAATTTTAGATGTCCACATGAAGATGACTACRTGCACACCAGATTTCTAACCTCCCATTTTACTTAAAATCTAGTCAATAGTGTCAACAGAATCTTGAGTCTCGGCAGTTGGCTGAAAAACTCTTTACGTTCAGTTGATTTAATAGATCTCCATTAGTTGTATTGGGAGTGTAAATATTTGGTTTAGRTATTGACTCATAAATTTAGATGTCTTTAGTTTTGAACTGAACTCTATCCATGGACCTACATACATGAGGGTCATACATGGCTACAAAATAGAAAGAAGGAATAGCAGAAGGAAGCATAATCCTTTTGTTAAGGGAARGATAACTACAGCATAAGGTAAAGAGAAATAAACTAATGATAAATAAAGAAGAAAGAAAAAGGGCAGTTGTGGTAAACAAAGTATAGTAGAAATGGGAATGGCAAAATCAATACTCTATTTTAAGAGGCTAACTGWGACCAGGCTTTGGGTAAAGTTCAGTGGCTATTCACATTCTCCAGTGTGTGCACAGAGYCAGTTTTAGGAGGAAGTGGTAGCTTATCTTAGGGAAGAAAGAATCTTCAAATATACCTTGCCCTTGAAAATGCCCTTTGATTGTACATTTATCTTAGACCAACACACCTCCAAGAGTTCTTCTTTTTAAAATATGATTCCAGAATTAGGGAAAAAAAAAAAAAAGAGAGAGAGAGAATTTTGATGATTGCTCTCTGATGTGTATATTGGGTGAAATGGAATATTTTCATTATGGGAGGCTGTTTGTGAAAGCACTTTTTAGGGAGACTTCATATTCCTCACATTTAGTAAAATCAGTTTCCTCATCTACTTAAGTTGGCCCAAATCAGAAGATTAATTTAATAAGAGCAGAAACCRTGTTAAATTCATTACGTGAATTCAATAGCAAGTAAAATTCGTAGGAAAAAAAAATGTGCTCAATTATTTCTCCTATTATGATAAAGGAGCTAATGTGTAGTAGGAGATGATTTGGAGATTTGGCACAGCCCAGCATGCTCTCTGTACGTTTGTACATATGCATGACCAAATCTATGAACATTTAATCAACTTTCAGCAAGTCTTCACATTTATATTTGCTCTCCAACCGTTTATCATATTGTCATTTTACTGCATCTGGAATTTACTGCATCAGTCCCTCACTACCACTCTGGAATCCCTCAGATTCACACTGACAGGTTGATGATTGCTGCGCTCTGATGCTTATTTCAGCAAGATTTTCTTGCTAGGCTGAAGCAGAATAGCAAAAGTTTAAGATTTCCCCAGGTATCTCTGTGATAGAGCTTTTTCTGTTGGTAAACTTATCATATGACATTATGAAGGTTACATCTGTAAAAATCCAGTACTTACTAACCATAAACTTCCTCAGTTTTGTAGTTGGTCTCTGCATGAGTACGGATTAGACTTATGCTTTAGAGCTACGTGATTGCAGATACTACTTTCTTCTACTCAGTCAGCAGAAAAAATCTCTAATTATGCTGTAGGCCCAGTCAACAGAGTCAGCAAAACAAAACTCATTATGTATTACAAAAAATTCAGTAGTGAACAGCTCATGCAAATTCTTCATGGAGTTACAGAAAATAGATTCTTTGTTAGCAGCGAAAAAAAGTTCTGACTTGCTGTCACCTTGATAAGTTCTTGAACTCCTTTCTTTTCTTTCCTCAGTAGATTGAYGTTACCATTTCTTACATTCTCCTTGCTATTATTTTGGCCAAGTTCCTATGTTACAGACGTTGCAAAAAACTGTTACTTGAAATTATGAAAATTCAGTAACTCATACTCCATAAAAATATTAGTTTGAAAAAACACATGTATGTAGATTATGATTAGTTTGCACCGTAGTAAAACACAGCCCATGTTTCCCTACATTTTTTTTTCTATATTCCACAGGTTCAAGAGGGYGAGTGAGCAACATATGCATATGCCTGTTTAATCATTAAGTCTACTGTCTCTGACTTCCAAYCATTTCAGTAAACTTTGTGTAACTTATCTGAAAAATCTCATCATATCAAGACAAGTCTTGAGCTGTAAATCTTCACTGTTTCCATGGTCTCTTGCACAATATATAGATTTTGCATATTTTCTTTTTGTCTACTTTTCTACTCTTTCAATGGATCGCCATTTATACTTAACATCTATTTTTCTTCTGCTATATTTCCAGTATACTTATTTCTCGCTTCATTGTTTCTGTGCTCAGACTGAAACATGAAGGATGACATAGTCATCTTCCTTCAGTCTTCTCTACCACATATACATACATATATTTTAATGTGTATTTCATGGGGACATCCTTGCAAGGAGATAGGTTGCTGATTGCCCTGCACTTGCTTTTGTAGTCTCTGCTTTTCTATTTTGTAGTTCTCAATTACATCAGAGATAATAGCAGTCAGAAAAAAAGTGAAAAAAAGCCAAGAAAAAATGTAATGARGGAGATTAGATTTACAATGAAGGGCATATTAAATTGGATATTTGATCATTTTGAGCACTTTTCTTTCATAAAAAGAAACCTCTAATATTAGCAAAAGCCAGAACGATATTAAATCTAAATTATGTAAAAATCAGATATCCTTGGAAGACTAGAATTGAAACCACCCCCTCAAAAAAATCCAACACACAACCAGCACAAAAGCCCCAACTCCAAACAACCTGTCATAAAAAAAGCTTAAAAGTGTAGAAAGTAATTTTTAACTTTAGACTTTTTAACTTTTCTTTGCTATGTATTTTTTTCCTGTAGTCAGTGACATGCTTTTTAGTGCCATTAACCTAACAAGGTTCTAGGCTTAGTTATAAAAGTACTATTTTCCTTTTATGAACATAAATATACTATAGGCAGGAATTCTGTAGTGAAACTTTTCATTTTCCTCAAGATTTTGTTTATATTTTTTTCAAATTATTACGGTGCTTAAAGACATAGTTAGAGATATAGAATTTTTGCCTCTTAATTTTATTTTCTTCTAARTGCTCTCCTAGAATGTTTTTGGAAGTACATAACCATATTTTTAYGCACTCTATCCCTGAAGAATATTACAGCATTATAGAATGATTGAAGTTAGAAGGGACCATTAGAGATCATCTAGTTCAACTCTTTGCTCCCGTGTTGTCACCTAGACCAGTTTTCCCTGGACCATATCCAGTTAGGTTTTAAATATCTCCAGGTATGGAGGCTCTGAAAACACTCTGGGCAACCTGTTCTAGTGCTCAGTCACCTTCACTTTTAAAAATTTTTTCCTTATTAAAAACTTTTTCCCTTATAATTTCCTTATAATTAATTAATTTTGTTATAATTTATTATACTGAAATTAATTATAATTAATTAAATAATTATAATTATTAAGATGAAGCAATTAATTTATAACTAATTTTATACAAAACTATGAATATTTCTTGCAGATATGTTTGGCTATGTAGGTCTGGTTAAACTATTCGAGTTCCCCACTGAAAGAAAATTGAGATAAATGATCATATATCTGAAGCCTGGAAAGTCTTGTATAATTTCCTTGTCTTCAGCTATGTTGCTCCTGATCCACACAAATAATAATAGTAGAATCAAGTTCTGTACAACCCCTTTCATATTCTTTAAAATACAGCCTTTCATTTTGAAAAGATAAATTCCATCTGTAATTTTAAATGGTACATTTACATAGTTTCCTAACATTAGTATTTCTCTTAAAAATTTAAATTATGGTCAACTTCAACTGAGCAATATTGCTCCGAACTGTAAACTGCCACTGTTATGACATTATTAAAGCCTTCTATAAATTATAGACAACAAACTAGCAAAGTAATCCATTTTAACCTTCAAGGACAGGCTTCATGAAAAATGCATCAAAAATAAGTTTCAACTGTAGTGTGAATAAGAATTTTTAAAACACTTTCTTTGAATAAAGACCTCGCTCAACAGACCTTTCAGCCTTAACACAAATATGTGATAGAAATGAAAGAGTCACAGAAGATATATACTAATAATAGCTTTTTGTATGTGTCAGTGGGTATCTGCAGGCAGACTCAGACCCAAATCACTGCTGTTACTGGTCAGTTTTCATATACTTAAATTACCCTTTTACTTGAACAGCATAGCTACTGTTTCTTACAACAGAAAGAAAAAAAAAAAACCCGAAAGGACAGAATGTATTGTAATACTATTAATCAGGAAGTCATACAATGGCATATGGATGACAATTTATCTTCTGTTAAGTTAAGGACACATAACGCTGGATATATTCACAAAATTTCAGTCACATCGCATGAAAAGTGAACAATTGCTCAATTGCTTTCTCATTTGTTTATGTATTTATTTTAAAGTGAACAAACAGTACAGTTTTGAGAGGCACAGAAAAGAGGGAAAGACAGGGGAAAATGATCTGAGAAAAGATAAAATGATATACTTCTGTTTCAACAGAGTAGGTTAGGGTAACATTTTGAACCTTACAAGAATGTCTGATCTCACACAGATAATTTAGTTTCATGATTTTGATCTGTGAAAGTCCCCAAATTATAAGATACTTTTGCATACAGAAGTATTTTAATGACATACAAATGTCCCATTATAATCACCCAAAATTGGGCATATGCAGACATGCTTGCTCAGATAATGGTTGCATTAGTTGAATTTGTAATACATTGGCTCMTCATACTACATTTACCTGCAATTGTAGTGCATTTTTTCCATAGAAACTTTGTCTCAACAACAGTAGAGAATGCATGGCATTTGTTTTTTTGGACARCCATTCAATTTTATTTGAATTTTAAGTTTTTTTCCTTTTTTCAGTATATTGGCACGCAACCTGTTCTTTGAACACCATGCTGACTTTTCAGATTTTTTTTGCAGATGTATAGAGAAGGCTCAGTCTAGGTTACTCAGGGAAATTTAATTACCGTATTTCCTGACTATGAATGCTATCAGAACTTTTAAAATGTTCAAGAGATGCCTTGTCAGTACTTGCCTCAGAGAGTACAGAGTGAATTGCTATAAAYATTACTGCTGGGGAAAGAGAGCAATTGACACCACTTCCTTGTTGCTTGTTGATTTTTCTTAACAAAGGACTTGTTTATTAAAACTACCTCTAATCAGGAGAGTCTGAGTTCATGTAGGTAAAAAATAATTCATTCATATAAAAAATAAAAAAGTGGCAGATATGTTTTCTGCATAGTTCAAAACATTACTTTATGCTTACAAATGAATCAACCAAAGTCAACATGTACACTAAATGTAAATACTTTCTTGAACGTTCAGTTATAAATATAAATAAATGTGATACTCCCAACTAGTAATAAAGAATTAATAATCATTTTTTTCTGAACAGTCTTTGTCTATCTGTAATTTTACTAATGCTGAAGAAGATAACTTACTTTATAAAAAGAATACCATAATTAAGACCTCCATAATAAGTCTCAAAATTCTTTTAAATTGGAACTGGAATGGAAAATTAGCCTTCTACCGAAGAACACGTAATCTGTGCTGATCTGTTTGTTTAGATCATAGGGTGTTTTTCTATCAAAGTTTGATATTTCTTTTAAATAAATAGTCATGTTTCYATGAAAATGTTCTTTTCAGATTCAGCAAGGATTCCCAAAAGACAAAAATGAGAGCGAATGAAAAATGGAAATAATGACACCTACCTGAAACTGCATTTTTGGTAGTTTGGCCTCCTATCTTTTTACTTTTATGAAGAGTATGTTTTTTTCTTTTTTTCTTTTTTTTTTTTTTTACTTTTTTATTAAAAGTTTCAAGAGCTTTATTTGTTTTTATTTCCAGAATAGCAACAACAAAAATTCAAGAGCTCAATTGTTTTATTGTTGACAATTGTTTTCTAGCCTATCCTTTTTTCTTTTTCTTTTCCTTTCTCTCTCTCTCTCTCTTTCTTTTCTTTAATTTACTTCAAGGGGCTCACATTCAGATTTTATTTTCACATAGTGTCTTCACATCAGTTTGTACCTAGGAGGCTTTGTTAATTTGCCTAGTAAGTGTTGAATCAGTGGGTACCTAAGCCATATGGTATATGCTCCCAGAAGAAATGAATGGCAGAAGCTATTAAGCAGAAAAAATGTCAGAAATTGGATTTCTGCTACCACAGTGCATGAATGTGAATGTGCTAACATATAAATCTGGTTATTCATATAAGGAATTATTCATTATTGTTATTATTTAAGAGTATAGTTCAAATTAGTACTTCGGTTATATTGTTCTGCTGTGACTTTGCACAGTGCACCAAAGCCTTGCAGAATGAATTTGTCAGTGAATTGAACCTAGTTAAAAGGTAAAAATCCTYTTCAAAATTTTTTTGTAAAAGGAATAACTAACATGGTTCTTCTCTAAGAGACAGCATCATCAAATGGACAGTAAAAAGTCTAGAAGAATAACATGGAAAGATAGACATTTAGGTGGATTAAGATTTAAGATGGTGGTCTCAGAAGAACAAACATAAGAAATTAATCTATAACAATTTAATGTTAAGGAATTTGCATTTCTTCCCTTTAAAACAGCCTACATAGGTGACTCTGCATGCATGTCATTCCATAATACAATATATACATACATAATTGTATACTACACAAATGGACTTTCAAACTATTCAAATAAATGTGCTATCAGTTACAAATCACATATTTTCATTAAGTCATTTGTTCTAACTGCAAAAAATGACTAGAAAACTCTTAGATGAAAGCGACCTTGATCAGCAAATAAAGGCTTTCCAGTGTGATAGAAAAGAGAAACAGGACTGTTCTTGGGCCAAGATGCAGGAGCCAGAGACAGTATCTGGGAGGAAAAAGAGCRCAGGGCTACACCAAAGCACACTGAAGTTCAAGAACCTTTTCCACTTGTTTTCAGTGAGCTTCAAATCCCTAAACTAAGGAAACACCCAGAGAGCTACTTTCATTAACATAACACTTTCCTCATTCTTTCTTGGCATCTCTCCATTCTTTTGCAGTGTAAAAGAATATTGCTAGATCCCCCTTTTATTGTCTGACCTACRTGATGGCTGAATTTACCACCTACAAAGGAAGGAAGAGTGAATACAGAGAAAATACTCATCAGCAAGGCACAGAGGGGTCAGGGCTGCTCTTCTGTGCYGCAGAAGTCAGCAACCAATGGTGTTTTCAAGTGGACTGTGCAGGTTAAATTTATAGTTAGGACCCCCCGGTTCCCTTTCGGTTYGTAGCATAGAAGATAAAGCTGCTTTTCAGAGTAAACTCAGAGATGCAAAAACAATCTGTTCTGAGACAGAAGAGTACCAAAGAGAATATTGTTTGGTAGACAGTGGAATTTAATTAAGTCAAGTTACCAAGGATTCAAGTTCTCTGTCTCTTACCTCTCTAATTAAACACAGCTGTCTTGGGTCTTCTTAATACCCCAGTGCAGGAAGAAAAAGCACTTCCTGTGGTTGGCCTGACTGGCTGACCCTCTCATTTCAGGCTCTGTTATTAATGAATTGTGCTTCCTTTTCCACAGTCCACTAGTCTGAGTCACTCCCTTGCTGTCTACTAGCTTTCACATAAGTTGTAGGTGCTTAATTATCTTTTCAACTTTTACCCCTTATTTAAATTTGGGTGAATGTGTTTCAAGGGTTGAAAAGTTTCCAGTGGAAGCTGAAAGCCAAAAATGCTTCTCTCTAAACCTCTTAAAATGACAGGTGCTTAGAATAGTGAAGCTCATGAAAACATGACAAATTATGGCTATTATATGTATATTTAAAATTATCTTTATTTGATTTTTCTGCTTTATATTAATGCTATTACCATGTCTATTAATTTTATTTAACTGAAAATAAATTTTGGCACACTACATTAGCTCCATTTAGATTCCTTGGTTCAGACACTCATGACCTAACATGTGGGCTTCCCCTCACAGAGAGGGGAAGAAACTAATCTTCTTATGTCTCCCTTACTTGGTATTAAGCTTTATTTTCTAACAGAGACCCATTCTGTCGGATGAAGAGAGTCGATTCCAAACTATTCTCTCACTGTGGTTGATTACTCTTTTCTGACTTGTCTTATGAAACAATGGCTTGAAGTTTAGCTCTTCTCTGATTGTGAAGTTTTTGCTCATCATATAGGATTCATTTTTAATTGAATTCCACAGGCCAGAATATACATCAAAACAAAACAAAAAAACTCTCTCTCATGATAAGACTTGCAGTAAAGTACCTGATAGGTTTGTACAGATATGGAAAAAATACAAACAGCAAATACAAATGTATGTCTCTATTTATTATTTGTTCCGTTGCTTATGCAGGAACTCTTAGTAAGGGAATCCTACTCCCTACAGTGCCACATTTTCAGTTTTGTTCATTTTTTTCCTTACATTCGRTAGACCTTTCTCACTGCACCAATTCTGACCCTTTCCTGTTCCACATTTTTCATTTTGTCACTCTCAGATCTCACTTCTCAAGGAATTTTTTATCTTCTGTTTTTCTACTTTTCCTCCTAAACTAATCAGTAATTGAATAGCTTATGATTTCATAGATGTGCCTTCTGTGGCCTGTAAGCTTGACACTGAATCACAGTAGCAGAGTATAGACGGGRGATTAAATTCTTCTGTGAGGCTTTCTACAGACTTCCACAGTCTGTAGTCTTCCACTAAATCTTCCTACTCAGTTTGCACCTGGAGATTTTGCTTTTATAGATAGGCCTTTTTAGAAATTAAAAAGAAAAATGTTACAGAACCTCAGAGGGTAAATAGGACATAATGTATTATGTGGGCTGGATATGGTTTTGTGTTTGGAATCTCTAAACTATAGGATTTCCTATGAATTTTCTTCATGGACTCACAATATGAACCTTAAATCAGATATTAACTAATAAATTCTGCTCTGATTGATTGCTTGTGTATACCTTATTCATTTGAAACTCTCATTTGGTCTTCATTATTCTTCACCAAATAACAATAGAATCAATTTATTGTCTGATTTGCAAGATAAGGATATGGGAGTTACTTCCCTGTAATAAATAAATAAATAAATAAATAAATAAATAAATAAATAAATAAATAAAGCTGGCTCAAATAAGTGCATTACACATGGTCTCTAAAATCTAATTGAATGCTGGAAAGTTATAAGTACAAATTAATCTGAATATTGATGCAAACCAACATGAACATATTGTAGTTTTGAGGAGTCACTTAGCTATTATTTTTTCTAATTGCTGGATAGACATTATTTAACTAAAATAATCAGTTATCTATTAATACTGCAATCTATAGCAATAAGAAATGCTACTTTCTAATAAAACTGCTCCATTCGTGATATGAAAGAAGGATCCGCTAAAATCCACARTTTTCATTATCATCCATTTTTCCCCTTGATTCAAAAAGTTATTTAGAGAAAGTTGCAAGAAGCTGTGACTGCAGCCTTTTTCCCAGTTGTGTCCCCAGAAAACTACTTAGCAAGCATGGAGGGAATCATGGAATGATTTCTTTTTCTGGAAGGTAACTGCAGACTAAGAGTACGACAGCTGCACTACTATAGCTTTTCACAGTTGTCAATTAAGAGGAAACAGATCATCAAAACTTGAATGCTTCATTTTATAATGATCTTCCATATTGTGTTACTTTAAAAGACAAGTGCCTCTTGACAAAGCTAAAAAAAAAGGGGGGGCGGGGGAAGAAGCTTCCAGTGCCGGCAGCTGACATTTTACAAAAGTTTTTTCCAATGCAAGTTGAAAATAGTGAGGCCTATTCTCAATTTATCGGCTCTCAATGTTAATGCAAACAATATTGAGCATAAAGGCAGATTAATTTTAAATCAATTCTGTGATATCATTTTCTATTTTTCTTTTGTTTGTTTGTTTAAAACCTTAAAGACGTCTCRCAGAGTTTTCACAGACCCCAATAGGAGGAAAACAAGGATATTGCCTGCTTTTCCTGCATGTTTCTGGATTCATCTCTTCAAACAAGAGAAGGTAAAGGAGATAAGATTGTTCAGGAGTGATGCTAAAATACAATTAATTCTACAACCAATGTTGTAGTCTGGCAGAACACTCCTTACTCGGACAGATTACCACTGAACTCTTAATTGGGATGGATCATCACTGGGAACAAGGCTTTGGCATGACCACAGCATCTGTATAATACATAAATATTTTTGTAATGAGCCCTACTGTAGTTCCTGATAGATTGTACCAACTCAATCCACAAGTTGTTTTTCTCCCTTAGTGCATGTCCAAAAATGCCACATTCACTACAGAATTGTGCCTAAAGCAGTAGATTAAATTAGATAACATGAACACTTCTGGGAGGAGCCAGTTACACTTAAACTCTGCTACATCTTATCAGGTAGCTTGCATTTTTTTTTAACGTAAGTTCTTTGTACAGCGCTTAGTATGGGGCCTAGTCTGTTTGACATCCCCAAGCACTGTGCTACGCAAACCATGATTATAAATAACAAATAATATAACACTACTATCTAATGATTACAATAAATTGCCAGAGATCATGCTTCTCTGATATCATTTACATGCGTTACTCAACCTTTTCATTTTTTTCCTATTATTAAGAGCATTATATATATATGTATATGAAAAAAGAAACCACTGTTTCCTCTTTCTTAGAGTAAAACAAAACAAAACAAAACAAAACAAAAAAACTTCCCCCACCAAAAAAAAACAGATATGTTCTTTCAGAGTAGTAGGACTGTTCCCAGTGTTCCCAGAAGGAAACAGGACCACTTAAAATTTAAGAGCTAAATTATGCTTTAGATCTGTGAGGTTCCACTGGACAAAGCAGGTAATATGCATCTCAGACCTGAATAGCCCATTTTAAAGCTTTCTTAATAAAAACCCAGGCTCCTGGGAATGAAACATATGCAACAGAGATGTTTCTCCCTTAGAATACACTGATTAGAAACTTGTGGAGTAGGCAAGGTCATGGCTTCTACCACAACAGAAGCACATTSCAAATCCAAAGAGAAAGCTGAAAATTACACCATCACTCAAGTGTCGGAGGAACACGAGATCTCTAAGCATCATAACTTTAAGCATGTCTGAAGACTGACATAATAATGCACTCTGCAATTATACATAATTGTCCACAGTCTTTATTAACTTGAATCTTTTTTCTTCCTTATCCTTCTTCAAATAATATTTCTGTACATTATTTATTTGCAAAATATTTCAGAAATACTTAAATAATGCAAGTTAATGATGCACCTTAAAAAGATTAAAAAAAAAAAAAAAAAGACTTAGAGAAGTTGCCAAATATGTAAATTTAGGAAAA
>NW_028186535.1:2917934-2942955 GCF_003343005.1 Rhea americana
GTTTGTATCGATAAGGACGTTTAGTGTAGTAGTGGTACTATTGACCAATATGGTCTCATAAGATGTCATTTTTCACAATTTTTCCTTTACAATTTTCTTTGCTTCAGGTTTCTCACTAAAGAGAACTAGATTCTATCAATTTAATTATAACTATGAAAAAAAAGACAACAAAAAGTTCTTGTTTATATTTCATGTTTCATGTTCTTCTCATCTTCATTCAACTCGAACATGTATCTCACAGCTTATGTAATACAATAATAAAAGGACAACATTTTATTCCTTCCTCATCTTTAATATACAAGTACAAGAACAAAAAATATTACAGTGCCAGAAACAGACTGAACAACAAAGAGAGCAATACAGCTCTTCCTCTGAGACCTGGTTGTCTCTGAGTTTTTTAACATCCTGGAATCCACACAGAAATTCACAAATATGCGTTGAACTGCGCAAAATGATCTGTGAATGGGTTGCTTTTTAGTAGACTACCTCTTTTTAAACTATTTTTAATTAAAAAAAAAATAGTAAAGATCTTTTCTTCTGCCCTGAAATGCATCTGAAAAGATTTGAAAGCAAGGAGGAGTAGATCTTTGGTTGGCAGCTATAGGACCTTTCATTTTAAAAGGAATATTTGTTGTTTAAAGTGATTTATTAGATACATACTTAATCCCTGAGCACTGCCAGTTGAATCTAGTTAGAAGGTCAGTAACTGTCAGGTACGCTCTACCTCACTAGGTTTTATTAACCTTGGGTTCCTGTTATTAAGTCTTCTGCCCTAATATTTTGATGTGATTATATCTGAATGTAGTGTCATCATTTCCTAATCTCTCTGTTAGGAGTCACTCATCATTTTGAAAAATATTTTGGCAATGTCTATTTGTATTTAAGCAATTGCTTAAACTGTTTTACAGACTTTCTTGTTTGTTTTCCTGTTTTGCTGGAATATGGTCTTGTTAGAAATAGCATTCAGTTCTTTCAAATTYGTATCCGTGTGTACATGCATGTACGATTAATACATACCTGCCAATATTAAATGAAAAAAAGGTTGCAAGAAAATATMAAGTATAAAATATTTATTCCAGAAATTCATTGGTGTTTCCAGTTCAGCAAAAGATCATTGGTTCTTCATCTCATGTGACAAGTGTTCCAACACTTATCTTTAAGGCTGAGTTCCTTCCTTTGCTGAGTTATTGTCTAAAGTCATATCCATTACATGAGAAGGTGATGAGACTTCATAAAAAATATCTATTTCATCAGGGGAGCCTATTAATTTGCRGTGTTCATTGCAGGGACTGTAAACTAGCACAGAGCACAGGCATTCTAGCAAAGAGTATTTGCTTTTATTTCATATTCCTCCTTGGATTTTGTAGCAAGATTTGAAGAAGGAAAAGTTTTGTATGAAAATTCACCTAAAAAATATTGTTATGAAATGCAAGAGCATTTTTAGTGAAAGCTCAATAATATATATACCATAAATAAATCAACAATAAACACTAAAATCACCAAAAGCCAATAACAATATTTTGGTAGTCCTTTGTAGCTATTGCCTCTCATTTATTGATATATTGTTCTTTCAGAGCTTGTGAATCTCTTTCTGGAATTTGTGCAGTAACACATGAGATATGTAGCTTCTTCCATCTGCTTCTGGCTCTGAAGKGAGGCCTTTCCCTCTGGATGAATCACTTTTCTAATTCTTCATGAAGCATCTACTGTACTTGTGACATTTTATTATTTTTATTAATAACAAYAATAATAATAATAAACYCTCTTTTCCAGGTGGAAAATCAAATTTTAAAACAAAATATATTCAAAGTGGAAAAATTATAAATAATTATCTGAACRATGACTGTACAAGAAAAAGGCATTCAGGAAACAATAATTTTTTACTTCCTTTCTGGCCTGTGCTACTTCTTTGAGTCTCAGTGTGAGACCCAACTATAACTCATTCTTGTCATCATATATTAATAGCTCAGTCTGGTGGGGAGGTAGTTTGTATCTCTGCATTTTTTAAACATGCAAGATTTGCAGTGGTTGCATCTTTTCATCTTTGGCAGTTTACTTTGAAAACTTATGTTACTAATCGTATTTATGGCATTTATCCTCGATATGAACTAGTCATCTGACATCAGTTTCCAATATATAGTTTTCAATGCATAATACAAAAGTTATGATCTTACATAGACAAGTAACTAATTTTATGTATACATAAGCATGTGCAAAATGATTTACATGACCATCCTGAGTACTCCATTTTCTCCACTCACTATAACTTTTCTCTGTAATATACATATCAAGTATTTAAATTTTGCTTCCAACCATTTTCATGCTTTAAGTATCACAGTGAAAATTTTGAGAGATGTTAYGTAAGCCCTCATCCTTTTCTTCAGGATACTGTTTAGCTCTTCGTTTCCTAACCGGTGTTTGTAAAGTTGAGTATTCCTGTCTAAGCATAGAAGCTTGAGCTTCTCTATGTTAAAYGGCATTCTAACATATGTTACTAATGTTACTTGTTTTCTGGTATGTTTTTGCAATTATTTACAGAATCCCAGAAAGGCTGAGGTTGGAAGAGCATGATGCACCACCAGAGGGGCGTCCAGGATTCTTTCAGATTGTGGAGTTGCACTGAATTCGAGAGACTGTCATTTGCCAAGTGTGAGAATTTATTAGAGCTAAGAGGTTCTAACAAAGCTAACAGCACATMGAAGCTAGAAATATAACAGAACTGAAATATATATACATATCAGAGCGCTACGGTTCAATCACAGGTGCACGATATGATGACTACTTTCACCCTTTCCTTTAAGGACACGCCACTCTTCCAGTACAATTTTCCCTGGATTCTCAGGCAATGAGTGCGCACACTCTACCCCTTTTCTTGAGAGCCACTCCTCCAGCATAGTTTTCCTGGTTTTCTCTAACAACAGGTGCACAATACAGCAACTGCTCTAGCCCATTAAGGACCACTCTTTTGGCCTAATTTTCCCCAGTTTCTCCCCACCACAGTTGTGATGTCAGAGGTATCCCACTAACGAGTGGRTCCTTGGGTYTGCAGGCCAGCTAACCATGTGYCCAAGTCCATAMAAATGTATGTGGTTTACTCCTTTTTATACCCAGCCAGCACAATACCAGCCCACAGCCATACTAAGGCAGCACGGCTCTAGCCAGTAACAGCATGCACATCAGCAGGCGACCTTGTGCTCAGCCTACAGGACCTCTCCATGGGTAGCAGTGCACCCATTAGCAGGTTGTTCTGTGGGGAATGTTGGGCTGCATGACRTAACAGCCAGAGATGGTGTGGGTCTGTGGTGTCACTTCCCCTTTGTCTGGATTTATCAGTCATGGGCTAGAGGATGCACCTCCAGGCTACAACAGCACAGTGTGGTGGCATTGGCCCTGATGCACCCAGGGATTGGTCACTTTTGGGGAGTACCCCAGAGCAAATCTCTCTTCTATGAGCTGCACTAGCCAGAGGACCATGCTTGCCTGTATGATGTGTGTCAAAGGGAACTCTGGAGATGTCTTTGGAGTCCACCTCTACCCCTCCTGCTCAAGTAGGGTCATCTAGAGCACATTACACAGGACAGTGTCTGGATAACTTTTGAATATCTCCAAGGATGGAAACTCCACAACCTCCCTGGGCTATCTGTTCCAGTGCTCAATCACCTTCACTGTAAAGAAGTTTATCCTCACGTTCAGACGGAGCTTTCTGTGCTTCAGTTTGTGCCCACTGCCTCTTGTCCTGTCACCGGGCACCACTAAAAAGAGTCTGGCTCCATCCTCTCTCCACTGTCTCTTTAAATACTTTTACACATTGATAAGATTCCTCATCAGACTTTTCCTTCTCAGGCTGAACAGTCCCAGCTCTCATAACCTTTCCTCATAGGAGAGAGATTCCAGTCCCTTGATCATCTTAATAGCCCTTCACTGGTCTCGGTCCAGTAGCTCCATGTCTCTCTTGTACTGGGGAGTCCAGAACTGGACACAGTGCTCCTGATGCGGCCTCACCAGASCTGAGTAGAGGGGCAGGCCTCGACCTGCTGGCAACACTCTTCCTGATGCACYCCAGGAGCCCATTGGCCTTCCTGGCCACAAGGGCACATTGCTGGCTCATGATTAACTTGTTGTCCACCATGACTGCCAGGTCCTTCTCTGCAGAGCTTCTTTCCAGTGGGTGAGCCCCCAGCCTGTACTGGTACATTAATAAATTGTTTATTCCTGTAGTATT
Organism: Rhea americana; assembly: GCF_003343005.1. Lineage (NCBI taxonomy): Eukaryota > Metazoa > Chordata > Aves > Rheiformes > Rheidae > Rhea > Rhea americana. Next base: position 2,922,157 of record NW_028186535.1, read on the forward strand.
ACAGAAATTGAAGTTAATCAGACTGTTCTATAATGTCCTGTCTTCTAACCTCTCGTTTTTTTGGAAAATAGACCACTGACATGTGTCCTGCCTCTGTGAACTATCATAAAGAGCTGGTAATATTGCTGATGTTATTTCCTGCAGTATTCTCAGCACTGAAAATATCTACATTTTCCTAGTATTTTTAAACTTATTCCTTTAGTGCAAATGTAGTCTGAGTTTTGTGGGTTTTTTTTGTCTATTTTTTAATAATAGTGTTATCCAGGCAGCTAGACAAGTTTACTTTTTTTTAATAAAGATTAAGACAAAAATATAAAAAAACTTTGGTCTTCATTGTATCACTTTTAGTAACTTTTCAATTCCACTGAGCAGAAGAATTTGGATATTCTTRTTATGAAGACAGCTACAGAATTCCCTGTTACACATTTATCTGTCATTCTTAATTTTTTCCATGAGGACTCATGTAACAATTCTTTAAGTTCTGTTAACTCTCTCTCTCTCTCTCTCTTTTTTTTTTCAATCCGTCATTTTTTCAGTCTCTTTCCTTCCATTCCTAAAGATTAGCACTTCTCTGGACATGACTATTCCTGGTGACCCTCAGCCAGATCTCCTTCAGGCTCTACATTCTCAGCCAGTTGCTCCTTTACGTTTAGAAACAGATCTAGAAGACTTCCTTCATGTTGCCCACTTTACCTGTATCAAAAAGCATTTCAAGATCTTGCTGGATTATTCCTTCTTATGAATTTATTTTCCATCAGGAGAGGGATTTAGAGAGGTGTTCAACACACARGTATCTAAAATGACCTACCTGTGAAACTCCCATCATACTCAGTGGCTATCTAGTTACATAGTTTGTAATATAACTCATTGAGTCATAATGTCAATGCATCCTTGAAGATGAGAGTGAAACACATTCTCTAGAAAGTCACTGGCACTCTTGGCTAATCTCTGCTGACCTTAAGGGGAACCTACTGGGACTTACTAAAATTGAGAAATTCTCACTGTGAATAACTACACAGTAAAATGACGCATCTTCCTTTGTAAAGCTTTTAAATTTATGACTGCTTATAATGGTCATTAAATTAATGCAATGGGAATATATATATATACGTGTGTATAAATATATAAACTAGGCAAATAGAGACTGTTGTGAAGGGAGCACATAAAAGATTGAGTAATCAGGCCAGTTTCAAGCTTCAAAAAAACCACTTTACTAGACTGACAGTCATTAAAAATACACCTTGCCAATGCTGAGTTCTTCCTCATTATCAGTCATTATCAGCACATATTTACACAATTAATCCTTAACAATCTAGATTAGCTGTGAACATACAACAYCAGGAAGTTGATGCCTTGTGATTAAGTCTTTGACACTCTTAGCCCAAGGTTCAAATGAGCAGGTTTGGAGCTGGAATCGATGTGGGTATGTGGGTGTCCTCTATCTTCCCCTTTTTTCCTCACTTCCTTTTTTTTTTTTTTTTTTGATATTTCTCATGCTGTTCCCCAGAAGAAAAGAGAGTAAAAATGTGATGCTGAAACAAACTCAGATATCTCTCCTGCCTGTTCTAAATTGTTATCTTTCAGATTTTACTGCTTGGACATATTTTTCTGTAACCCATTTGTGCAACTTTCTCAACAGTCTCCATTGGCCCTTTCTTGTTACTTTTTGTATATTTATGTTTAGTTTTGTTACAAACGAGCCATACTTGTCACTTGTAGTATAACCAGCTACCAGTGCAACAGAGTTACAAAGTACTTTTACCTATCATCAGTTACAGTATTTTGGCATGCAAATATCTGTGTTCAAGGCAAATAATTCAACTTATATCTTGGTTAATATGCCTTTGCTCTATAGATGCAAATGTTTTGGCTACCCTCTCAACATGTAATGCCACTCATTCTCCAATACACTAATTAAACTATAATTTCTATCATAGCTATAATAAGATATAAACCTTGTCTTATATGTAAGATTTAACATCATAATCCATAATTCCTGGGGGCTGTKTGTATATCTAAGATATGTATTTCCTTCAATAATGGATAAAAAAACACGCAGAAACTAAAAAAGGGAAAGGAAGGGRAGGGAAGGTGAGGGGAAGGGAGGGGAGGGCTTTAAATAAACTTACAGAATTGCCTCTGGCCTTAAGCAAAAAATGCTCTAATACTACATTTGTTCTAATGATACCTTCAATGCAAGCAGGAGGTTTGGCGATGGAAAAGCTTTGAATTTGCCCTTAGGATACTYGCCTGGCAGACAAACCAGGGCACTTATACCATGCTTATTTCAAACCACTGGATCATTTAAGTCCATTGCATAAGGGAGTAAGTCCTCAGGGTGTTTCTATATTGTATTTCCAGCTGACAGCAAACCTGACCTACAAAGATGTGTTGATCTGGAAGCATAACAGCAAACAGAAGAATTCCCGAAGGAGCCCAGAATGCACTTTGGTTTGATGGAGGAGAAAAACCTCAGACTGACATGTAGGCATTACACTTTATTATTACACAATGTGATAAGCTTGTTCATGACAAGATACAGAAATCCCTAGAAGTTTTTACTGTCCTTGCCTCTTGTATTAACTTCTACAAAATTGGTGAAGGAGAAAAATGTTAAACCAGGGGAAAAACTTTCTGTGAAGTAGATTTGAAATGTAACAGGGGACTGTACTGTAGTTATTGTTAATGTGTTTATTACTTCTCATACATCGGCTACCTATGCCTATTACAAATACGTCTTTCAGCTGTCCATTATAAAGTATTTGCATTTAAAATAAATTTTCTGTTTCTGTGCGGTGCAAAGGATGATAATTACCTGCAGAAAACCCCTGACAGTTTTCTACGTTGTTGCTGTGGAATGTCAAGTGGAATAATGCATTGCAACATGGTTTGCTGCACTATTCACCTTTATGACTCTTAGTAATCTGCTAGAGTGCCCTTTGTTCCAGTTAGATGCACTCTAACTGTATACATTATACATAGTGTATATTTAATTAACGCTTATTTCCAGTTTTTTATTACTGGTGTCATAGAATCATAGAATAGTAAGGTTGGAAGGGACCTCTGGAGATCATCTAGTCCAACCCTCGGCATAGCCCATACAGGGATTGAACCCACAGCCTTGGCATTAGCAATACCACGCTCTAACSAACGGAGCTAAACCTGCSCCCCAACATAGAGTGGACAYTAAGACAAGCACGGTAATAGAATGTATGTGCTGTGTGAAGCATCTATTGCATTTACAATATCTATTAGAATAAGAAACAGAAGTTTATAAACCAAATGAACTGAATTTGCTCTCCGTTTAGATTCAAACCGATGAGAACACTTTAAATATTTCTTTCATGATAAGGAAATTGTCAGCAGTTTGTATATTTCAATAAAGTTAAAATTCAGTTAAAAATAAGTAAGAATACTCATTTTGTTTGTCTATAGATCTTTCCAGAAATGTGTTTCTATTTATTTTTTCTTTCAAGTTGATAACTTTGTTTCAAATTATTCTGTATAAATAATTGATATGCTATGAATTATGCAAGGTAATAGGAAAATGAGTCAGAAATACATTGTAGAATTCTTATTCAGAGATGATTGCATGGGAAGTAGATGACTCACGCCTAACCGTTGTGTTAGTTGCTTCTGTGTAGACAATGAATACAAACCTCATTATTGCAATAAAATCGTGTTACAATAAGTGAATATCTCTATTGAGATGATCCCACTACAGGAAATTTATACTGCTTTCTGCATAACTATTCTGCATACATATCTGGTGTTCTTACAGTAGTAGCAGTTTATTCTTTTATGGTCTATTTTTTAGAATTATACTGACTCAGGTGTCCTGGCATGAAAAGTAGGTAATACCACTTCCAATCCACAACAATAACAACAACAATAAAAACAACAATAAAAACAAMAGAATCCTTGATCTTACTCCTAGACTTTTATCTATTGGAATGCACATAGCTTGCAGTTGAGAATTTGAAATTTATTATTTGATAAATCAGACTTTGTCCCCAAGACAACTTCAAGCAGAGTGAAAATGTTTTGCATACTATTGAAGATGCATACAGGGCTGAAGTTGCCCCATGTTCTCAGAGGATAAAATGGCAAGTACTACTTTTCAACAGCTCAACCTAGGTTGTTTGCTTTTCTCTTTATCTGTAGTGATGCTCCCTTTTGCTGGACACTGCTGTTTAGTAAGTACCTACTTGAAAGAAATGTCTGGAGATCACTCAGGTTTATTTCAAGAATTCAGCCATTGAAAGAAAAAAAAAAGTATATATACATCTACTCTCAACCCCTCAAGCTGTTTTTAAATTGGAATGGAGACAATACAGTGAATATCATACGGAAAGTAAAATTATTTTTGTTTAAGTTGTAAATCTGTACGACTATATGGTAAGTCAGTTCAAAACTTGAGGTGGGACTGAGTTCTTTTATAGTTCTGATAGTTCTAGTGCTACTTCTAGGACACAATACCCATCATCCTCTTTTCTCATGGTTTGATGGCTATCTTCTGGTCTGAACAGTGCTTTAAATGGGAATTCAGGAAGAGAGTTATTATCAGAGCAGCTAATAAGCGAATGCCTACAGGATAACTCATCTCAGACCTACTGTGTGTGCATATTAGCAGTGATCTGTGAATATCCAGAAAAATTCTTGTCCTCTATACGCTGCAGATTCTCACAGTCTGTAAGCTGACTGTACATTACAATTTCAATAAATCCAATACATTTTGGATTCCACAGATTGACTACAAGTACACTGTAGGGATACCCTGTCTTTGTGCACTATTTGTCAAGATTTATCTGGGTTTTTGGAAAAGCAATAAGTARCATAGCAGCATAGCAAGCTGCTAGATTACTAACAGAAACCACACAAATCTGAATTTGGTAGATATGCGGCAAAGGTATATGAAATAACAACGCTGAAAGTTGAAGACTGTGTATGAAGYAATGATGTATTGTGATCCTTTATGACTAGTGTGTCTGAAATCATGTAATACTACAAATAGTGCAGCATAAAAAATTACATAGAAAATTTTAGTATACTGTAAAGAAGAGGGCACAAATGGATTAGCAATATAACTGATTAAATAAAGTGTAGCATATAAAAAACAAGAACTAGAAAATGAGATYTTGCACATCTAGTAGCCTTCCCCTGTTGTTCAAAACTCTGGCATGGGGTTTTCATTGATTAATTACTCAGGATTGCAGCCATATTCCTCTCATTTTCTCATTAGTCAATCTTGATCCAGCTTTGAATCTCCTCAGGGTTCACTGCTACTAATGATTCACTCCATTTAGCACAATGAAGAAATGGCTTATTCTCTGTAAATTAGGCCTTTCTTCTCTGGTGAATTAATGTTGCACTAGTATGGACAGCAGTAAAATAGTAATATAATAGGTCTATTTTCAGCAGAGCCTGCTGAATAAACTTCAACAGARACATATGCCAGCAATAGGAACTGTYACACTGAAAATAGAACAATTGTTAAAATATAGCATTTCATCGGATTTTCATTTCTGATTAACTGTTTTTACAAAAAGCAGCAAAACTGCAACATGCTGGTAATTTTATTTTAGTGTAAAAAATGACTTTATTTCAAGATTTTAAAATTTGTRGTGTTGCATGACACAATTTATGTTTTAAAAAAAAGAATTTAGAAAACTATTTTTTCAAAATGACATTTCAACCTGAAATGATATTTGTCAGAATGTGTTCTGATGATAATTTTGAACCTTTCTTTCCCTTTCAAATAGAGCCAGATTTTCAATTTTAAACTCTACACAAATTTGAGTTTTTCCTCATCCTTTTGCATAAAATTTAGTGATCAGTTTGTGCCAATTTAGGAAAATTTCATATAGCAAGATAATTGTAGTTTAAATGTCTGAGTATTTCTGATGGATAGACATAGAACAACATAGGATTGCCAGATAATTCTTACAAATGTAGTGCACTATATTTCAATATGAATAGTTTGTGACTATGAGAGTACAAGAAAACCAGACAGAAGTTACCACAAGGATGTGGCAAAACAAATAACAGTACTTTGCTGTCCTGATGCCTTTGCAAGCATCAAAGCAATCAGACAGCTACTTGGCTGTTCTGAATTATGAATTTCAAGTATTCCGCTTTAGTTCATATACCTTGAAGTTTTCTTCTCTAAGTATAACCCTATCCTCTTCCTGTCCAGGAGAAACCTATTCAGAGGAAGACCAGATTCCTTAGCYGTATGTCAATAATGGAATAGAATGTCTTAGAAGGAGAAATATTCACAGAGAACCTTGAAGACTTGTACTTCTCTCAAAAGACTGAATTTTCTTTCTCAAGAGAAGACTGACATTCTCTGATACACAATTCAGGGTCACATTTTTGTGCATTGATTCCTCAAGTCATTTGATATTGGAAATGATTGTTTCTTGACATTTGAGCTCTAATGACCTCTGAGTTCTAAAGCCTCTGACTTCTATAAGAGTATAAGAAACTCCATATTAGAATATAAGATAATCTTTTAAAACTTAATTTTCCATAAAAGTTATCTTTTCTTTACTCTATTTTGCCACAGTTTTCACTTTAATCTTAAAGGACTCAGGGTTTTTTTTTATTGCTGCTGTTGTTTGTTATTTTTGTTGTATTTATTTTTTCAGGATAGAAATCTAATATAAAGAAGCCCAGTTCTTAACAGAACAGTAAAATATATATTTTGTAACTTATAGTTTCCATGGCTGTGTAGAATAACAGATATTAATGTATATATATTTATATAGTTTGCTTTTAATACAAAAAAATCTCTTTATTGAAGCTTTGGGAAAGTATATAGAAGATAAATGAAATCAAGAATATTTCTCTAGATTTATGTTTTTATTAATTTACAGTACACAGCACACAGTTAACATGTACTGTAAAAGCTGTATGCTCAAAGAGAAGATGATTCATACAGGAAAATAGACAAAAGTCTAAAAAAATGTCCACATTCCACTCAGGATTGTTCCCGAATTGCTTTTGGCCCAAATCTACTTGAGGCAGAGTTATGATAAATAGACATTTTGTCTGTAGAAGAAGGAGGAAATGAGTAGACAAAGAAGAGAACGCCAACAGAATAACAACATAGCTCTGTCCTGAGTTACAGTGAAGACAAAGAATAGTCAGAGAAACGCTTGCTATTGTTAGGAGACTRGTTCTTTGAAGTTACTGGTGGGAGTGGAGGGGGAATGACAACCGTAAAGCATTGGATTTAGCTCAAGGTGAATATACCTGCAACTGTACCACATCAGTACTTGAAATTTCCGATTTCAAATCCCAGATGGAGGGTTTGCACTGTGTAAAGGCTGAAAGGGATTATTTAATTTAGTAACATTTTAATTTCTAAAACCAATCTAGGTGAACTTGAGTTTAAAATAATACTAGTTGTTTTTGTTCAGGATTCCAGGTCTAGTTTAAACGCAGTAGATTTAATGTTTCCAAGTTCTCAAATATTTTATGTCATAGTAGAACTAAGMCTCTAATATTGACACTAACTCCAAATCAAGCCATTACTAGAATATAAGAGAATGGAAAGCAGGACAAGGAGACACAGGAAACTGGATTAACTAAATCTCTGAGTTAAAAAGAAAAGCTAACATCACTTTCATTCTGTCAAAGAATTATTTAAAATGGTTATATACAAGTATTTCTCTAACATATATCCCATATGTTGATGACCTGAAAGATGAGCTGATAATCAAAAATCATACAAATTCAAATATTGGGCTTATTTTTCTAGCATAGGAGTTGTGTGTCAAAATATAATGTAAGATTTACTTATAGATTTCAATTTCTATGATAATCAGGAAAATAACAGTGTATCTTGTGAGGAGACAAATAATGTAAATAGGCAGCAATTTTAGCAATTTTCAAAATGTTGAAGGAATTTCTTAAGGATGACAATTTTAATATTAAGTAAAACACAACTGAAAAGTGTTAAGAAAAAAGCAGTCCAAAAATTCTTACTTCCTCCTATCAGTAGGCCTTTCATGACAAAGAACCCGAATTTTATCTGTGTCATATAAATTTAAAAAAAAAAGACAAAGGAAAATGGATTTTTAATTGTTTTTTATTCATTCAGTGTTAGCTGTGGAGGAGCATCAGGAGATTCCCATGTCAAGTATGTAAGACAGCTACAGAGGAAGTGAAATTACATGTGGRTTTTAGAAACATTAGTACATTTGAGAGGAAGGAAGGAAGGAAATCAGAGTGTATTTCTATTCACAGTATGACAGTAACTTTATTTCTGAACATTATGTAATACAGTACCTTTCACTGCAAAAGTTAATGTAATGAAGTTGAAGTTCAGAAGATCACTTTTGTTCTCTCTTCTTTCTTTTTCTTTCTTTTTTTTTTCTTTTTTTCTTTTTTCTTTTTCTCAGGAGATGAAGACAGAAACTGTGGTTTACTAAAAGAAAAGATGAAACAATGCCCTTCTGGAGTTTATGGCCTTGTCTCTTGATTTTTATATTGAAGAAACATYGAAAATGATGTGGATAATGGTAGGAGTAATTGCAGAAATTAACACTAAGTTGAACATTGCATAAATTCAATCTTACAGTGAGTATCCCTCACTGTAAACTATCAACTACATTTTGAAAGATATTAACTGATTATTAGGGTAATTAATTTTCTGTGGAGAAGATCCATGCTAGAAGAAATATTTTGACAAAGAACTAGAGGGTACATTTTTGTATAATAATCAGGCTAAGCAATATATGAAATGCAACCACACTAAACTCAAAATTAAGACTTAAGATGTGGATGATGATTGATAGTAGCAGAGAGAAGAATGATTTCTGTGTCTCCATGGTTTTCCAAGGCATTGAAAAGAGACAATACAACAGTTTCAGTTCAGCCTTTCAGGTCAGATATAGCTTCTATTTTATTAGAAGATAGTCSTACTGTCTTGAAGGGTAGATGGTGGAAATAACCATTTCTGCCACAAGCAAATTGATAAACTATTCAAATATAACTTGGAGAAACAGCAACATTGTGATGCAAAGCACTGTAAAGACATTCCTCTTCATTAAGAATTAATAATTAGATAATATTATGACTCACTGCACTGAAGAAATGACATGACATTATGTCAATGAGCAAAGAAATGTGGCATATTAGACATAGAATAGGACGTGAAACGTCTTTCCTGTCCCAAGATTTTTTTTTTTTTTTGTAAATCCTTACATTTTGAATCTAATTTCTTCCAGATACTTTGAGAAATGGCAAAGAAATACTCTAGTCTCATTTTGTTTTGTTAAAGATGTTTGTTAGATTAACTGTGAGAAGCTATGCTATCTATACAATCCTCTTATTCACGTGAACAAGAAATATATTTATAATACAACAGCATTGTATACTGAAAAACATAATCTCTCATCTGAACTAGTGCAATGATTTTATAAAACTAGAGTGATACCAATGGAATTACTTACTCTTTAACTACTTTAGAGTATATATTTTTTACTTGACTTTTAACTAGTTTCATTGTGCAGAGAAAAATTCAAGACAAGATRTCAGGTTGTCAATTTTAAGTTTATCACACTGCATCTCAGCTAGCCATGAAGACTTGGTTTTAAGGCAACTATTTTTATCTTAGAAAATAAATCTCCTTCAAAATCTGAAGTTACTGAAAAAGTTTTAAGTTATTTTTTAAAGCAAACATACAATAACATTTTATTTTTGGTGGAAAAACAATTGAGCTTTAATTTTGCTTAAGAAGAATCCTATACTTGTGTTCCAATCATCTAGAGCTATAAATTTCTATGTTACTCCATAGTATGTTTCTTTTCTTTTTGTTGAAAAAGATGTAGATACTCCAGGGCAAGCCTTAAGAGGTAATAGAAATGTGAAATATACAGGAAAAAAAAAAAAAAAAAAAACCCACACTCTCCAATTCTAAAATCTGTTTGGACATTTATTTTAGCCATATCTGCATTTCTGTGTGCCTTTCTCAGAGCTGATGATCTTTGCAACAGCTGTGGATGTTCCTTGGGCATACACCAGTTGGAATTTATTCACCATATGCCGACTCAGTAAGATGATGTAGTGTGTAAATACATGACAAGCCATCTGCACTAAACTGCCAATTAAAGATATATTTTAACATGCAAGGCAAATTGTTATTATTGCTATATTTTTATTACATTCTTCAAGAAAACTTTGCATGAGATGTCTATTGCTCAAACATCTGGTTTGAAAGTGGTCAATTATATGTATTTATMCCGACAAGAATAACTTGTTTAAGAGAAAAGTTATACAACTAGATATTGTAAAGTGGTGTTTCAAGAGTGTTAGTTATGAAAGTGAATTTATTTAGCTTAACTGCAGTATCGGAAGCCTTCTCRTCTCTCGTGAGAGATTTCACCACAGAGAGCTAATACTTTCTCTAGTGTTGGTGTTTGCGTTGTTCACAAAATGTTCTTTGATACGAAGAACGTRGTAKCCTCTCGTGTTTCTATATCCATGAYGTGRTCTATTTCCTGATAGCGTCTCATAAAATGGAGAGCATTCCAAGATCCRGTCCGTTTTGTTGGAAAGTTGCTGCTCTGATGTAGTCCTGCACGCTTATGCAGTGCCCTGTTTGCTGTGGCACACAGCGCCTCGCCATCAAGCACTTCGGTTCACTGACTGCAGTGGAAAGCTTGGGCTTGCTCTGGCCAGCTGATCGTGCCAGACCGAAAATTCAGTTTTGTTGCTGAAAAGGTCAGYCAGTAGATCAGCCGGATTGCACAGGGTGAGAACAGTGGGAATAGACGTCATACTTGAACGAACTCAGTAACTCAGTCCAGTCATTGAAGTTAATTTTTTCAGTCAATGACTAGAAATTGTAGTTAATTAGGATAAGATAGTTAAGGGCTAATTGCCTTGAATATATAGGCAYAATGATAGATAACATGAAAGAACTGGCCATGTGTCATAATGTATGCCATTTTTTTTTTTTAGGTATAACACTGTCCTGAGTTTTCAGTCTTCAAAATATCCCCTCACAGCAATCTCTGGTTCTCTCACTGATATATATATATATATTTATATATATAAATACATATAGCTACAGTAAAAAAATAATTTTTTTTACAGAATGGTCATTTCATATGATAATATGGAGGGTTGATAAACCAACCACTGGTACTGCAGTTCACTGCAGGAAAACATGAGGGATCTCACTGTGGAATAAAAAGAAGCAGACAGCATAAATGTAGCTAGTCCATATGGCTTTTCATCTTCCTAAYGAAAAAGATATAGTACTGCATCAATTGGAGATGATCATTAGCCAAACTGTTTGTAAGGCAATGTGAACTATTTTCATGTTAAATAATATAAACAGATTTTGCTGTATTAGCWCTAAGATTCAGCCACAGCCAAATTTGTTAGGAAAATCGGTAATCTTAACATCCTCAGCTGGTGTGGGATAAAACRGGCCACTAGCACTCACTCTCAAAGATATAGTAAAAAAATACTTTCTTAGATACAAGTGAGAAATGAACAGCTAATGTAAAGTTATCAATAAGTTATAGAACATAATTCTTATTTCACTTTGTTCTCAGTACCTGGTATCATAAAAAATGTTCAGATCAGGAAGAAAGTAGCAGATGCATATAGAGCAAGCAGTAATAAAAAATTTAGAAAAAGAAAACACCCCCCCCCCCCAAAAAAAAAAAAAAAAAGAAAGAAAAAGAAAAAGAAAAAGCCTACAGAACACAAGCTCTTTCAGAGAAATGTTCAGTTCCCCTAGAGGCCAGACAACACATCCCCTTGCAGGTCTCTTTCAGAGTGAGGACTTCCTAACCCATTTGCTCGGGCTCTCCCAGAGCTGGCTAGCTTTATCCCACCACTCACTTCTTCTCRGAGGCAACTTCTGGCCATCCCCTTCTGACTGTCCCACCAACTCCAGCTGCGGCTGGCTGTGCCCGGAGGCAGGGGGGAAAAGCGGAGAAAAAGGAGTATTCCTCTCTCTCCCTGTTCTCTGGTAAAGTAACAAAAATGTGTTCAGAGGTGGAAAAGCAAGCAAAGGTAAACCTCATCTGTGCTTCGTCTGTGGTCCTGTGGTATTATTTTCTTGTTTGACTGTTTCAGCAAAAGGGAATACATTGACAGTGCAACTTAGATATCATATTCATGAGGGGCCTTTTAAAATACAGAGGGATAAACCAACATCACTAGTATTTGAAAAAAGGGAAAGCAAGAGCGGTCTCTCTCTTTTGCTTAGGAGAGGTGGCCTTATTAACAATATGAAAAAGAAGATAGGAAAATGAAGTGAAACAAAACATCTACAAAAAGCAATCCTGTCACCAAATAATTTATTTATATTAGTTTAAATTAACTGTATCAAATACCAKTTTTTTGTTTCTACTGTCAACTGAAACCTTTTTTTCATGATCCTAAGCAAATCATATYGCAGTAACTTTAACGAATGACTTAATGAGCACATGGCAATGTGTTATTTCCAGCAGCTAAGCTTCAAGCTATTCTGAACTTCAGAAAATAACTTCATTTCTTCCAAAGTTTATTAGCTTTCTGCATCAGTAGAAATATGCACAATTATTGTAGTGAGACTCCTGAAAAAATTTCCTGTTTGTTTTCAAGAGATGGCCACAGCAAAGATGTGACTTTTTTACCTATTAGCACTTAATATGTTAGGGGTTAGGTTTAGTTCAGTTGGTTAGAGCATGGTGCTAATAGTGCCAAGGTTGCGGGTTCAATCCCCATATGGGCCACTTGCTTGAGGGTTGGACTAGATGATCTCCAGAGGTCGCTTCCAACCTCACCRTTCTATGATTCTATGATAGTGAAATCTTCATTTATTCCTGTTTTATTACTGATAATCTTGATGCTTCTTGACAGACTACAGACCTACAATGCCCCTGTAACTTTCCTAACCTCAGTGGCACCCTGGCAGGCAGGTGTAGTGAGCAATATTAAGTAATACAAGTAATATGGTTTCCCAGCAATGTAGAAAGTGGTGGAGGTTTTCTGTTTGTTTGTCATATGACCACAGATTTGGATTTTAATAAAATGTCCTCAGTCTCTTTCCGAGATTTTGCAATTCAGAAGAGTTTCTACAGATGAAGTGATTTAGAAAAGATGTTTTAAGAATATTTTAAAACAAAAGTAGTTGTCCAGAAATTATTTTTTTTTGTTACGGTTCACTGGGAAACACACATACATACTCATAAAAGACTTTCACTATATATGCCTACAGCGTACACAAATAAATAACTATAAATTTTAGCAATGTGTCTGCTGAAATCCTTTACTTGACTATTTAAACCCTGAAAAGTATTGGAACTGGATTTCTTACAGGCACTGTATCACTGTTGGAATTCTGTATATCACAATATTTATTATATCACAGTATTTATTATCATCATCAATTATTATTATCATCATTATTATCAACACTGTAACGTAACTTCTAAAAGTGCCCTTTTTCAAAAATACAGGACAAACATGTTTATTTCCATTATTTTATTGAGTTCACTGCTATTTAATACATAGAATTAGAGGGAATAGGAGGGGGTGAGTCCCTTTAAATGTCTGATACCTGGCATAATTCTCCTACTAACTATTTCCTTCATCTTCTTATTACCCTATAGTAATTTAAAGAAAAATCCCAGCTTAGCAGAACACTGTTTCGGAAATGTACTGCAATTAAAAGAAGTGAAAAAGGATATATAATACAATGGCATATAATGTATTGTACTTTTTGCAATAGACTTAAACTATGACTGAAGAGTTGGGTGACAAGAACATATTATGGTGTTCTTTAACAGGAGGAAAAAAAAGCTAAATCTGCAGTTTTGCAGACAGAGTTTTTGTTACTCTGCAAATTCAGAGAAATACTTTCTCTTCCTAAACGTCTTGTATACAACTTGTATGTACACATCTGTGTCTTGTAATGTTAATGTAATGTTAGTGAAATTTTTTCAGTAATATAAATTGTCTTGCCCTGGGTGCAAGTACACTTGTATCATTCTGACAGATAATAGAAAAATCTAATTTACTTGTTCCCAAGTTTGTTATTAAAGAAGGCGGGTGAGTGAGTGGGCAGGAGAGAGAGAAAATTGTTTACTCTGTCCTGGCTGCTAAATGTGAGTCCTCAAATTCTCTAGAGGTGAATTCTGTAGAAAGAAGGGAAGAAGAGAAAAGTACTTAATAAAAAATTGGACACGTCTTGCGAYGTTGTTCTAAAATTTAGGAACCAATACGTAGTAAAACCCAAATATATGATTCATATAGCACAAAGAATGAATAGGAATTTTCTGAGAAGAGCTGATGGTTATTAGTGAGGTGAGCAGCTCCAAAGCTCTCCCGAGAGTTGAAAAGAAAAAGATTTTTCTCTTTAGGCAAAGTAAGATGGCAAAGGGGAACTATACAGAACCTGGGAAATTTGAGTGGACCTAGAGTAAGGAAATAAGGAGAGGATCTCTGTTAAAGTTGATTAGGGGTCAGATGCAGATTTATTTTCAAACCTCTGATTTACTTCTGTCCTCACTGTCATTTCTGAGCTACTCCTTTCAAAGAAGTTATCCTGTTGTTGTTTACTTTATTCCTARTAAAACATCAAAGTGACGAGAAGTGTAATATTGCTTGTTTTCTATAGGCAAGAACAGGTAGAAAAGGGGTTCCACTTTCAAACTTCGGAAGGCTTTAGGTCCGTTTACAACTGCATTGTAGTATTTCTCTGTAAGGTACTATTCGTGTTATAGGCTAATGGCACCATAATTAATTCTGTCACTTTGAGCTTTGTAAACAAGCTTCCTTTAAACAATGTTTTATAATCTCAGCAGAGAGACACAACTGTTGTTTAAGATCTAACTTGTCTCACTGGTCACATTCAGAATTGGAAACTCTTCCTGCAGTAAGGCACAATTGTTATTTAAGATCTAACTTGCCTCGCCGGTCACATTTGGAAGCTGTTTCTGTCTGCTCTGACTCTATTGCCTTCCTGGTAAATAAGGCTCTGGCTCCCTTGAAATTGCTTCAGCTTCCCTGCRTTCTCTATAGAGTTCTCTGGAATTAAACTAGACTCTCGTTTTTTTCCTGATTTTAATTAAAATACTGAGCTAAAAAGTAACTTTTTTTCCCCCTCCTTCCAATTCAGCTATTGCTTTTGATTGCTTATTTAGGTTACTTGGAAAAGTTCATGAAAACKCTGATAGCAGAAGCAGAACAAGGCGTATGGTGAAGATTAACTGAGTAAAGTGGCATTCTAACTCTCTCTTTTGCCCTGAGCGCAAGAAAGGTGAAAATCACGACATCYGAAGCTGCAGAGGATTTCCCAGCTGCCTACAAAGCAGGGTATGCCAGAGCATAGAAGTGCGAATCAATAATATATGTCATTGCACTTTATCTGCTGTAACAGAGGAAGGTTTTTATCTTATAAATCATAAACAAAATTGTATTACAGCAGCATTTGGCATACTGTTAGTGCTAAGAATCCACCAGAAATTCCATAATATTCTCTCTGTTGTTACTAGTTTAYGTCCTAGACATGAAAATTCATTGTGAACTATAATTTAGCATAAATGCTTATTGTTCACTCTTATTTTTTTTCTTTCCTCTTTTTATTCAGAGACATAAATCATGGATGAACTATTGGTCAAGGTATGCATTCATACCTCTGAGCATCTTAGATCTAGGAAGACACTAGATCGATAATAATATTCTACATATTGCAATATTGCCAGTGAAAGTTTGGCAGCTGTAATCCCTGTTTTATGAAAACGCTTCTGGATGAAGGTTCTCTCCCCTTGCCACCCCCCCCCCCACACTCTTTTGAAAATAAAATCTGCTGGGACTGCTGATACATTAAAGACATCTCTCTGTTTCACTAAAATATAGCAATATTTATTAGTTCTACTTTCACTGTTTTTTTTTTTTTTTTTTTTTAAGAATATGAGAATTGCTTTACTGAGACAGACCAAAAATCCAGTGTTATATTGCTGACAGTGACCAGAAGTGAGTGTCTAGAGTGCTGTATAAAAAGTGTGATATATCCTGCATAGAAAGAACAATCTTCCCTAGTGTATCATTTTGGCAGTCAATGGTTAGGGCTTTTGATTTACTGATATCAACAGAGCAATTCCTCACAATTTTTTCAACTTTTTTGACTCATTTTGACTCATTTGACTCATTCTTTTTTTTTGTATTTGCAATACTTTACRGAAATATGTCCTATACTTGAATTATGCTTCTTTGAGAAAGGTTTTTTTGTTTTATAATATTTCCATTCATAATGTGCCATCAGTTTTTTCAGAGGAGCTGCATAAGAATTATACTATGTCTATGTTTTTTTTTGGCCTGTAGACATTAACATAATCCCTTCCTCATTATCTATTTCTGAGCTATAGGTTCTTTATTAATTTTATCTCTTCTTGTATAGAACCTGTCCCAAAATTCTGTTATTCCTGGCTTACTCTGGACCTTTTCTTGTTATATCAGTTAAGAAATAAGCATAATCCAGAAGCARCTACTGGAAGGAAAGCTAAAACTACAAGTGGGGTGACAGTTTAAACAAAGCAATGAATACTTTGTAACAAATGTTGTTGAATTCTGTCTTGGATGTTGAATACTGAATCTCCTGAATGCTGAAGTTGTATGAACTAATTCTATGAATTCTATGCTATATAAAATGATAGTATTTTTTAATTATTTATTTTAAATGAGGGAAGGTCATTTATAGCAAAGCAGTTCCCAAGGTAATTAGCACTTCATCTTTTAYGCTATTATAATATATGTATCTACTTTTTGTTCTGCTCCCTCACTATTATCCAGTCTCTATGTTTTACCTGTAGTCATATTGATTCATTCAATTTGCATTCTTTTTTGCTTTAAGGATTTTTTTTTTCTCACCCTTATTGAGTATTAGATTATCTTTGGTACCTCTACCCCTTCTACAGCCACTCTCCCCTTTTTCATATATGTTTATCTTGATCATAAGGCCATTTCACTTCTTGTGAGAAAGAACTGAGAAATAGCACTACTTTCACTGTAAATCAAAATCTGGAAATTTTGATGGGACTGGTTGCTCAGTTTTGCAAAATGAAGTTAATGATGAGCAATACCTACAATTTACACTTTCATCTATACAAGAGAAAGAGCCAAGGCTACTAAGGAGTGAAAGATATGAAAGGAAAAACAAAGAAACAATACAGAGTTGAGATTTCTGAATTGATTCTAGTTGGTAACAACTTAAAATGCAGCTGTAAATCAGCAAAGAATCAGGAAACCCCCCCCTCCTCCCCACAGACTAACATGATAGGATGTTAAAAAATCTAGAGAAAGAGGAAGAAGACAGCTCAGCAAGACTTACAAACTACATTTCAAGGATGAATGGAGTCCAATTCTTCCCAACCTTTGTGAGGATTACCTGACCCATAAAGACCTGTTAGGTGACTGTAGTAGGGATAGTGAGCATATTCCTGCTTGCTACCAATACCATGTTAGTCCCAGCCTATTCTAGTAATAAATCAGAAAATTATTGTGTAGTCATCAGCTGTGTGTGTGGTTTTCTTTTCAAGACACTGTATACTATACTATACTATACTATAGAAGATGCCTAAATAAAAATGTCTTAAGGATTTGAGGATTACAAGGATGTTACACATATCTTGGCAGGCAATTAACATAATTCAATAAACACCCTTCTCAACTCTCAAAGATCCAAAAATGGATCTTTTCTTTTTCTTTTTTTTTTTTTTTTTTTTTTTTTTTTTTTTTTTTTTTTTTTTTTTTTTTTTTTTTTTTTTCATTGTTTGGAGCCTCGTGGTTAGAACCTATTTTCACAAGTCTTTGAGCAGCTTATTTTGAAGAATGTGAGGACTTCTGTGCTGGAATTTGCATCTCTGGTGAGCACCTTGCTAAGACTGTCTGACTGAGATCATTACCCCATATCCCATGACTGAGATTCAGTACCCCATATAGACTTCATTGTTGCTTTAACTGATTGTTTTTGTGGTACTGAATACTTTCCTGACTTTTTGAATGTACAATAGTTCGTTGACATGAGCAGTTACCCAGCTTTGGAAAAGATTGCCAAAACTCATGAAGGCAAGTGACTGGCACAGATCCTCTTATAATATTTCCAAAATATTTAAGACCTGTAATTTAGTGCCTTATTTTTTGCTTGTGTTACAGGCTCACATCTGATATTGTCCTCAAATTACAAATATGATTAAAATTTGGGTTACAGAGAGAAAAAAGAGGAAAAGGAAAAAGTAATCCAATAGGTTTTGAGCTTTTTAGCTWTATAAGAAAGTAATATTTTTATCTAATATGAAAGAAAAGTTAATATTTTAGGATATGTTAAACTACATTTGTTAAAGCTAACGATGTATGTAGCACTACTGAGAATATTGTATATGAAGTCAGCATGGTCAAGTAACAGAGAGGCTGGAAGTGTTTTAAGTAGCATATAAACCATAGTGACATTAGGAACATTGATGGAAGACCATGAAAGCACAAGGATATCTTCAGTGTGTTAGGAGATCAGACAATCGCCTATGACAGCAAAAAAGTGCTATGGTTGTTGATATTGTGAATAACTTTTGGGCCAAGCACAGGCATATTTATTTCTCTTAAAGCAGTGAAAGCTTTAGTCAGAACATTTGATGGGTCAGTTTCAGGCTRAGGTAGATTTCAAGTCACTTTTACCTTTTATTATTATGATATGTAATTTTTATTTAAAAAAAAGATTAATTTCATTATCAGCTAGCTATTTGAACTGCAGAGTCATTCTTTCTTAGATACAATTTGACCTTTATAAATAATAAGAGGGTAAATATATGGGTATAAAAGTGACTTTCTAATAATTTCAAGGTCATATATATTACCTAAAGRTCTATTTCTCCATATAAAATTGTTTTGCTATTTTAAATTTATTTAAAACRTTTTAAATATTCAAGGCTGACGATATATAATTTCAGTGGAACTATGGTTACTGAGAAAGCTCTGTTCTGATTTATTAAAGTGAGATTCTAATTGTGTAGGTCTTTTTTTCCCTCCCCTCTGATTTTTAGCTTAGTCCTATCACTTTTTTCTTATYTTATTTCCATGTTTTTAGGCTTTCTTTGGGGGCTGGTCCTACTTGGCACTTTAAGTAATCTTCCTTCTAGCTTCTTTTTTCTACAGTCACTTATTAGAAATGAGGGAATTTTCCAGTGAATAAGATTAGTATTTAAGGAGAATACCAATTTTTGTTTCAGAATGGACCGTGTCTTAAGACAATTTCAAAATTACTTGGTCCATTTTTTTTTGCATTCTTTCACAGTTACTATGATCTATTTTATCCTCTTCTAGAACTTTATTTTTGAAAATATTTATTTTTTATAGTGTGCTTTTGACAGTATTCTGCTATTTCTCTCATTATTGTTTTTAATAACTCCTCTCCTTTTCWTCTCTCCATTTTCTGCCACCTTTACCCCAGTGGTAGAACTTCTTGAGCACTTTCAGTGGTATCTCTTTCTACTAAGTCTTCAAAGGGATTAGTTAATGAATATATAATATTTTTTGCTCTCTTCATTTGTTGTATAAGCTTCATTTTTTTCCCCCTTCTTACTCTCCAAGCACTGACAGCATTGATATGTCTATGGCTGAAACAACAGTCAAAGATGACATCAAGATTCATGTAGGCAGAAGCTATGTAGTCCATCAGCACTGAAGTAGCAGAAAATTTTCAAAAGTTTTGTCTGGGATAGCTAATCTAAAATAATTGTAATGCAGTGGAGGGACAATTTAACAGTTCATTAAATGGGAAAGTTTAAAAGAAGTTGGTGATCAAGTTGCTGAAAAAGTGAGCATACCATTTCGGATCAATGGACTAAAATTCTTTATCCATGTACTGAAACAAATCCTAAAAAGGTACACATTTCATGGGAGTAATTCATATCAACAGCTCTTTCTGTGATTTGTAAGTACCATAAATGCTTATGGTCAGAAATGTTTCGGTAGTTTAGATCTGGCTAAACAAAATAGGAAAAGCTATCTTCAGTGTGTCAAATGTCATTTTGTGCAGAGGCATAGAGGCATCACTATACTGTACAGAAAAATCTGTTTAGCACATCCAGTAAAAATCCAGTAAAAATATCACAGCATTGTTGTTCGGTGAGAAACCTCTAAATTCAAAAGACTAGGTTATCTTACTACTCCTTTTTCTCTGAGATAAAACTTCCAGGGAATTACTAATAGACATAATCATACTTGTTATCTGATATAATCAATATCTGAYAGTGACAAAGACACTGTAACAGTATTACACTAGGTTTCATAGTCTGATATAATTATGTTTTATATTCATTTGCTCAGATGATTCAGATGTGGGGTTGTGGCTCACTGTTTACTGTGAAAATGGCAACTCTGTTAACTGGGCAGAGCACAGAAAGCTATTAATTAGAATATGTGTATACAGATACCTTCTGACTGATACTCTGCTTGAAATTAAGATAAAGTCTAATAAAATTATCTGAGAAGCAGCAAGAAGTTTACTACACAGACAGTCCTCATCAAGCAGAATGAAAAAGCAGATGGAACTCTTTTTTTGTTTGCTTATGAAATGAGATGTGACAACTTTGTTTTATCACTGGTTTGAGGAGTCTTTTCAGACCAGCTCAACTCAAAACCATTGTTATAGTAATTACTGATGTGACTGAACAAGCTATATCATGAAAGCAAAAAAGGTTTTAACACTTACGAAAGACTACATCCACCCTATTTTTAATTTTGTTTCCTATCTGAATCATCCTTAGTCAGGAAAAGAAAAGAAAAAAGGAAAGG
>NW_028186535.1:2944130-2960760 GCF_003343005.1 Rhea americana
GGAAGGGAAAGAGAAATGGGTAGAGGTGTCATGGCATGGCAGTTATCCTTCAAAGACTGAGAAGTACTGAAACCCTTCCTCAGCTTGCTGTGATCTAGAAAAGTTACTTGGTGATTTTTGGCAAGGACTAGAATTCGCTTTTTAAGCACTTTACAACTATTTTATGCTAACTTCAGGTCATGGCCACTGCAAACAGAAGTATGTGATGATAGGCGAAAACGTGACTTAACATTCTTGAGTGTATTGACAAGAGTGAAAAGTAACCCCTGATGTCAACAAAGTTCCTTTTCTGTCCATTTATGTGATTCTAAAAAAGAGGAATGAGCTRTACTCTTTTTCTGCAAGTTATAAACTCCTCTGAGATTTCCACTGTGACTTCCACTGTTGTTTTCTGCAACTTGWCCTCATTCCACTTACCTCGCCCCTGGAAAAGGCACCATTCCAAGAAACTTGATGTGAACTTGGAACTGCAGCACAGGATCAGAGAGTATTCATAAAAAGGAATTCCACTGCTCAGTCTTTCAAATGAAATTTTACTGAAAACTGATGGTTTTGAAGTTGGGATAAGAGTTGTGTTATTTCATAGACAGTTATACGTGTTCTTGAATTCATAGAATCAGTAAGGTTGGAAAGGACCTCTGGAGGTCATCTAGTCCAACCCTCAAACGAGTGGCCTGTACAGGGATCAAACCTGTGACCTTGGCATTATTAGCACCACGCTCTAACCAACTGAGCTATTTACAGAGATTGACAACAAAGAATAGCCAATCTTATATTCAGGTTTAAAGTTTTTCCCTCTTTCTTAGGAAAGGATATATTCAGTGACAGAGAAGAAGGACTTGGTTATAAAAAGGATTATAGATTCTTTAAAAATCCATTAGATCCATTCTAAGACCTCTTTCTGTAGTAAATTCATGCTACTTATGTAACATGAAGCTTCAAACACTTAAGCATCATGAAGATAAAACCCTGGCCCATGCTTTTCAGGTCCAAAGTAAGTCTGGGCATGTTTTTTTGGTAGAATTCTATTCTGCAGCATTTTTTATGGAATTCCTCTGTGACTGTAAAGCCTTAGGAGAAAATGAAAAGGTATTGCAATTTCCCAATCTGAAACAACAGGATTTTTTTTAATCTCACTGGCCTGAGATACTCCTGTACACCTGCGTGAACTGTTCCTCCTGGAAAACAGATGCAAAAGAACTAATCAAGCAAAATTTCAGAATTACAAAACACATTTGAGGAGGCAAAGAAGGTTCTTGCACTTTTTGCCATGAGCTTGAACTTATACTGTGTTGGTCTTCTCATAAGAACGGACATCAAGCCAAATTTTAGTTAGCCAAATTAAAATTGACTCAACATTAAGAAAAAGGAAAGAACTCTGGAAACTTAGTCATTTGGAACATGAAGGATGTCCTCTCCATCAGCCAGAGGCATGCATACTACATAATTATAGCACATCTTCCAGCCAATACAGGATTACTTCAAAGAGCACATTTTCTAATGTTGTGCTGAATCCATTCTAAAAGCATAAACAATGGTTCTTCCACAGCCTACAATAATAATTTTCTGTGTCATGAATATAAATGTACTTCCATTGCCTTTCACCATCTTAAACAARTCTTTGCCCTTGAGTCTTATGAACAATGTTTTCAAAGACACAAATGGTTGCTAGGAATGCAACTCACCACAGGTTACCACTGCTTTCTAAAAGAATTATTCCCTTGGTTACTTCTCAGTGCTCTTCTTTCGCTCCAGCTTAATCCCTTAAATGGAAATTGTTTATGTCACTTTATTTTTATTTATTTATTTTTCTCTGAGTTCTCCCTCTGTTTTTCCCTCACTTTGGTGATGATTGTATCAGAATAGAATGCAGTCAGCCTACAGCCATATGGAGTGGTTACCAATTAGATATCAAGATATAATACATCAAAAGATCTTAATTGTCTCCACTTTAAATATAAAATCTAAATATAAACTATAAGAAGTTTTTGTTACTTTTTTCCTTTCCATATGAAGTTCTATTCAAAAGTAATTAGCAATATAACTTTAGAAATTAGTTTGTTTTTTTGTTTTTTGTTTGTTTTTTTTTAGAATTAAAGATGTTTGTTACTTTGAGAAATAAGTGAAGGAAACTGAAAATAATGAAAAAAATATTTTGACTTTATTCTAGGTCTTTTTGGCTTATTAATTCGTATTGTTACTGGTAGTTGTTGCTAACTTGCACGTCATTTGTGTAGAAGGTTCAATAAAATTAGAAAGGCAGTATTGGCACAGATGAAAACAAAACCTCATTTTTTTTTATTGAAGACAGATCTAGATGTCTTTGTTTTGCTTCAGAGTAGTAGTTAAGCTGCCAAATCATTCAGAAAATCCTGCAGCTGCCTGCCCCTATCTGTTTAATCTAGTTTTATGAATAATATGCCATTCTTGATGTTCTCCCTTTGTGGTGATAGTCTCATTGAGTGTTGTGTGGCCTCACTGTACATGAAAAATAAATTTTCATTGATTTTTATAACTCTTTATTAAACTACTGCTTTTGAACCTGCATTTAATTAGTATTAGTTTATATTTCTGCTATGGAGTTCGCACTATTTATTCCTGACACAACAGTAGATATATAGGCTTCAAAAGAGCCTGAAACATTATTCTTTTTTATTGTAATTTGGTGAAAAGAAAGAGAGAAGATCCAATTTGTTTTTGGTTTTGTTTCTTTGTCAGATGAACAGGGGAATGAAAGAAAATATTTTCCTTATTTGAGAGGTCACAAATTTGTAACATGAGGAAACAACACATAGCTTTGGGTTCTGAACTAAGACAAACAAATTCAGGTGATTACACAAAGCCATTACAGAAGCTGAAAACCCAATTATGCTCCATGAAGATTTATTCAACACATTAAATAGAACTTAGTCCTCATCAGTCGGCGGGAGCCTTATTCACTTGGCTATGCTAAGGCATCTAATGTCATTCGTGACATCCTGGTCTATACTGCCTACCTTCCATCTGCTRCTGCAAAAGGATGTACATGTCTCCCTGGTCTTATTTCAGGCCTGACCATCCTATGTGGATAGCATTCCTTTTCATCAGCCTCCAATCATCTCAGATGGTATTGGCTACCCACAGGGTGCCCACGTACCTGTTGGTGGCAGATGAAGTGCTTTCTAAGGTCCTCATTCCACTGAGCACATAGAATCACTTGAGATAGCCACTGAAGCCAGCGTACTCTTCCAGGTGACCAGAAGATATTCTGCTAATCCAGAAGATACTATCATCTTTATAGATACTATTATATTCCATTAATCCTCTGCAACATCTTATAGCTCCATAGACATAACTAGAATATCTCTGGGCACTGGCTGGGCAACTGAGCATAACCYTAAGCTCAGACACCGTGTTGACCAGCTCCTTATTGACTATTACATGAGCTGAAGCACACAACTCAATGTAGATACCTACCTGCAGAAATCTGAGTACAGATGTCTTAATTTGAAACTCAAACCCATCCCAGTTATTTTTGCCTGAAGATTTTAAGACTAAGCACTTTTTCTGTCTATCAGTCAGGGAGAATGACCAAGTGGCTGCATACCTATGTCATTATTTGTTAACAAAGTGGTTGTGTGCATTTCAGCTTTGCTTTAAGTTCAAGTATGGTAGAGTGTCATACTGCTACTGTTTCTGAAATTGTTAGGATAACAGAACATAGGACAAGAGAGGGTTTATTTCTTAACCATTAAAAGAAAAGGACCTTAGCAATTTTTCTAAATCAGTGATACATACATTTTATTTTTGTCAAGAGAAAATGATGTACTGTGGAATAAGGTGCTCTCCAGATAGAATTAACCCACAAAAGTAGCATAGCTTCACAGTCCTCACAGCTAAAACAACTCCTTTGAGCCCTTTACCTTTCTCACTAAAAGTTTCAAGAGATTTTTTTTTCTTTTTGCTTAATACAGTATCAAGAAGTACAGTTAGTGTTTGAAACAAACTCTCAGTTTTTGAAACAAATGTTAGATTTTTACCTTAGGGTGTGCTTTGAAACTTGTATTAGGAAGGAAAGAATGAAAGTTTATGTGCTAATAATAATTTGAACACATTCCCATTTCTATGTACTGAAAGACTGAAAAATTTAGGAAAAATGAACTCTTTTGTAAGATGAAATGTTAACATCATCTACCAAGGGATATCTTGTGTAGAAATGTGAATTTTCTGATTTTAATTCTTAAATAAAATTTATGTTAAGACTGTTTTGCATTTGGAATGATATTATCTTCAGTTCATTTCAACCAGAACAGATGGCCTGGAATGATGTTAATCTGAATCTGTCTTTTAAATTGCAACACTGATTGGAATTTCAGCACTAAATTGATTAGTACAAAGAGAATATGAGAGAGAAATAGCCAGAGAAGTCTTAAAAGAATACTGATGAAACTAAAATTTAATTCTCCCAATATTATAGAAGATATGATTTTCATTAAATCCATTATTATCTTTAATTAATAAAAGATGAAACAATATATCAGAGGTTAACATTTTTCCTAGTGTTTCAATCATTTATTAAAATAGATGATTACTTGTACAGAACAAGTTTTGAGGGCTTTTTTTATATATATCATAAAAATGCAGTATGGCAACAAACTAAAAATGACCAAATTGATTATTAAGTAAGGAATGACATCAGTTTTATTTTTACCTCTGACTATGGTCATATTTTAACTACAGTGTCCACACTGTCCATTTTTGATTTGACTGTGAGAATGTGGTGAATATACTTTATATGTAACCTTTATTTTATTTTTCAACCTTCTCACTGGCTAGCAATCCAGTATTTGTCTGGTATCTGAGGGGTCCTCTTGTATTTTAATCCTTTTCTTTCCATTAGGCTGTAATGTGTGCCCAGTAGAATGTGTAGTGGGTACCCACAATGAAAGCTCAAACCTCATATCTCAAAACTATGGGAGATGAACCCCTCTATTAATTTTCCCCAAGCCTACAGTTGTAAAAACTTTTACTAAGATCCGTAAATTTGGAATCATCTCATATGATAGTAAAGGTGTGAATAACTTGCTTAAACATAGATCAATCTGAGATT
The DNA here is from genome assembly GCF_003343005.1 of Rhea americana. Taxonomy (NCBI): domain Eukaryota; kingdom Metazoa; phylum Chordata; class Aves; order Rheiformes; family Rheidae; genus Rhea; species Rhea americana. The sequence continues at coordinate 2,949,220 of NW_028186535.1, forward strand.
ATACTAAAACATTGAAGATATAAAACTGGAATGATGGAGGTTTCCCATAGATACCATGTCACATGCCCAGGCTCACACACACACAAAAGCACAGCAAGTAGTGGCAGATATCTATGATTAGGTAACTGAACTGAGCCATTCGCTAACAAGGAATTGGATATTACCTCCAGAAAAAGAAATGACTCTGCATTAATGTAAGAGAAGACAAAACATCTAGAAACACAAAATCACCCTATTGCTCTTCTCCCAATAAGAAAAAATGTGCTTGCTTTCCATAAAGAAAGAATACCCTTTTTTTCTTTGAATTTAAGGTTAAAGAAAGAAGAAAGAGAGTGGGAGAAGCCATCAGCTCCCTCTGTGATTTTATAATAACCTGGAATGTCTGTGCTATCTGATAAATTATATCAAAATGAATCTAATGATTCTAGTTTTTTCTTTTTTCTGGTAATTCTCATTAAAACAGAATATATAGAAGAAAATACAACAGATAGGAAATACAAAACTGCAGCAAACTATGACAGAGATTCAAACTTGAAAGCTGCCAACATTTTATGTTTATGAGTAAAGAAAGAGTTATGTCATTGGACAGTAAGTTTCCTCAAAGAAAAACAGGAGAAGAATAGGAAATTTATTAATTATGTGTTTAGTATCTTCCCTTTAAGAACTATGTTGTACATAAAAATAATGAGCAAGTATGCAACCTTGTCTGTYGGGCCAGAAAGGTTCTGTTCCATTTCTTCAAAGGTTCATTAGCCTAACTGAAAGCTGTTTTCTTTCCATTGTACAGTTACATATTTTTTATTTTTCTAGGTCTTGAGGATCAGAAAGTTTGATTAGGAATCACACTAGTCTGTTATGATTTGTACTGGTACATCTCCAAGGTTCAACAAAGTGAGCTGAGTACCTTCTTATAGTCACTTATTCTCTTCTGAAGCCTGGATYGCTGTGAGAAAGCATGATAAGCATGTCTGCAAAAGGTCATACCTCTGTAAAAATTAATTTCTAAATTTTGCTGCAGAAAGTTACTGGTTGTCCATCTTCTAACTTCTGATGAAGACAAGGTGTGTTGAATTCTGATCTGATCCAGGTGTTACACTCCTTTTTAGACACATGAAAAAGGAGAGACTGCCCCTGAGGTGAATTCTGACATATTTATCCTCTTTTATCTTCTTCCTTGGAACACTGAGCATGATTGACACGCTAAAGAGGCACCTAGGACCAACTCTGTGTCCCTTGACCGTGGCTGTTGAATCCTCTCATCCTCCACTGAAAACAGGGAAGGCTGTGTAAGGGCAGTGATTCAGAGCTCCAGAAGATCCCCGTTTACTCCTATCCTTATCCACAGAAATTTACAGGTCCTTGAAAATGGAAGGGAACATCGGAAGGCAATCTGCTCGATCACCAGGAAAGAAAAATGATATCCAACTCTTTTCTGATAGACTGAGTCAGACTAGTGTATGAGCCTATCCATATTAATTCTAGCTTACTGTGAATTAGTCATTCGCCATTTCATCTGCAAGGGATGGAAATAATTCCAAGTTTAGATGTTTTAGCAGGGACTACAAAAATATAGACAAGATAAAGAATAAGGCCATAGAATTGATTTGCAAGTGGTTCATCAGGAATAGAATCTTCCTGAATTTCTGTAAATTTAACCCCCTGGAATTATGCATAGGAATACTGTGTACTCATGCACTCATTTACTTATGAATCTGTTTGTAGGACTGAGGTTGCAGAAGGCAAAATAGATAGAAAATGAGGAATAGRCATATCACACTGCATATAATTGCTTTTACTCTTAATTCACTGGCTTAATGTTGGTTTCATAAAAGCAATGATGAACTCATTTAATATTATTGTGAATGTCATGAGTGTTTCTGGAGGATTCTCATTCAGCATTAATTAACTCTGATCATTATTTTAAAGTGTTTCCCATCATTCTTGCTGTTATAGCGAGCTATTTCTTGATGTGTCATTTCTGATAATATACTTTTAAAATTATTTCTTTGTCTAATTTGAATTTCCTCATCTTAATTATATATATGCCATTTCTATCTGCTTTTCTTCTAGAAGGAAAAATAAACTAATTTTTATTTAATGAAAATATTTTAGTTCTGCTTGTGCATCATAGACTTTGGAAATTATCATATGTGCAATTTTTTTCTATAAATCTTCAATAGCTTTCATGCAGAAGGTGTCCTTTTTGTGATCAGCACATGAACAAACTCAGTAACTTTCCATGCTGCAATGAAAATCTCTCCCATTCTCCAAATGCTTTTGGAGAAGAGGATTAATATTCAGAAGCACTATCACTGACCYGGATCTTCAAGTACAGAATACTCTTGTCTTGGTACAGTTGCAAAGGGAGATGAAAAGGGTGCCYGAGGTGCTTGAACATCAATTATATTCTTTTGAACGGGTACTTTCCTGTAGACGTCGTTGAATAGACTTCACCACGCATACCAGATAATGGCCTAAGTGTTTATGAAGTAAGGCATAAAAATAGTCTTTTTTGTCTTGAGAAAAGAGAAGAAAGGAGAAGAAAGGAGTAGAAAAGAGAAGAGAAGAGAAGAGAAGAGAAGAGAAGAGAAGAGAAGAGAAGAGAAGAGAAGAGAGTACTTGGGGATGAATAATCTGTAATCACATTTTTAATATAAGCATCTTAAATCAGCAGAGATTTAMATAGGAATTARGTGGGTAGGTAACCTCCTAATATTTCATCCATCTGAAAATATTAATGATATTTGATATTCAWATTCAAATTCCGAACAGGATTTGTTTGCACAGTAGTCATAACATGAAGAAATCTTGCAAAAAATGCTTCTTAGGAACATTACATTTTTCTGTTWTTTTCCAATAAGAAATCTTTAGATCAGGAAAGATGATAGGAAAAAAAAAAAAGTAGCTTTCTAGATAGGACCACACATTTAAAGTGAGAGAAAAAACTCATCTTTTCTTATCATTTAGCAACTGAAAAAACTACATGAATGAGAAYGAGAAGGCAATGATTTAAAGGAGCTTAGAGCTGAAGCACTGGCAGGGAAACAAAAACATAATGTGCATTGCTGAATGAATAAACTGGTGGTTATTTTCAGAGAGAAGGACATGGAGCTAAATGCTCTATCCAACCCCAGAAAGACAAGAAATGTGAGTGCTTTGCAATAGATTTTGTTTGTCTGACTTTTGTTTCCAAATTTTGGGCTTTTTTACTTCTGTGGATATTGGGTTTTAATCAGTTAAATGCTAAGATTAGCAGATAGTAGAGCACAAGTCCATCGCCCAGATTTAGAATTTTGAAATAACATTTCAAAATTCTACTGACTGAGTTTGTTGCTTATGGACTATTTTTAATATCTTGGCTAGGTATCAATTGTGTCTTTTTTTTGGTCTGTGTGTTTGATTTATAATATAAACACAATTATTTCTACTTGATATTCCCTTAAGGGATGAAGATTTGTTTGGACATGTCTGAGAAAGAAAAGATGTATCCCAGCTGATCCCACAGCTGGTCTCAACAAACAGGTCAGATGGCATGTTGGGAAAACTGTATTGTCAACCTCATAAAATGTAGTGTGAGGTTTCTATGAGATCAGACATCTTTCATTTACTTCCAGGAGAAAGAAATACTGGTGCATTCCTGCACATTAAATGCCCTTGCGTAGAAAGTTCATGCATCAGTAGGGGAAAAAAAAAATAATCTTTCAAATTAAGAGGATAAAAAGCAAAGCAATGTCTTATGTTTTCTAAGCATTTACTTAAGTTCTATAATTCAGAAGTTATTTATTTTTTCTGTTGATAGAAGAAATAATTGTAACTATATACTCTTAACCATTAAAAAATATCTGAAGTCATGCTCATCTGGAGAAACTGCAATTTTATTAACATATTAAAAGGATAATGAAAATAAGATTGTCTCTAAAATGCCAAGAAGCTAAGTTAATACAATACTAAAACTTGAATAGATACAAAAATACCCACAAACAAGCAAACAAGCAAACAAAATCCAAGTGCTACTGTTAAGTCTGAAACCGACAGCTTGAGTCTGTCTATAGTCCAGATGATACGATATGCATCATGTAGATAGATACATCTGATGGACAAGTGTTTATGTGAAACACCTTTCAAACTTCATGTGTAAGTGTGACGTGTGATCAATAATCAGTATAGTGATATTAGGAATTGAAATTAATGCTTTGGAAGACATATCAGATTACGCATGATGAATAAATTTTCAAATGAAATTGATGTTCTTATTAAATATACCAGTGTGAACATCCACTTAAATAAAATAGCTTCATCTAGTTTGTGAGCACTTATGTTCTCTCTCTGTCGACGGTCTGTCAAATACCACAGATTGTTGGGTGAATCAACAGTATAGACCCTTCAATTTTTGTTTTAATGGTAAAGTTCATTCTTTAATTTTTATTTTAGACAAGCAGATGCTAGGCTTGGCAATCCGAAAGCCCTCCTACCACTGCAATATGTACAGAATTTTAATCTAGATAAAAGATTCTCTTCTCATCTGAATTTTATATAACCAAATATGCAACAAAGTTTTCAATTTTTTTCTTGGGTCAATAATTTTATATTGTGACATGTGTCAGATAATAATAACCAATGGAATAATGTTTGTAATATCATTTTAATAAAATACAGCTATAATAGTTACCATAGAAACAAGATTAAAAGGAAGAAATAGTCTTGAAATGTAATACTTTCTGTACTAGGAATTGGTAGTATTTAATACATGACATACGCATAAAGAAACAGAATATTTTTCCTATTTTGTACCAGGTAGTAACAGACAAAGTAAAGGGGTATTTCATAGTATCATCTATGCATCAATCTTCATATATAGGTGTGTATCATCTTCTTCTATTTTTATTTAAAATATATTTCATTCAGTACAAAGATGACCTTACATTTTGCTATTGAAAGAACAGAAATACTTGTGTGAGTTCCAAAAAAAAAAAAAAAAAAAAAAAAAATGCATAATATCCTCTGAAATCAGAGAATATAACTTGTTGCACTTTTAAATAAGATTTTTTCCCAAAGAAAAAAGAGATTTTTACCCTATGAAAAGAATAGTATAAATTTTATTTTCATGACCTTTTAAAGTCATAGATGTTTTTCTTTGAGAATATGCAAAAATTTAAATTTTAGCTTTATACAATTTCTTTCCATAGTTCTTTTTAAGTTAATGATTTGAGACTGTCTTAGTTTTTTGGAGGAAAGGTGAAGTATTCTTGTAGTTTGGATAAAAGAAATCATTGGTTGGTAAATATCTCTGGGATTTCCTTTTTTAATTTTTCTTTTTTCTTCTATTTTGTTTGAAGAGTAGAAAGCACTCTAGGCAATCTTCAGTCCTCCCATCATATTGAATCTGGAGATCTGGTATTACAAATCCCTAAGCAAATATCTGACTTTATTCTATGATTAATTTCACTAAATTAGGTGGGTCTATTCATAAACTTAATTTGATATGCATACAACCCTTTGCTTACCATCATAAACACTTCCTCATTTAAAAATGAAATTATTTCAGTGCTAACTATTTGAATCTATTTAGATTTCTGAATTATTATAACTGCAGGATAGAAATAGAATTCTTTGATATATTCAGTACTTTTAAATGATAGTACATTTAGAAATTAAGTTATTTAGACACACAAATCTTGCTGACTTCTCATAGCAAAATCTAATAGAAGAGCACAGCCTCACCACAAGTGGAGGAGAGCAGCATGAAGAACCCGAACTATATTTTTCATGAGGAAGTGAGGCAACCCTGACAGCCACATAACAAAGCTGAACTGACATCTTATTCTGGTTCGCATCTCTTGTTCTCTAAATAAAATATTTTGATTTGATTTAAATGTATATTGATGGAAAAATGTTCCTATGAAAAAGTGCAGCTTTGAAAAATACACATTTTCCTTTAAAGAGTCTTTTAATCAGAAGCCTATGGATAGCCCTGCTGATTTACTGGTCACTTTTGCATGATCATGCAATATTTTACCCTGTAATAAAATAAAAATATTTTACCCCAACTCTTCAGTGTTGTTATTGTTGTTTTCGTTTTCCCCTCAGTATCCTGGGAGTAGTATGTAAGAAACTTCTAGGAGGGGATATCAAGATTATTACTTTGTTTCTAAAGGTCTAAAAKGATGTTTTGCATTTCAGAGTTCATGGCTATAACCAATGTAAAGTTAAAATATGAATAAAAATAAATATAAAAAATATTGTTTTTAAGTCGGTTGCACATGTTATTCACCTTGAAGATTTTCTRTATTATGACAAAAACAAGAAACCTTGAGGATCCCTCTTAGACTGAGATTTGTTTGGAATTTTACTTATATGCCTACCAAATATAAAGAAAATTCTTGCTTATTCAGTCAGTGAAGTTCTGGGGTCAGCTGAATGTGCAGTCGTAATGGATTTTACTCCATGAAATATTTTTACCCGCTATGATTGTACTTCAGAAAAAGTTTCTAGGAGATTTTTTTAATCATAGGATATTTTCTTCAGATGTCTACCGAACGTGTTAATGGCCATGAGATGTACATTAGAGGCAGGATGAATGCAGTTAAAGGTGGTCAGCTATCTTAATCTTATGATTAGTTTTGGTCATTTTCATCTTGGAAACATCTGTAGTRCCAATTTATTTTCAGTGAAGTATAATTTTTGTTGTTACTAATAGTTTGTCTTCTTGTTACTACTTTTTTTTTTCAGTAAATGCTAAGACTTTTTGCAAAAGAGTAGAGTTAATGTTTTGGAATCTCACAATGTGCTATAACTAAAAGTATGAATTTTATAAGTTCCTTCAGCCTGAAAATTTATCAGTCCTTCTCTTTCACAAAATACAACTAGCAGTTGTATTTCCCATTTCAGGGATTGTCTTAGCCATATGAATGATAAACAAAATCATACATTTCATTTCATTTCTCCTTGCATTACTTAGTAAAATATACAGCAATTTTAAAATATACTTTATAATATACTTTTTAATATACTTTTTAATATAACATTTCATTTTTTCATTATATGTGTTACATTATAAAAGTGATACTTGCTGCCTAATTTCTGCTTCCACTGAGAACAGGTCTTATGTAACAAACGGTCTGAATTAGAGAAGCAAATGCCACTGACATGAATAGTGATATTTCAATAAGTCTTTGATGAATCATATTTTGGAAAATTGGATTATTTTTCACATCTTCATAAATATACTGCCTTACTTGCAGTTGAACAGATATCTGGAGGAAATTCTATATTTTCTTCTAGCCTACTAAGTTACACGACTGAAAATGTTTAAGGATGTGAAAACATGGCTGTTGTTTGATTAGACCTTCTAAAAATCTTTTATCTATCCAAAATCTCCAAACCCCTCTCAGCAGACATAGTAGTGTATGCATCACTGCGGATTAGGCATGCAGACATGATACCATGAAGTTTGGGTAACTTGATGTAGAGAAGTGACATCTTTGGTCCCATGTCTCAATACTGCTAATGAAAAGCAGTCCAAATCCGTATGTTAGGCCTCTCAAATATTGGTAATTTGAGTTTTAATCTGTTGATTTATAGTAGCGATTAGGAGCTTTCTTTCCTTGATTTCTGGTCCTTTATTTTTGGATGTTTTGCTTGTGAGTCTTTTTTCATTTCATGATGCACTAAGTCACATATTTCAGTCTGACTTAAGTGACATAGGCCAAGGCCACCAACTTGAGGAAGAAAATTTTTTAAGATTCTTTGTAAAACAAAGCACTAGGAAAAGATAAAAAAGGGGATCTTAGGATGCTAGATGTCTAAAATAACRCTACTCTCATCACATCTTACAACCAGAAACTCTCTGTGACACTGACTTTGCCTACAATTGACATCGCAATGACTTTGCTGCATCCTCCTTCAGACTAGTGGGTTGAATTGTTTATCAGTCGGAACTGTATTCCTGGAACATGTGTTTCTTTSGTAGCTCAGGAAATCTAATGTGTTGCCTAGAAACCCTGAGTAATAAGAAATACATCTGTTTTGCTTTAATTCCTTCTTATTTGCATTGCTTTGCTTTACTTTGTGTTATTTTTATACAAATAGAATCTTTTTAATTCGTCCTTTTGGAATTCTGTGCTTATACACAGCTCACCCAGATCTCCTTTCTTCTGTTTTGTCAAAAATACATTTTTGAATATATTTGTAGAGGAACTTAAAATATGAATGAGAACAGTCTTTAGAAAAAACAGCGATTTTTTACTGCTGTAAACTTTTGCCAGTTTTCTCTCATTAGTAATGAACTTAATTTCTATGTAATGAAAATAGAAATATTCTGGACTGCAAATGTGGACTCCAAAAAAAAAGAAAAAAGAAAAATATAAAGTCCATATACTAAAATTTTTCTTTTACATGTCTTGCCTTTTTAAATTGCATTTACATTTTGAATAATTTTCCTCTTCAGAAATACTGGTGTTCCTTTCCCTCAGTATTATTTGCTGTATTACTATATCCTTTTTGTTTTATAATACATTYGAATTTTAACTTGTTTTGTTCACAGAAATACATATATTCCTACTTTGTTCTTTAAGGCTGTTATTGAATACACTAAACAGATGAAGAGAAATTTATTTGATGTCATAATACACATATATCTCAAACACATTGGTGCCTAAATCCACAGCAGGACAGGAGCAACTATGTCAGTGTGAGTATAGAAAAAGCAATTATCTGAACCCKCATATGAATAGTATTAACCACCACAAATTTTATAACTCATATATATACATATATATATACACACAGATGTATATATATGCACACATATATAGATTCTAATTCTTATATGCAACTATAAGTTCTAGCATCTTTATAAGACCACAAGGACTATTCCATTTTAATGATTATCTAATTCTAGTTTCCTCTTAAATATTTTGAAAGAGAAAACCTTCTAAATAAGTGCCACTGGCTACTGAAAAGTAATGGGAAATGTCATGCGTGAAATTATAAAAATAGACAGAAACAGTTACAAAACTGACCGAGTTTTCTGAAATAATATGCAAATGATATTTTTGAGTGGAAAAAAGTAAGAAAAATTGAACGTTTTTCCTCTGCACACATTGCAGCACAAAATCTATTAGATTGATGAAAGCAAGGTGGTCATATGCGTTACATAAATTATAACAACTAGAATTAGTCAATTCAAAAATTTGAAGGTTTGGTTTAAAAGCATCTCTTTTCTAACATTTTAAGGTAAGGGTACAACTGCTGTGCTTTACAGAGATACTTTGGATTTAATGATAGTTTTTTCTAAGGAGGGATTACAAAAACTATGCAACATTGAGGCATAAAGCTCTATCTTTTACATCTGCGAAACTGGTTATACTGCTARGATCTAGGGAAATTTTTTTATCTGCCTGATCCTTCAGACTTTTTGGAACATATGGCCTCTGCTACACTGCCTTATGGAGTTCTGTGTTTTCCAAGAGTTGCTGATCCCTCTGTTGCTCTCCRAGTATCTCTAAAAAGCTAAATGTTTTCATGTTGCTGGACTGTGTGTTTTGTTTACTTTAATTTCAGTGAYGCAATAGAAAAATATTTACAAAACTAAATTGTATAATATAGATGTCATGAATCAGAATAGCCCAAAAGTAAAAGAACTGTAAACTGGCCACAAACAATCTAAGCTGCTTTGGACTGCTACTAAGCGCCTGTGCAGCAGCAACAGAAACCACATTGCTGCAGCCCAGGTCTGCCTGGCTGAGGCCAACTTCCACCTGGTTAGACGTATAGTAAAAAAGAACATACCAAATAGAGGCAAGGTGAGGATTACTCCACTATGCACACAGGGAGCTATACTTTGGAGATGCCCAGAGCTCTTGCAGCACACTCATAACAGGTTGCTGGACTGGTTATTTGGCAATTTTGGTCAACACAGTTTGTAATGAATGCAACAAAGATCTAACTCTTCACTAATTATTTGAAAAAGAATAACAACTTGGTATAGTATTAATCAGAAACTGTCTTTTTATGTCACAAAGCCCTGTATTACAGGATCCCCTTGGTCATAGTTATTCAGAAAAGCCTATATTTATTATTTCTGGTTAGCATTAATAGGCAAATTCCTACAGCGTTAGCTGGATTTCATTATTTTTTCACTGAGACATTTTCCTGTTGCTGTTGAGTAGTAAATCAAAGAAAAAAAAAGTTAAAGCATTTTAAGCTATAAATTTTTAGCTAGAACAAATTTAATAGAACTGATTYAACTACTGACAGCTATCTATGTAGTTTTTATTTCCTTTAGGTGTAAAAAGCTCAATTACAGAGCAGAGGATTAACATATCAGGTAGTTACCATGATTTGTATGGACAAGAACACCAAGAACAACTTCTTGAAAGTCTAAAATTGACATCTTGATGAAAAGTAGTTCAAAGGACAGTAACATGATTTTTAGAAGAAGATTTTTTATTTTTAAAACCAGTAGGCTTCCTAACAACAGTGCTTGGCTAATGTACTTCACTGTGCAGTTATGCTCAYGAGGAAACTTAATTTCAGTCGTTAGTGTAAAGGGAAGGTGAATCATATGGAGCTAAGGGAATATCTGCTTTGTAGCCTGTTTGCTGTTGTTCCCATTTGTAGGTCCAGYTAAAAATAAGGATGAGCTCCAGAGCTGCAGATGCGCACATAGACACACGTACAAAGCCAGACACATTGATCATCACAGCAGAGAGCAGTACCTTTACCTGAGCTCAAATAACCACCAACACCACTCCCATATAGATGAGCACAAATCCGGTTCCTTCTATCCACTTGATCAGGACTGAAGCTCCTTAAGTTCACTGCTGAAACATGCACACATGCAGCCTCACTCCCTTGATTCACAAGCACTCCCACCTTCACAGATCCCTTGAAAATTAACATAGTCTTTAAGTCTGTCTCATATCCATTCCCAGAACCTATACTCACCGAGTCATCAGATCAGACYTTGGGTCTTTCTAGATACAGTGCTCCTTATACTCACCAGCTAGTCCAGGTAAAAGTTCCCTGATAAACCATACACACTCCCAAACACAGAGAGAATAAACAGCAAGGTCACACAGAAAATTAGGAATAGAATTTAATGAGAAGATAGGACTACAGTGGTAATCCAGCAAGGGGCTTAGCTAGACAAGCTGACCAGCAGCTTATTTACATGTAACTGGCCCCTTTTATCCTCGCTCCGTCTCCACTTCCCCCATGCTTTTTCCTCCCTACCCACCTTAGTTCTCTTTGACACATTTGACCCTACTCTAAAATATCCTACTCCTATAATTTTTGCACTATCCTCTTAACACATCCCATAATAAATTTTGCTCTTTCCAATAAGACCCATGATACTCTTGTTTCCCTCTTTCTTAGCTGTTACCAGGTTCTGGTTGCACTTCTTCAAGGTCACCGTTGTGTGGTGCTTTCAAAGGCTTTGAATAGCAGCCTGAGAGCCCTGGTCTTTGGGGGCCTCTCTGTTTAGCTACTGCTCATTAGAGTTTTTTAATTTATTGCTTTTTTTTTTTTTTTTTTTTT
>NW_028186535.1:2961699-3034227 GCF_003343005.1 Rhea americana
AATCATATTCTCAAACAATCTGTGTGATATTAAAAAGATTTCTCTGGATCCAGCTGTTCACTTCAAAACTGACTGTTCAAACTTAAAAGAAGTTAGAGAAGACTTTTTTGAATGGACTATGAAATTAAAAGACTATGTTTAGCATAAATGAGTTGAAACAGTTTTAAGATATTTTAAGGAGGGAAGATTATTGGATTTGGAATTCTGTACTACTAAAAAGTGAGATTTTGTTGAGGCATCTGATGTTACTGAAGAATGTGTGATCGGCTTTTCAAAAAATTATTTTCACTATAAGAAACTGAAAAAAAACCACTTGTGTAGTTAGAGCAAAATATTTTCCTGTAAACATAATAAAACAAAAGAAGCAAATATTTCATCTGGCTTAGTCTTTGTTCAACTTTTTTAGTAACCTTTTCTTCTTGACAATGTTGTTTGAAAAGCTTTAACTAAATKAATTTGTACTGGAAGCCATTGACACTCATCAACCAGATCACTGATTTGGTCAGTGGCATTTAAAGCTTTCCAGCTTTTTAATTTAAAGCTCATCAGAATAAGGACGCCTGTAATGCAAAAGCTCTGGAAAATTACAACCTCTTTTTATGGTCTATTGCCAAAAAAAACATTTAGCATCGGATAACTCAACTCAGGAAGCCCAAAAAATAAAGGCATCCAGAGCTAGCTAAAATTATATCAAAACCTAAATACTATCCAGGAGAAGGAAATAAAAACAGTGATCTGAAGTCTGACTATCTTAGCACCATCATCTTGATCTTTCACRTTTGGTTGCTGGTGGTTTTATTTTTGTGTCCAGACATTTAAATTTTGTGTCAGCTAGAGGTATTTAGACTTTTTATTTTACACAAAACTTTTTTCTAACACATTCGTGTACAAACCTACTACCGTCATTAATGTGTTTTCCACTTTCTGCTATTTTTTGGTCAACTTGTTAAAAAGTAGAAAGCAACTCTTCTTTACTCTTTCTAAATTCTTTAAAAATTCATTACTATTTTRATTCCTTTGTTGTTAATCATTTTATATTATGGCAGTGAAATCAGCACGGAAAATAATAATGGAGAGTTTCGTCTCATCTGGTATCATTTGTTTGATTAGTATCAGCCTTGTTACTGTAAAATATTGGGTGTCTGGATGTGTCCAGCRTATGAAGATGAGAATATTAGAACATTCCAAAGCCTTAAAATTCCTACCATATCTGCCAATCATTTACAATTGAAATTCAGTGTACATTTCACAAATCTAAATCTGATTTGAATTGCTAATTATATTTCAGTTGGACTTCATTCTAACTGAATTGTTAATGCAAATAAAAACTGAATGCTTAAGAAATGCATATTSCAAAGATTAACTGCTCAAATAAGGCCAGTATTATACTTGTATTCATAATGTGTGACACGATAAACTGGTATTTAATTTAGCATAGACTTTCTTCTACCTCTTTCCTCTTTGGCTGAATCAATATTTTCTTTATGACTATTGTAGGTAGATGAGAAAGTATTAAAGTTATACTTTTGATGTGATCTGACCCCTTTTTACCAAAAAAGAGTATCAGAGATTATCCATTTGTGCATCCTTAGAGGCAAGAGTTCTCCTTTCAGCATCATTGTAGTCATTATCTAAGTGCTGCAGTTCTTGAATTCCTTATCTAACCTGAGAAATAGCTAAGTAGCTGATTGTTCAGCTGTGCGCTATAAAACATTTTAAAGAGGGACTCCGTATTTTAGCTAATTGAAAGCTTTTAGAGTAATAGTATCCTTCATTAAAATATAGTCATTCTAGAGCATGACAATGGAGCATTGTGGGAAGTAGCTTATTCACAAAATATAAGCCCCAAAAGCTGTTCATTTACAGCAAATATTGCTTTAAGATGTCTACTCAGACCTGATTAAAGTGATCAAAGAAAGGTGTCCATGTTTTTACCAGTACTAATGTTGYTACTAGAAAAGAGGTCCAATTCTATACTGCTTACTGTATTCCAGCCAAGTGAGAAATTTTCCTCTCCAAAGAAGCAGCATTTGGCTATTTTTTCTTGTTCTTTAATGACTGCACAGGAGCATAGTTTATCACAAAAAAGTTTGTAGTCACAGAAGTCATTACATTAACATTTTGCTAATAACATTAAACATACCACTCCTATTTAATAATTCAAACAAAATGTGCCAAATATCGATATTGTAGAGTCTGCAATTTCCACTTTATCTGCAAGCCTCTGGTTTAGGCAACCAGTAGCTTCCAGGAACACAATGAATATTAATTAAGTTTTCAGCTTGTGCCGAGACTTTTAATATATTCGATGTTTTGAGGAGGTATCAAACTAGCTCATTTATCCTCAATTAGCAGAAATGTCATCTGGTTGATAAAATGAGTATAATCTGATGCTAATCAAAATTTAATAATCCCTTCTTATTTTAAAGGACWGTCAGTAGGGAACTAAAATTCACCAATAAGGTCACTCAGCAAGAAAGTATTTTTGATTAAGAGAGAGTGATTTACTTAATATGGAAAATAAACTTGAGGGTCAGTAGATTAATGTACCACTCAAATGCCTAGCTATTCACTTTAAAATTCTACAGAAACTTTAAAGTCTAACTGAAAAGTTAAATGTAAAAAAATTACATGAAATATACATAAAAAGGAAACCACTTCATATGTAGATAGCTTTTCTGTTTTGTTTGTTTGTTTTAGCAAGTACTGGTGTAATGCTTGCGAAGTTTTGAAGCATAGAACTTGATTTYACTTGAGGTCTATATATGTGGTCATTTTTATTGAGAAGACAGTCTTTTTCATGCCAAGGTCAGCTGCAAAATCTATGTTGACTTAGCTAAAGGATACTACTTTAAATGTATCCTTCTTTTCATATCATTTAAAAATTATGCTAGAACGTGGAATATGTACCTTTGAAATCTACATTTTGAAAATCTTACGACATTTCATAGGCTTCTCAGAAAAAAATATAAAAAAGTATCACAATTACGAGATAAAGGTTTATCAATTTTGGGGGTGGGTCAAATATATACAAGCAGCAGAATAGGAACCCTAGCATTAATGAGGTTTGATCCAATAAGTATTTCCAGACTAGTAAATGTAAATAGCAACATTTTCAGAATTTCAAGAGCTTTCAATAAACTATCGTGTTATTTTTGCTATATAAACAATAAAAATGATGAATGTTTAAACTCAGGATACAAATGCATCAATATTTATTAAATCTAGTATTAKAATACATTTGTATTATAATTGATGCAGCAATCTGAAGAAGAGAGGTTTGGAAGGTACTTTCCAACATGTAGATACATCCCTAATTCTATCTGGAAGTGAATCTATGTTTAACACAGGCAGTAACAACTTGCTAGTAGAGGCATTAACAGGTAAGCAAACAAGATGATCAGAGCAGTGTGGGGAAAGTTATTCTGAAAGATAAGCAAGCTGAATAAGCTGTTCATTTTAAAAATATGTATATAGTCAAAGAACACTGCTTAGAAAACCAGGCTGGACATGAAGAAACATTCTGGTAGCAAGGATGCTGGATATATTTTATTAGTCTGTAATTTTTTCACTCCTCTTGGTTACACTCTAATGCTACTATGAGACTTTAATGTCTGGTCATGTTTCTAAAAACATTTAATCTTTTCAATATCTAACTTACTGTGGGACCTGAGAGTCTTTAGAGTTGTTTTGATTTTTAAATCAAGGATAACAATGGATTTTAAGGTAATAGAAAACAAAACATTAAATTTGGTGTTAGCATTTCTTTATGGGTAGAGCGTATAGTTCTCAGTATTTTTAAGTTGTCATCAGTCCAAATTATATGACATTGCTTATGATTATTTATAATTTTGCCTACTCAAAGGTATCTGGTGTTGATTCCTCCAGCTGATTCCTGGTTTGGTCAGGTCTTGAAAACTTCAGGGAATGGAGATGGTACAACCACTCTGGGCAACAAATGCAGAACTGTTCTACCAAGGGAAAAGTGTCTCCGTATCTCCAGTGCGAAGCCTTGTTTCATTTTCTACCCRTAATGTCTCATGCTCCCACTATACAGTGCCATGAAGAACCTGACTCCGTCTCCTTGATCGCCTTCCTGTAGGTATTGCAGGGCTGCTCTTGGGTCCCTCTAAAGCTCTCTCTTCCCCAGGCTGAACAGGCCCAGCTCCTGCGTTTTCTCCTCAGAGGACAAGCGCTTCAGTCCCACCAGCTTGGTGGTCTCCAATGAATTTGTTCCAGTTTATCAGTGTCTTTCCTGTCTGGGGGGGGGGGGGGGGCAGCAAACTGGATGCAATTCTCTAAATATGGCTTAACAAGGTCCAAGCAAAAAAGGATGATGGTTTTCCTCAACTGTGTTCATACAGCACAGGATACTGCTGGCCTTTCCTGCTGCCAGGGCACATTGCTGGCTCATGGTCAACTTGCTGTCTGCCAGGCCCTCAGGGCCTTTTCCACAGAGCTGCTCTCACTCAGCATGAATTTCAAGAATTAAAAAATGCTGTGTCTAAGACAACAGTTAGTTTAGGTCCAGTCAGGCAAAGGCTTGTACATTTAGTTAAGTTCATACACTATRTAGTTCTATTTCATACATGGCTAAGTAACATCTAAAGTTTCAGTCTAATGAATAGCAGTAAAAATAATAAATATGTATGTTGAATAGCTCTCTTTTATTGTGTAACATAGCTTTTCCTGTAATATGTAAATTAGAGATTTGCTTAAAGTGGGAATTTTTAAACAATAAAATTTTCTGTTAATACAGCTCAAACCTACTCATTAATCCTAACAACACTGAAAATCTAAAACTAGCATAAAGGAAGAGAAAAGAAYTAATATCACAAATAAACTCAAAATTAGCAAATTTAAATCTGAACTGAGGCTTATGTATAGAAATTTCTGAACTTTTTTGAATAGTTTCTGAACTATTTGAATAGAAATCTGAATGGAAGAATAAAGTATAATACATTTTTTYCCYTTWAAAMYTWAAAMMTTTTTTTTTAATCCAAGAATATCTTTATTAGATGGATAATAGCAACAATGAAAAAGTCAGTAAACCAGCAGAAAAGCTGAGAGTCCATTCTGGAATCATGGTACACTTCGTCCTATTTAAAACAGATTGATGAAACTTGTTACAACTGCTACACCAAAGAAATTGATTGCTGCTATACCTGGGCTCAAACAAGAGGCAGCTACACACAACAGAAAACCAAATTCTTCCAGTATTTGTCTTGTATGTTTTAAATATAAAACTTATTGTAATCACAATATAAGAATGAAAGTGATGTTCTGCACTGTGAAACACTAAGTAATAATCAGAGAAGGGTATTTCATTGTTCTAGCAGACAAAAGAAGTTATATGCAGGAGATGACTGCCAGCAAACATGGGGAAATAACCTTTCTTAAGATAGAGTCTAATAAATTAGAAGATGTTCTTTTAATCTCTTCCTCTGAAAGAGACAAAATAGAAGGATTTGGGAAAAAAGATTAAACTAGGCTTCATCTTCTAGAAGACTTTGAAAGGATGATTGGCTATAGGAGGCCCTAAAGAGGAAGCAAAAAGGCTGAAACTTTGACTACCAACTTATCAGGAAGGAGCAGCAAGTGAACTGAGTGAGGGAAAGAGTGGCATACCTAATGTAACATTACTCTAATTAGGTTAAGTATACTTTTTATAATGCCTTAATAAATGTCTCCTGTAAGTATCTGTAGCTATTATCAGTTTTGAATGGTATGAATTAATACCTGAATTTGAATTTTTTATTAGTTTATTTCCATCTATGTCCTATTTGATTCTTTATGTATTCCTCTGCAGTACTCAGACTGGCAAAACACGTAGATGTCATCCGTCTTTCTAACAGTACTCCTATTTAAATGACTCATTCTTACTAAAACTATTCTGTCCAACATATAATGACTGCTGATCATGATGACTAACTCAAATATGTTTCCCAAATATCTTTTGATGAAAAAAGTGCTAAAGTATCAAACAGTCAGACTCTAATTGTGATTTAYTAGCCTTTTCATAACTTCAGTGATCTTAGATTCTTACATTTTCTGTCACAAAACAATTGCACAGATCTATTACCTGGAAGAAAAATCTACCCAGTTTGCTTCTTTATTCAGCAACCACTTATTTCAATGACTTCTGCTGTTGGTAGATTCTCTAATTTCTTTGCAGGTAATATCAATGTAAATTTCTAAGTCTCTGTATCACACAGAGTTTCTGGATTATGTAAAAATTCTTTTTTAAATACAGTTCTGTATCAATGAGATGTAAGAAGACTCCATCGTTTTGCTTTGGTATGAACGCTGTGCAAATTCATAGCAGAGTTCATTCTGATTTTTCTGCTTGAAAGTAATTTTAAAGTGGAAGTTATACTGAAGAGAAACATATCTGTTTATTTAGGCTATTGCAGCATTTTACAACTAGGTTCTACAAAGGTTTTACAACAAAGGTTCTACAAAATGTTGTTTCAAAGTGCTATTTGAATTACCTAACCTTAAGAAATGACATGGAATAGAGATTAATTTATTGCAATGAATCTGATGTGTCTGTAGAAGTATTCAAACTTGTTAAATGTACTCAAAATGCTTCCATCTCTTAATGCCTCTAAGCCAATTTATAAACTTAATGAAATAAATTTCTCCATAGTGCTTCAGAAACAATTCTTTCTTTTTCTGCAAAATGAAAACAGAAATAGCAATGACACACAGGAGAAATTCATTTACCTAAGCACCAATGCTGAGTGCTGTGTGAGACACTTCAGACTACTGGAGATAACCAGAGTGCAATAACAGAAAAGGCTTCCAAGAGACCTGTGCACTTCTGGAGTGGTAGCTGATAGCACAGCCCAATCTGTGCATCTTAGGGAGTCTCAAAAAGCACCAGGCACTTATGTTTCAACAAGTGAATTGAATCTTTGGTCTATGGCCTTTATGTAGGGGCTCCCATATGGTCTAGTGGTCAGGATTCCTGGTTTTCACCCAGGCGGCCCGGGTTCGACTCCCGGTGTGGGAATCTAGGGTATGTTGGTATCAGTTTTGGGGGTTAGGTTTAGCTCAGTTGGTTAGAGCATGGTGCTAGTAATGCCAAGGTCATGGCTTCGATCCCCATATGGGCCACTTGCTTGAGCGCTGGATGATGTCCAGAGGTCCCTTCCAACCTTACCAATTCTATGATTCTGTTTACAGTAGGGTTTTACTGTGGGCTGGTGAAAGAGAGAGCACGTGGCATCAGAGATGAGCGGATGTATTCAGATCCCTTTCTCTCTTAGARATGGATAAACACAAGCTAATGTTTTGAGGATTCAGATGTTGCTGAAGGAGTGTTTGTCTGTCATTCCATGGCCTAAGGGTACCTCCTGTCTCCTTTATAACTCTATCTGGGTCCCACTTGTGCCAAGTTTTTAGCTTGGCTTAAGGCACGGATTTTGAGCTTAAGTTAGATGACACCGATAGGAACTGTCGTATAAGCTGCCAAAAGACATAGGTTTCATCCAACTTGCCTCATTTATTATGTAAARATCTTAAAAGGAAATTTATTATCTAGCTAGACTATAGTACTAGTGTTTCGAAGATTAAAGATGTGATCTAATTCACACAGAAAACCATGAAAACCRTGAAAAAGTGCCCACTGAGTTGCAAATGACTTGAGTAGACACGAGGGATGATAAGAATAAAACTAATAAAGTTTTACCATAACAAACACTTTTTTTCTTTGTTCATTCAGCTATAGTTGTAGCTTAATTGTGGCAGGTTTTTTCAAAATGCCAGTGAAGGAATGCCATCAYATGGAAAGTTGGCTTTGAACTCTGATAAAAATTTGCCTGGTTAAATGAGAGGGAAAATAGATTTTTACTAATTTTAATGAATTTTCTACCCTTTTCTATTAACTGAATATATATATTTATATATTCATATTTATATATTTGTAGGTATACATAAATCTTTTAAAAATAAAAAATGTAGAAAACATTCTAGGACTTCTTTTCACCTATGTTACTGTTTACTCCGGCTAATTCCTGAAAATATTGTTAGAATTTTCCATGGAACGTTTCCTAATTCTTCAGTCAGTGTAGGGTATATATGTTAATCTTGTGATATGTCAGAGGGTGATATGCACTTCCTGGTCAAATATTCTGGCTGCCAAGAAAAAAAAACAAAAAAAAACCAAAAAACCCACCACCAACAACAAAAAAACCACAGTATTCCTTGAGATGACTCTCTCTCATAAAAATCTTGTCTCTAAATGCTGTTTAGTTTTATTGCAATTCACAACATACAAAGCAGTTACAGAAGACCTGTTGAACATTCTTTTCCTTTCTTTCTAGAGAAATGTAAAAATGTTATATAAGTTGTTGTTAGTTTCAACTCAGATCTTTTAAGATCTTTGATGAATCCTAGTCTTATCTGCTGTTGAAGCTATTTTTCAGGTTGACAGACTTAATTTTAATTTACCCATTCTTTGAAATGTGCTCTGCTTCATCTAGAAGCTATGAATTAATTCAAAGATTCATTATCCTCTGTGTTTTACTGCTAATTTAAACTTACTTATGTATTTATGGAGTATCAACATGCCGTGTTCTCTTTYGTAGTTGGTTTAGAAAGCACGTTTATGCAATGTTTAACAATTTCTCTATCATTGGAAATAATAAAAAAAGTTTCAAAGTAATATTTAAAGTTTAACAATAAAAGTTTCATCCTCTCAAAATCTGAAATGATGAAAAATAAAAAAAAAGTAGAGGTAAGAAACACATCTATGACTGATACAGTACTGTTAATGATATACCTCAGTGCTCCTTAAGGGTGCCATATGYATTTCTGATAAGCACTAAAAAATAACATATATCTCAAATTCATCAAACATATTTTCTAACTCAAAGATTTGGTAGTTGATTCAGTAATGCTAAGGCAAAATTAACTGATTTTTTCACAGTCCTGTACAACCTTAAGTCAAATTAAACCTTCTCTGACAGACCATTTATTGAACCTGTTTTGCTTACTTGTTGAATAGCCATTAGATATGCTAATTTTTTTGTTATTGTTAGTCTTACAAAAACTTGATAACTCTCAGGTTTTTTTACTGTTAAGAAAATTAATCTACAATTTCCTCCTGACCCTAGTATCTTAAAATTATTTAGAAGGAATCTCATCCTTAATTTCCAAATAGGGATCTATAATATTTTTCAGCTGTTTCATTTAGCTACCAGTTCTGCTCAAGAGACACCAACTGAAATCTAATGGAAACCTTTTCACTGACAAGGCATTTATAGAGTCTTGACCTGATTCATTCCTCCTCACTTGATGCACATAACTTGAGGCACACTAACTAAGGAATCTAGGACAAGGAACTAAATGTTCTGAGCGCCTTTAAAATATGACCTTTTGTAAATCTTAAAATTTCTCCATAAGTTCGTTGAATACATTAGCTTGATAATACCTCAAATTGTTCAAACTATAAAGATGAGAAAATACCATTCATATTGTTTTACTTAGCATTAGCTTATGTACTTTCAATGAAGAAAGCTGATGAAAGATTTATATTCTTTGAATCAACCGCACTTGAATTAGATTTGTAGCGATTTAAAGTAACATGATGTTGTGAAAAGACATAGTAAGTATAAGACAAAATTAAACTAGATGAAATTTTGATGATTGATAGGAAAACTCTAGTATCTTGCTGTTCCATTCTCTTCCAGTCAAATACTTACATTTTAAGTGTGCCTAATGATACCTTTCAGACTGTAACATTGCAGAAAGTATGCTTTCTCACAAAAGCTGTTGTTTCTAATCCTTTTTTCCCCCCAACCACTGTTATATTTATTTATTTTCACATAAGAAATATTTTAATCTAAGGAGAAAGGTGATATACTATAATAAAAAGTTTTCAATTAAAATTAAATCTTGGTTACCATGCACTGTGTTCTGATGTTCTGTCACAAATTAATTGTGCAAGGTATAAGAAGATAGCTGAGTTCAAAGCATCCTAATCCTTCTTCCCTATGCAGAAAAAAAAAGTAAAACCTAGTTGAAAATTCAAATAATTCAGCTGTATAAAAATCTATGACAAAAGGATAAAATAATGAAGATCAAAACATGTTTGGCATAAACTAATTCTTGTTTCTCTTTAAGCACAACATTCAGGCTGACATTAATGCTTTGATCATTACTTCTTCGGCCACAGTAGCCGAAGAAGCTAGATTATGTTAGTCTTGGGGAAGGAACACATTCWTCACTCTTTCATATCTAAGTAGAACCAGATATGCATAATTATACATATCATGGTTATAGAGGTGTCTTTTATTAGGTAGGATGATAATAGTTGTGGATGGGGGGAAGGGAGAGAAGAAGACAAGCTTTCAGGCATACAAAAGCTTACTCAGATTTTATGAGGCTTTTGGTTATGCTGAACACTTGAAGAACACTTCTAAGGGCCATATGAGGWTTCTCAACAGTGTTCAGAAGGATTTTTCATGATACCTCCCATAATTTTGCAAGGGTAGAGTTTAAGCAGTGTGAGAACTTGCATCCTGAAATTCAGTAACTCTAGAACGGACTGTGAAGTTGGCAAAAAACATAAAGAATATGAGATGAAGCATAAAGGTACTAATAGTACAAAATAATGTCAGTTTCTCACTGATGAGAGAGATATATGTAGATTTTTTTATTTTTAATATTTAATAAAYCTATGCAGTAGATATATCAAAGCATACATGTACATCATCTTACGTAGTGTCTAAACATGAAAACAGGACAATAAGTTTTAAAAATTCTTCTTTCTTTTGCTAAGATCTGTAGAGCTTATTAAAAAAAAMCAGACATACCAGTCTAACTTTAAAAATATTTAGTTTTATCTTTAGTATTCTTGTCCTTCAGGATTTAAGGGKCTGGCAGGACAGTTAAAACTCATGCACAGAGCTAACAAGTCTGTTTCTTTCTTAGCTTTTTTCACTTTCAGAATATAGTGRATAGCTAAATATAACTTTCCCACACGACAATGACATTTGCAGGATGAAACTCCATAAGTAGCCAAAACGCCCTCACCATCATTGTAATCTTTAAATGTAATTGAGAACAGTGTCAGACACTAGTAATTTCCACAAAATTGTGTGGCTGTTGTTATTTATATCATGAACATCATTCTAAACATCATTTTGTAACATCTTTCAAAATGTTAGAGTRGAAAAGATCTGCATGTTTTTATTTTTATAATTTTAATTTATAAAAATAAATACACTTTTTAATATTTGACAGTATTGAGGGGAAAACACAAATCTGTAACACTAGCATATGGTCCATATTTGCAGTGGTATGTTCAAGCCACACATATATCATTTCTGTACATTTTTAGAAATAATAAGCCCTCATATTTTCATGTCAATTTACAATTATGCATAAAAATAGAAGTTTTTTTCAGCTGCTTTGATATTATTTTAAACACAGTTATGAATAGATTAATTTAGAAAAAGTATTATAAATTAGTTAGTCACAGTAGCTTCATTATTGACAAAAGTTGAACAAGTAAACTATTCTTACAATTGTACAGGCCCATTTGCAGAGTTTATTAAATGTATATTCTTTGATAAACTTTTTCAAGCTTTTTCCGATTAATTRAGTAAAAGATATTTTTTCTTTTGTAATGGATGTTATTAATTTGTTAAATAATCCATTCAGCAAAGCTATTTTCATTATGTGTATTACATGGTTTGATTGGTTTATTTGCAATGGCTAGGGTTAGAATATGAATCCTAGACTTATTTTCTGGTAATAGTACACACCAAATAGTTTTCTTTGCTGAGCACTGATATTTTGTATTTTTCTCTTTTGTTCTCTGTTTTGGGTACCCTATTTGATACATTTTAAATATAGGAATGATTTTCAGAAGGTGTCATTGGTTCCTGATTAGAAAGTTGCCTCCTAAGTCCCAGTGGAGTAATTCAGAGCAGAGTCTAGTGGAAAACCCTACCAAGCAAAATGCATTATTAAGAGTTCCTTCTCTTAAATCCCCAGGTTAACATCCTCTCTATAAATTAGCATTCTTCTAGCTGAAAGTGCCACATAAATATAGTAGATAGATAAATTCTTAATGGCTCGTCTTTTAGATCATACAGAAAATATAATTGAAGAAATAGCTTTCAGTGTTATCTTATTTTCCAAATCTTTTTTTTTTTTTTTTCTCTCTCCAAAGACTCCAGAACATTGKTTGAGATTTCTTTCTTTTGAAATACGGTAGTGGATTCTGTGTTCTCTGCTGGCAGACTGGGATGGATTTTGTAGAGGAAACTGGCTACTGAGTGTAAAAATACAAGAACAAGACGTGTGTAGCTAGTTCCTGGCATCTTTTAAAAGGTACTGATTTTTAGAGAGTGCTAATTGATAGAGATTGCAATATGCTATAGTTTTGTTTTCAGTATTATGTCAGATTTTCAGGAATTCTACTTCTTTTAATGTAAAAAAAAAAAAAGGAGAGTAGGGATGGCTTTTGAATTGATGATGCTTTGAAGGATCTTGTTCTTGTTTAAAAATGACATCTAGTAGTAGGTTGATGCCTTCCTTTTCAGACAGGGTCAAGTTGCAATAGTCTTCCATTGTTAGGCTACGTACTGTCCATGGTCTGCACTTGGAATGGTAGTAGGATGTACAAGCAGCACATCCATTTGCTTAATCTCTCTCTTTCATAGTTTTTAAGCCAATTATGAAATCTACATGATCATAAAGATATYAGTGGAAAGATCAGTGCATTTAACAATACCAATATTTCTTTCTGCTGATTTGCTGCAGTACTGGTGCACTCACGTCYGTTATTCCTGAACTAACTGGTAAAYTGTACAAGACCACAAAGCAAAGACGATA
Source organism: Rhea americana (assembly GCF_003343005.1). NCBI lineage: Eukaryota > Metazoa > Chordata > Aves > Rheiformes > Rheidae > Rhea > Rhea americana. Next base: position 2,974,549 of record NW_028186535.1, read on the forward strand.
TCAGCCTTGGAGGTTCTAAGCATTTTCTGATAGAATTTGGTGTAAATATGCAAGTTCTGACAGGAGGTATTTGCAAAAATGTTCATAATAGCATTAACGTTAGTATAAATCACTAAGTTAAAAATTACAAWGAAGGAATTAAAAATGGATATATTACTGAAAAAAAAATAAGTAAAATAAGTTTTCCAAGCGGAATTTATTTCCGACAAACATGGAGAAATGCATCTTGTGTAAAAGCTACCTTCATTTTATATTTTATTTTAAKGTGATTTCGTTACAGAAGTAAATAATTTAAAAAATAATCAAGCAAAGGATTACAAAAAAATTATGTTTTACGAAGTTCTATGTCTAAGTGCAATATACAGGTCCAATTAAATTTTTAGGCTCTTTTTTATTACATTTAGAAGGATACAGCTAAAAAAGAAGTAGTATCACATATTTTGAATATTGTATATACTGATCTGCCAGTACTAATGCATGAGGCTCAATCTATTGTGTGTGGGATCTAGAGATACCAAATGTCTATACCTGACAATTATGTATAATAAATCAACTGGTCTGCAGTTGATTATGTRTGATTCTGATACATTCTGCTCAGTAATTAGAACTAGAGGAGACTCTTCCACTCCTAAAAAGACAATAAAGTGTACATTTTATAATGCATGTGATTTATAATAGGTAGCACCTACTAACTTTCTTTTTGCTTGATAGRTATGAGAAAAATGAGTTAAATTAATGCTGTAAAGAAGGTTAATTAGGTTAACCATTGCTAATTTTAAGATCACTGTACTTTAAAAAGAATAACCTTTTAAAGTGATCATGTTTTTCTGTATCAACAAACTTTCACTTTTACATAACTGTAGGCTTTCATAAATTGGGGCTTGCATCCTTCCAGCAGACATATTTTCATCTTTGGTACAAAATATCAATATAGTAACAATTAACAGTAAGAGTTTGCAAATCAATGTTAACAAGATGACAGATGACAARTAAAATATCCTAAAATAAACTCTTTGATGATAAAGCAGGTTCACAAAAATTTATCCTAACCATTCCYGAAATGGAAGTCAAGATCTGGCTACCAAGCTATGCCATGTTCCTTTTTTGTGCTCTTTTTGCTCTGACCCACTAGAAAAGTGAATTAGTTGTTTGGTTAACAATCAGCATTTGGGTTGAGCGTAACTGTCTACAGCATCCGATCGAGTACCAGTGTCTACAAATTGACAACCATAAATCTGTAATCTGCCTATTAGATGCAAAGGAAAATACCTCTGAGAAATTTCATATAAGAATATTTTGTTTTCATCCAAGAAATGATATTAACCAATCATAACATATAGGTACGAGAACCCACCAGAAAGTTCTTGATGGCCATCCATCAAAACTTAAAATAAAATTACAATAACTTTTTTCAAAATCGTGTTTACATAATGACAGTGTTGACTCTAATGGAACATCTCACTTCAAAAATAGAAGCGAAGTGAAAAATTAGAAGAATACAGGTTAAACTGTAAAGTTATGAATAACCAAAACCTTTGAATTTTACTTTCATAGGAGATATCATTTTGGCAGAAAATATCTCAATATTTGAGTTTCATTAGAAGTATGAAAATATTTGAAAAATGTAATTTCTAACATTTTAAGCAGTGGATAWTAAAGCAAGTAGTACTATGATATCAAGTTTTGTGAGAAGAAACATAGGGGTATGAATTAGCGACTAACCATGCAAATGAGGTTGGTGGCTGAAATACTGTTCTTGTCAGGTTTACCATATGCTTTAAGGGAACTGCTAGTAACACCTATGATCAGTAGGCTAAAAATGGGAGAATAAATCTAACAACCAAGGTAGCAGATGGTCCATGATCACGAAAAAGTGATTCATTACAAAATATGCCCAGAATTATTTCGCTGTCATTGCCTAGCTGAAAGTCTGATGAAAATTCAGCAAAAATATTTAACATATGTGAATCAATAACTGAAAAGCTACAAACTGGGCCAAAAATTATAAATTTAAAAATGCATTGGTGAAAATTGGCAGACTTTATGAAACTAATTTATTATCCCAGCTAATAAAGTGGAATGTTAATACAACTAATGAGCTGTAAAAGAGGTCTAGTTCAATGTACAGGAAATCATGATGAATTTAATAGTGAAAAGAAATTGCTGGACAACTGTAGGTCAACAATCATTTTTGATGTATTTATGGTCATTGCCAATAGCAAATGTAATATGAAATGTACAGGAAACGACATTTGTAACATTGTATTTTTGTTAACTTCCAGCAAGGCTAGCCGGCAGAGTCAGTGATTAACTCTCATTTGAAAATGTCAGCAGTCTGCCGTTCCTTAAAGCAAGTTTTCAGAATGCTATCACATATTCCATGCACTGCAATTGAACTTTATTTTACTTCAATGTGTGAATAATCTTAGCTATGGAAGCCCAGAAATGGGCAAATTATCTCTCCTTTTTTTGCAGGGATAATTTGACCCAAACCATGTAGCCATGCAAAAGTAAACGAATGAGTAATTAAATGTTTTCCTGACAATAAAGAAAGGACAACACAGTTCATATACTTCCCAGATCTCAAACTCTAGCGTTTGAGAACTCCTTCTCAGCCCAGTACTGGGGGGAAGAAGGAGAGATGAAGCTGTAATATCTTGCATGCATAGATTAGAAAAAAAATATGATCTTCCCTAAAAGATATAACGTATTACACCTGCACATCACATATAATATCCTTTCAAATAATCATGAATTATATTAATAACAATCATAAAAACTTAGCAGAATTAATGAAAATATAATATACTTTCTTTCACTGACCAAATAGCAGACTCAATTATAGTGAAATATTTCACCAGTCACATATTTAGAATCATTAATCTCCCAAATGCTGATCTACACATAAATAACACTCTGTTTAATAATAAATAACTAAATAAAGAAAATATGCYATTTAACATTCTATGATATACTTAATGAGCTGAGTAACAGGACTATCAAATAAGTGATTRMTCAATATGAGAAAAGAAAATAAGGCTAAAAGGGCCTGATTCTAGTTTCACCAAACACAACAGAGAAGTTTTCCAAAGCAAAGGCAGAACTCACTACTTCAGACTCTTTTCTGCACTTAGAACTTGACAGAGTGGTGAAGGATGGGAAAAACCCACCACTTCACTTTTGCAATTATGACTATCTGTGTGCTGTCATTGATAATTCACTACTCAGAGACGCTGGTTAGATTCTCAAAGCTAAGATTACTTTTGCGTTGTGTTTGTTTTTAGAACATAGGTCTTATTTTAAAGTTTAATTTCTGAAAGCGTAGTCAACACTTAATTAACTAAAAATTTAGTCAGAATGGCCTGGCTATGCATGGTTCATGCAGATTTTACTATCTTCTCTTAGACAGTTCTAATTATTCTCATAAATATGAAAYCCCTAGAACTAAAGGATTTTACTAAATCAAACACACACACATAAATTTTGCAAGTCTGAAAGGTCACATTGCCAGTGGTGCCTGTTATCAAATGACATACCTTTTATCTTTACTCTCCAAAGACCTCTGGTAGGCAGCATCACTTTGTGCATGAGCAGTGCACCTTTGCATTAACAAGAGCCAGCAGCGCAGGGGAAGTGATTACTCCTCTCTACTCTCACCGGTGATGCTGAATATGAAGCACTGCGTCCAAAGAAGAAGGAGAAGTAGGAGAAGACTGGAGAGAGCCCAGAGGAGAGCCAGTAGATGGGAACGTTAATGAAGAATCTCCTTCCTGCCTTCAGCTGCTCATTCTGTGGTTGGAAGAAAGGTGGAGACAGACTGTTCTTAGAGAAGCAGAGTGAGGGGATAACCATCACAAGCTGAAGCGTTGGGAATTACAGTGAGACTGAGAGGAACCAGGAGAGTGGTTAGGCACTGTTGCCTGGGGCCAGAGAGGCTGTGGATATCTCCATCCTTGGAGAGACACAAAACTGGACTGGAAAGGTTCTGGGAAATGTGCAGCAGTATAACCCGCCTTTGAACAATAGGTCGGACTAGATGAACTCCAGAGCTCCCTTCCAACATAAAATATTCAGTGGYTGTAGGAATTCAAGGAGATCATGTAGATTTTACACAGGCTGATGTATATATTAACTTCTAGGAAAAATTATTAATTGAAAACATAACATGATATAACCACTCCACATTTTTGTTTGTAGAAGTCGGTGCATTTTATTCATAGTCCTAGTTCCTAGTTTTAAACTATAAGTTTAATGTAGCCTTGCTTTATGCGTTCTAATGATGGAGAAATTCTGTTCTGCTTATAACACCAAAAATAATGTGTTACAGTAAACATGATTTATGTGCTTTCAATTAAATTTTTGTTTTTCAGTGCAAACCTATGCCATTTCATCCACACAGATCCTAAAGCATTCTTTGAATTTTTCTCCATGATTTTCTCCACTAACCCTTTCTTTTTATTTATTAAGGTGATTCTTATTCCATTCTTTTGCCTATTAATTTTCAAAAACAAACCTAAATTTTAGTGATGTTTAGGCAAATATATGTGAAATCTTTTTTTCCCTTATATATGGTTTCATTTTAAATGGAAATGCATTGCAAAAATAATTAGAAACCTCCTTTGAAAGAAAGCTGAAGGAAACTATTTTGGAAAAATACCATTRGACAATTATATTTTTGTAGTTTTCAAATAAAAATTCGGAATCTTTAGTTTTGCACTATATTACCAGCATAAATTATAGATATATATTATATATATATAAAATTCCCCCCCCAAAATTTAAAGAATACTTGATTTTTCCTAATGAGAACACCTTGATAATCTTGAAAAAACTTGTTTGCTCTTTTTTTCCCCTCTGCCTCATTAATAGCATGATAGCATATTTGATTATTTTCTTAAATTTTGGTCAAGTATATTTATATTTCATTCTATCAATGCCAGAATAAAATGATTGAAATGTGGGTACATTAATAAACCCCCCAAGCCCCCCAGAAAATTTTGGAATGGATTATCTTTTGTCTTTAGCTTACTACAGAAATGAAGCTTTTGATTCACTTATCTATTTTTTTTAATATGCAAATCTCTTTTTTTTTTTTTCAAAATATATTTTTTAAATACAGGACAAGCACCTTTCCTTATAGATTTTATTTGCTTCTCTCAAACATTTAAATATGGACTAAGACTACACATAGGTTTTTTGGTAGGTATGATATGACATCTTGACATTTTATTTATTCATTAAATGTCATGTTTATCCATAGTGCTACAGAAGAAATTAGCAATATATAATGAGCCACAGTGTTAATGCAATTCCAAATGTTTTGGTTTACAAGCCTGGTCCATAACTTCTCTTCTAATGATTAATAGTATCCTACCTTTTTACGTATAGTTATCATTAAAGGGCATCTCAGAGATCTTTTCATCAGGCACAGGCAACTGTTGTACTGCTTTGCCAGGATCTTGAGATTTAGTATATACACTCGATCAGAACGTAGTGAAAAGAAGGGACAGAAGGACTGATATGCAATATAACTACTTTAAATATTGAAATGGCATTTTGGCTTATTGCAAAGAATAATGAGGCATACGATAAATCACAACTGCAATATTCATCTAAATCATTATTAATATGTGAGGATTTTCCCCATCATGTCTTTCAGATAAAAGAAGTGTTAATCTGTGAATAATTCATTCATTGTACTGGCTTAATACTGTGCTTTTTCTTTCCTCTTCCCAACTTTTCCATGCCTTAATTTTCTCACAGTTTTGTCTTTTCTGTCTTTTTCTCTCTTGATCATTAATTATATATATACACTAATGATATCTTGAGTTTTGAAATAATTTTCTGCACATGGTCCTGCTTGTAAAGAACACTAAAAAAGTGAAATGTGTGTAAAATGAACTGTCTCTTTCAATAAAATGACATTTTTGATAGTACCAGTACGCTATATCAATCCCATTCCAGTTGTTGGTATTGTTCCAGATGAAGCTCAATGTATCTGGTCTTAAAATCAATAGTTAGTAATAAGAGAAGTAACATGAGCTTAAGCTAAGTAATGACTTGTTTAACGGAGATGTTGCTTATCTCCCTTGCCAAAAGTTAGATTGGCAGAGGTAGTTGAGAGGACATTTCCCCGGTTTAATAGAATGTACTGCCAGCAAATCATTCTGTCAGATACTTTGGAATTCACTGCCCTGCTGTGAGGTTGCATAAATCTAATGGGTTTTAAAGCAAACTGGAAATTCTTTCCCTTTTCTAGGCTCTTGAGGAAGTCTTATGTATAATTTTGAAAAACTCTTATTTGTAAATTGAGGACTCAGACATACAAGTATATCTATACTGTGTCCCGTAGACTTTGTGATGTCTCTATGTCTCTCTTCAAAATCAGTTTGCGTTAATAAAAGCATACAGTTATGAATTGTTTTTTTTTTTGATAATTTGATCCCCTACTTCATTTCATGCCCTTATTTAACATGTTCAGCATTCAAAGAYGATTTTCTTTTGATTGTCAGCTTTTGGGTCTTGATCCTAGAAGACTTTCTTTTTTACTTTTCCTTACTCCTGTAAGCAGTCTGAGSAGTAACATTGTTTAAGTATTCTTTATTATAAAAATATAATATTGTGTAAAAGTCTGATGATTTGACTTCAAGAATGTGGAAGAAGAGATTTCAAAGAGGAGCAATAAAAAAAATCTCTCATATTCAAAAGTTTGTATCACTGCATATCTGGGAGGAAAAAATGGATTATGAGCACTTAGTCCTCTACTTTCATTTTAAAGCTAGTTCTGTTTTGATTCAAACTTCATTACAGAAGGCAGTTCTTGGAACGTTTACAAATCTTCCTGTGGCTAGAAAGCTTATTTCAAAGYAGACAAAGCTAATTAGATTTGTTTTTGTCTCTTTGCTCTAATTTTTCCATTAGCTTTAAGAATTCTCCTTCTCTTGACATTTATAACMTAAATCTTGCCACATATTCTTTCTTGGTAGGAGTTTGCCCTATTCATTTTGTCAAAAAGAAGCCTGAAGGCTTCTGATGATTGTTTAGGTCTTTACCCAAGAAGCAATTTTTGATACTTTTTGTTTTTTGATCTTGGTTWTGACAGCATTATACTATCTGTGTTTGGAAATTCAAATTTGAGAAATTTGACCTCAAAATCAGATGCAATRCCCTAGTAAGAGAGGTTATTAAATTTCAAAATAATTCACTAGAAGAGGTGGTRGACTCACTGCCCTTTGGCAAGAGGRAATTTCTTCTGAAAATATATACTTTGATAAATTTTTTCAAGTAATATTTGATTTCTTTGTGTAGAGGAGATGAAGCTGTCACTGGTCTGCTTTTGTCTAAGAAGATATGAATGTCACCATCTTTTTACTCTCTATGTCTTGAGGTCTGACTAGTTTATAAGACTGCAATGCTAATATTCTTAACAGAGCTATAAAATGCATTTATAGTAAAATCTCTCCCTGTCACTCAAGAGCAAGTGAAAAACCTCCATATTTTGAATAAGTTTGAACAGTTTAAATTTTCTGAAAATCTTAAGTGAACTTAATCAAGGTCCTATAATAGGATGAAGAAAACTAGAGTTTTCTTCATAAGTAAATCATGAGTAAATCATGAGTAAACGGATAATATCCAAAGGAAAGGGGGAAAAAAACACCCAATGAAAAAGAACTAGAAGAAAAGATCAGGAACAATCTGAGGGACATTTCTGGAAAGATTCRTAGAACTACATTAGAATCTGATTTGGCGAAAACTGAATTTTTTGATTCATATTCTCCATATTATAGTAATTTTATGGAATTAWATGAAATGATGGAATCTAAATATATTTTCTTCATTGTTTTTCTCTTTATTGTTTTATATTTATAAAAGTCAAGCTAAAATTAAAAGTTCTGAATCAGTTCTTTGAAGGCCACTTTAAATTTTGTCTGAACTACTTTGTCCTTTTCAGTAATAATTGAATGATAATTGAGCAGCAGGAGCAAGAGGTAGTGTCCTAAATCTCCACCTTCAAAATGGCACATTAAGCAGTATTGGATTGCAAAAGCATAATGCAGGTTTTTCAGTGAGAAATATGTTTTTTTGCTTCAGCTARGAAAAATTATAGATATTTGTATTTATTTAGAAAAAAAGTAGATCCTTTTCCTACTGTAAAAATGTCTAGAGAAAATGTCCTAGTTTATATCAGTAACAAACAATGATCTCCTGTGCGTCCTTAGATATATTACTTAAATTATACTTCTTTTGCTATAAAAAATGCAGATATCTTTATGAATAATGTTCCACAYGCAAGTTATTCACTACCTCCTGCCATTTTTATGATACTGACAATGGGCTATTTTTCAGTGTGCCCTTTGCAAAGTGTAGTAAGGTGTATCCAGAAGTGACTATGATTGAAGAAGAAAACTTAAAAATCTTACAAGGAATAATGTATGGTCTTGAAGCAATAGCAGTAACATACACATATTAAAAGAAATGTTCCACAATGGCAGGCATAGCATTTCCCTTGTCCTTCTAGGCCCATATCTTCTTCCTTTTGTCTCTTGGACAGAATTTTGTTATGGTGATGGGTTTCTTGAAAAATATTTGTATAATCTGCAGTATACTATTTTCCTAACATGAGATATTAACCATGAAAATATCAAACAAGACAACATGAGGCAAAGGGACAAGAAATGGAGAAAAAAAGACATGTTTTAGAAAAGTAGAATCACTAGACAATATTAAATGTATAGAAAAAATGCAGAGAATATCTGAGTGAGAACCTTGATAAGTCACTAAATATATGAASAAACAGACTCCCCCCCCMCCYGAAATTCAGTAATAGAAGAAAGTAGAAGTGATGGTGTAATGACTGTGGAAAGGATATCAGCATTATTTGCAGAATTATTTCTGTCTCTGTGCCAGCATGCTCAATACATAATAGAATAGGAATTATGGTACTTGAGTAAGTGTTTCTACACTACTTTGATGTAGGTTCACTGGTGTCCTATATACTACAGTCTGAAATTATTAAATTTAAACAAATGATTCTAAATGGAAATCTGTAGGATTTGTGCTTCAAGTTACATACTTGTGATTTTGAGAATCTCACTATTTTCCTAAGGGTCACAGTGCCTGTAGAGCTGATCAGACCAACCCCTTGTTTAATTAACTTCATAAGAACATATATCTCATAATAGATTTCTTCCTCTCATATCCTTTTGTCTTCATTTTTTTTTCATTTGATTTCAGTTCATGTGATCTATCTTTCTTTTTCCACTTTCATTTCTTCCTTTTTTTCTGCATAAGCCTAAAATATATGTTTGTTAGGGAGTATTCTTTTACTATTTAAGTTCCTTCTGAAACCTCATTTCAATTGCAATAAAAAAAGATTAACTTACATAAGCTGTTGTCCAATGAAGTCCTTCCCTAGACTTCTCAGCATGTCTCTGACATCCTTGTTTGTTTTTAAGATTTTAAGTTCTTTTTAGATACAGATTGCCATTGTTTATCCTGTTCAGCTGCTAATGCTTCATAATTAAAGAATTATATTAGACTTTGAGTGCTGGTTTCCATTTTCATGCAAGACACCCCTCCTAGACAAGAGAATATATATATTAATATGAGAAAAGGAATTAGTTTTCTCATTTGTGATTGGTTAGTGGCACTCTATCACAATCTACAATCTACAATCACTCTACAGTGATTTGTAAACCTGATTATATTCWGTGATTGATAATGGTTAATTTATTTTGAAGAGCACAATGCCAAGACTAAAAGAAGAATCAGCCAACAAAAACATCACTTTATCATGTAGATAATTCATATCCACATTTTTTTCCCCCTTTCAGCTGTATTAAAACATTTTAAAAATAAAGTCCTTGAACAAAGAACATCGTGATGCTGATTCAAGGCTCTATTTAGCTGAAAATTATTCATATCCAATAGAAATGACATTTTAGTTTTAGACTGCCAATGTGAACTTTATTAGTATGTCATTAATCATTGTCTTGGAGGTGACACCGGAGGAAAATGATTTAGTGGAGATTAGAGCACTCAAATGTAACACTGAAAATATCACATTTATTTCCAGTATCAATCAGTCAATGGAACACATATTAACCAAAAATGACATTTATGTACATTTAAATCTGCTCATAACATAATGCACTGCTTTCTATTCAGGAGCACTTTTAATTTTTTTCCACATTTTATTTGACTTTATAGTTTGAATAAAAATCTACTATTACTAATTTATTTAATTTAAAATCTCTGTAATAAAATATGATTGAGAGAAGATAGAGACTGGAAAGATATGCCAAAGAGAAGTATATCTTGGAAAAATAGGTATTAAAAAAAAATGCTCCACCCGTCTGGATTGGATGGATAGCCAAAATTCAACTAGAAAAGTTTTTAGCTCTCTTCTGTTTGTTAGATCTTGCTAGTGTTGTAATAATACCCTAAAAAAGTGTTTTATTCTGAGATGAATAAAGATCATTTAAGAATTTCCATGAAACAGCTGTCATCAAAGTAAGGGAATATCGATGCTCATCCTTCAAAACATAACTCTTGTACAGTTTATTCAAGTTATGTGACTTGAACTAACCAACAAAATTGCGYGCTCTCTCTTTTCCTATTCCTCTCTGCTGCTAACACTTCTCTGTACTTCACCTTTACCAGTTTCAGAGTGCCATAATCTTTTGGTTTCTAACTTAACATCTTTCCCCTAATTTTCCCTAGGAATTCATTCTTAAAACAGAAAAGAGTGAAAAAACTCCAACCAAACAAAAAAACCAACAAAACAAAAAATAGTCTTTTATATAGGAGAAATATTCTAAATGTTTTTTATAGAAGGAGAGAATCATTTTTTTCCTACTCTATAGGGTTTTCAGTATTAAATATTGTTCTGATTTTTTAAAAAATCTGTCACTAAGAAACTAAATGTATCATTACAATAATTTCTAATTATCTGAACTGCAAATTAAAAAATTTGGTATTGATAGGGTTTTTACAAATAAAGCTAGAAGTGTTCAATATTACAGAAAGTTTGTTATTTTTTAAGATTCTTACTTTGTCATATTTGTGAAAGTTGTTTTTACTATCTGATCTTTAACAAAAAGATTTCCAAAATATTCACGATGTGTTTTACTCTATTCTGAAAATTGTTTAACCCTTTTTTCAGCCTCTCATACACTAAGCTAGCAAACAGAAATTCAAAAGTCACAATTTCGGAAAATTTCTTGAAAATTTCTTGAAAGTCAAAAATTTCTTGAAAATGCCAGAGAAATATTATAGAATCACAGAATCAGTAAGTTTGGAAGGGACCTCTGGAGATCATCTAGTCCAAACTCCCTGCTTGAGCAGGGTCACCTACAGCATGTAAGACAGGGTTGCATCCAGGTGGGCCTTGAAGATTTCCAGAGAAGGAGACTCCACAGCCTCTCTGGGCAACCTGGTCCAGTGCTCTGTCACCTTCCCAGTGAAGAAATTCCCCCTCACGTTCAGGTGGAACTTCCTGTGGTTCAGTTTCTGCCCATTGCCTCTTCTCCAGTCACACGGGGCAACAGAAAACAGTTTGTCCCCATCCCCTTGACACCCTCCCTTCAGGTACTTGTACACACTGATAAGATCCCCCCCTCAGTCTTCTCTTCCCCAGGCTGAAGAGGCCCAGCTCTCGCAGCCTCTCCTTGTAGGGCAGATGYTCCAGCCCTCTGACCATCTTTATAGCCCTATGCTGGACTCTCTCCAGTAGCTCCATGTCTCTCTTGTACTGGGGAGCCCAGAACTGGACACAGTACTCGAGATGAGGCCGCACCAGAGCTGAGTAGAGGGGCAGCATCACCTCCCTCAACCTGATGGCAACTGTCTTCCTAATGCACCCTAGGAGACCATTGGCTTTCTTGGCCACAAGGGCACATTGCTGGCTCTCAGTCAACTTGTCATCTACCAGCTCTCCCAGGTCCTTCTCTGCAGAGCTGCTCTCCAGAAGGTCGGCCCTCAAGCTTGTACTGGTGTGTGGGGTTATTTTTCCCTAGGTGCAAGACTCTGCACTTGCCCTTGTTGAACCTCAGGAGGTTCCTCTCTGCCCAGCTCTCCAGCCTGTCCAGGTCTCTCTGAATGGCAGCACAGCCCTCAGGTGTATCAGCCACTCCTCCCAGCTCGGTATCATCAGCAGACCTGCTGAGGATTCACTCTGTCCCCTCATCCAGGTCATTGATGAAGAAGTTGAGCAAGATGGGACCCAGGACTGGCCCCTGGGGATCTCCACTAGCCACAGGCCTCCAACCAGACTCCACACCACTGGTGCTGACCCTCTGAGCTCTGCCTTTCCGGCAGTTCTCAATCCACTTCACTGTCCACTCGTCTAACCCACATTTCCTGATCTTATCTAGGAGGATGTTATGGGAGACAGTTTCAAATATGTCTACAGGTGATAGCATACACTAAATATTCGAGGTGCATGCTCCACAGCTGTTATGATACCAAACCTGATTTTAGAAGATTGACARTATTTAACATCTTGACATGACAAGGAGCATGGGAAAAGAAACTACACAAATGTGATAGAAAATTAAGCTTAAAAGTGTGTATGTGTGTATGAAATATATTTAAGCATATTGAAAGGACACAGTAAGAAATAGGGGACGATATAATGCTTTTTCAGAAGGAAAACAAACCTGTTCTTTTTCAAAATGAGTGGCTGCTACGGAATCTGTGAAATAAATGTGCTTCAGACTTTTTACCATGCAGAGACAGTTCAAGAAAGTGAGAATGAATTGATATCTATGACATCAGTTTAAAAGATACAAACCAAAAATAATATTATCCATCTAGTCTCTCTAGTCAATAAAACATGAGCTCTCTTGAGCTCCCTGTAGTCCAGGTATATTTGATTTGCTCAACTTAACATAAAAATTKTCTCCACACACCAGCAACCCACAACAGGGAGGAGTTTGAATAACTATAGCCACAAATAAAAAAATTATTTAAGAAATGAACATCTTTCTTCCYTAAACATAGATCAATGTCATCCTTATGCCTGGTTTTCCTTATGTTAGCAACAGTGGCATTACAAGAAACAAACATTTGTGCCTCAATGAGGGTTTTGGGAGTAGGAGATATCTAGCTGAAAGACAATGTGAGAAAGTACTAGAAAATACAAAGGGAGATGAGTRATATAAGAACAAAGTCATCGGAGTAGAAGTTACAGTCTGAAGTTTGATCTGAGCTGAGCCAAATGCTTCCTAAATGACTTCAAAATGTGACATTTGTTCTGGGCTTTAGAAGCACAGCATTCTTGTGCAGAGGCACCTCGCTGAGAGAGTGAGGCTGAAAACTGGAGAAGTTTAAGAACCAAATGGGAGGAATGTGCTCTTGGGAAAGAAGGAGCAGCACAGGTGGATTTAGTTGCTCATTGTTTCAACCAGGCATATGGTCCCCTTATTTTTGAATTCAGTTCTTAACCAGTCTGGAAAGGGACAAATGCTTTTGCTAGCATTCCCTTTGCATGTGGTCTTTCCATTAGTGCCCAAGAGCCAGTTGTGAACTGCTCTTCATTGAACTGTACTTCGGTTTCCTCATCTGCTAAATGAGGACTATAAGGTCTGAAAAGCAAAATGTTCTTAAATAAAAGGTATTTTCTGAACATACTGTAGAGTTCAGAACGAAATAAAACGAGATGACCACMCCGGAAAAATATAGTTTCTCCACCAAAGATATGTGAAGATGCCAAATGTACGTCATAACATGCTCTTTGGGTCTATTTTTGAAACATTGTAGTGGTACAGATGTCTATGAAAAAAAAATCCTAAAACCTTAATCTAAAGGTCTGTCAAGTTTTGATGTAAACAGCTATATTTTAGCCAACATATGAGAATATACTCTAACAGAAGAAAGCATGTGCTACCAGAACCCATAACTGACCTCTAGCCCAACAAAATGAATCAAGGATATCTCAAGGTACTACAAGTATTAATATTTAGCAGAACCTATTTTGCTTGAGATAAAGGTCAGGAATTCATTTACAATACCATTATCACAAATGTAAAATCTTACATGGATGGAGACTCAAATAGTAGCCGGCTGCTATATGTTGCTACAGCAACCTGTAAAGGTTGAAAACTAGGCTCAATGAAGTCAAAARTCAGGAAGCTGAAGTTAGAACAGATTTCATTGTTCGTTTTATGTTATTCTACTAGACTGGTTTATTCCAGTGAATAAATGAATGTGGTTCATTTATCTGTGTATGATTTACTACAGGAACATTAATTATTTAATGTATTAAACTGTATTTTCTTATATACAAGCTGTGGTAACTTGTTTTCTGATTTTAAAAGAAGAATGTAAGTTTTTATTAATATATTAGTAAATCAGTAATGACTAAGTTACATGGCCTGTAATTACAAAATTCAGATATGGGAATAATAAATTAGCTAGCTGTTCAGTGAATACTGACRTTGAATGCCGGTACATAAAATAGAGAATATTTTGCCTTTGGAGTCTGTGACTTTTTTGATATTTAGAAAATTAAGTAGATCTCATGTTCATTTGCGGACAAAGACCTGCTCCAGTAAAGAGAGAAAGGATTTTTTTTTTTTTTTAACAGATGTATTTGACTGGCAGAAGGTCTCTTTTCAGCCTAATAAGAAATAACTATTTTGAAAACAATTTTTACAGTTTGACACATTTTAACATTTTTAGAGAGGTAGTCTTTACTGAGGTCTAATTAATTCAGTTAGCTAAAATTCTGGTGAATTTAGAATTATATTGTTACCTGAACAACAAATGTTTTTTTTTTTTCTTAATAGCTCTAAAAATCACATTTCCACAAACACTTCAGAAGTTCCTCAAACATACTTATTTTTAATAAGGATGTTGTCTAGAAAAATGTRGCTCATCACAATCTTAGATTTTTTTTTCCAGTTATAATGAATACTGTTAATAGACAGTGTGTATTGAAAGCATGGTAGAATGACTTTGAGTCCCTTCTTTTCTTCAAGAGTTACTTTTCAGGTAGTTGCTCAGTTCTCATTTGCTTTTGTTTTTCACAGTGTAATTATTAAACATGACTCAATAATCTGCCATATTGTCATTGACCRTTTTTTCCTGTCTTCTCTATTTCCATGGAACAGAGCACAACAACTTTTGCATCTGTCTTTTTATTCATTAGTCAGCTAGGAAGGGATATCAATGACTCCTCACTATTCTCTGTGTTTATCCATTGTCTAAATTAYGATTGATGTTTTCTATAATCAAATAACTTTTGACTAATTTTTTTTGCTGCTTTCTGAAATCTGACGTTTGTCCCTCTGTCTCAGACAAGTTATAAAGGAAACGCAAAAAGCTAATGAAGCAGCAGACAAATGAATAAGAGTATGGAATGCATATTAACAATGAATAAAAGCATTAAGTTATAATAGTAGGAAAAGAGATGTATAAAAGAATATAAACATATAAAAACATTAGAAAAGTCACTTGGTAAACTTTTCAAGTCCTGATTATTTTTGTTTTTGTAGCCCTTGATTGCTTTCAACAGTGTCTGTGTTTCTTACTTCCACGTTTAATATTTATTTTTCTTTTAACATTTCCTCTAAAATCCATACCTTATCATTACTGGTATATGACTGAGAATATTCAGTGCCTTCAGTACAGATCTCATTTTCAAAACCTATTTCACAGTTGCTTAATATTTTGAGGTACAGGTGTATGCATGTATATGTACTATATAYATATGTATATATATATATACAGAAATATATAAAATCCTCCTGTACAAGCCATAAGATAATGCTATGTAATGTAAAACATTTTATATACTTTATATATT
Organism: Rhea americana; assembly: GCF_003343005.1. Classification (NCBI taxonomy): domain Eukaryota; kingdom Metazoa; phylum Chordata; class Aves; order Rheiformes; family Rheidae; genus Rhea; species Rhea americana. Next base: position 2,990,357 of record NW_028186535.1, read on the forward strand.
GCATTTTCCAGAAAATCTTATTAAAAAACTTTGCATTTTGTTTCTTCTAAAATGAAGAAAATCATTTAAAATTTTGTCAATGTCAATGTTACTAAAGTTGTTCGTGTTGAATCACCTGAAATTAGAACTTCCTTTTTTTCTTGAGAGCAGGTTTAAATGGTTGACTTAAAACATACATATCAAGACACTGTCTCCCATAACATCCTCACAGACAAGATGGTAAAGTGTAGGGTAGATAAATGGACAGTGAGGTGGACTGAAAACTGGCTGAACTGCTGGGCTCAGTGGGTTGYAATCAACACCATTAAGTTCAGTTGCAGGCCAGTCACCAGCAGTGTGCTTTTGCATACTCCTATACTGGTAGGAGTGGCTGATACACCAGAAGGCTGGTCTAGTGTATGAAAGATTTTTCTGTTTTTCGAAAAACAGATTTCTAAAAATCCTCTTCACACTATATTTTTGTCTTCAAAATTATACATACTGAGGTTATTGCTTTACTTTTAAATTCTTCATATRATTCTTGCATGAGTAGCCTTTAATTAAAAATATCTGGTTTTATATAGTTAAATCTGCAGGATAATACCTTCTATAATGAGTAGACCTTTACAGTGGATGTAGCAAGCAATTCTCATAGTACAGATTGTGTCTCCTCTCCATTTCCATTCTCAAGTAGCTTTTTGTCTAGTGTGGGTCATTTGACTTCAGCAACTATAATTTTCACTCATTAACCATTTGATTAGTCTTCCTGCTAATTTAAAATGATTGTTTGAGTAAATAAATTAATAATAAAGAAAAGATATTATATCATTGCAAGCTAGGCACAAATTGACCAAAAGTTTTATAAAAACTACTTTCTTTGCTGTGTTGCAACTTTGGTTTAATTTTTTCAGCCATTTTAACCTCCACCAATTTTTTAAACTAGGGCATTTTTTCTCTAGAGCAAGCAAACTAATAGAGTATATTGAGGAATAGCATAAAAGGACACCTGTGCAGTAATGAGATAACAGAAGATCTCCCAAATGAATAAAGAAAAGGAACATATTGCCTAACTAACCTCTTTACCTTTTTGAAAGAGATAAGAAATGATGACAATAGTAGCTGAGATGAGAGAATTTTCTGGGATTTTCTTAATCCTTTGGTAAATTATAGGAACACATATTACTTTGCTTTGGCAGAGGGAAAGAGTACAAAGGGTAAAAAGTTGGTTTAAAATATCATTTAAGGACCTTTTGGTACCAATAGGAAAATCACACTGTTCACTACTTAAGATCAAAGTAGGGAGTGGTAAGTAAATGGAAGGAATATACCAAATACATGATAGAAAGTCACTGTTCAACCCTAACTATATATGTATTCCTCAGCAAAAAACTCAGTTAACAACTTGTTGGATTTTCTGATGATTCAGAACTTTGAGAAAATAGTTAATGAAGAGCGTATTCATCAAAAGGGAGTTCAGGCAGATAAGACTCAACTGTATAATTGGCTTCAGAAATGGCAAATGAAATCTAATATTGAAGAACATAAGGTATCACACATACAATTACAATAGTATAATAGCAGAGAATGAACAGGACTGCACTGAAGCAGGAGACTTTGAAAAGTGTCTGTAAATTAAAATGTATTGCAAAGGCTAAGCCTAAAAATTGTAAGGAATACTTGGCTGTAGCTGATGTAGACCATGCTTACATGCAATAGTAGTGAATACCCTGCTGTTTTTCACAAAATGAAAATGATTGTTAGGGAAGAATCAAATGCCAATTCCAGTGCTGTAGTATAAAGATTAATACAATTTGGTAGTACAGAGATTTGATTSAGATCTCTTATGCAATAATACTCTAAATTTTAGGAGCCTAGGATGAAATCTTGACATTTAAGATGGTCAGGGGTATTGAAAGTCTTAATTCTGATGCAGTAATACAAAACTAAAACAAACAGGCCGGTAATTTTGTAATTTCCTCATTTCAGTGAAGTCCATGCAAAATTTAAAGGTTCCAAGTGATGATGTCATGTTATCATACTATGCTATTTTTTTTAATTTTGCCTTTGAGAGAAAACCTTTGAGGCTATCCTCTCTAAAGATTCCTTAGTTCTCATAAGACATCATGGTTTTATCAGAGGCTTGTTTGTTTTATCAATATCCCAGAGTTTTTCAGGGATCTGCTCTTGAATTTAGGGGAAGAAATTGAACTTGACATGGTAACTCACATATCAAAAATAACAAGGTATACTTGCTTCATCATGGATGTACCTGGTCAGCATTTTTCCTATTTTCTTTGGCTGAATTGTAGAAGTTGAATCATAGGGAATTATATTCTGTATTTCCTACACATTCCAAAAGTACATTCCAAAAGCATATAGACTGATGAATTTATTGTCAAGATCTTTATAATCATGTTAAAAACTTTCTAATCTTTTCTACTTTACATGCATACACATCATTACCATTTATTACATTTGTTCTGTTCATGTTTTAATGAGARTTTTGTTATGTGTGTTTACATGATACATTTTTAAGGTAGGTATCTTTAAAGTATCTTTCTAAAATGATTATTTGCACATTCCCGAAGTTTATACATTAAATAATTACTAAAATATTTATGTATAGTAAAATCCAAGGTTTCCAGGAGAAATAGAGTCGTTCCTCTAGGAAGACCTTGTTGAGATCAAATTATAGTGTGTTTAATCCGTTAATTGTAGAATATCAGTACCAGGATCTGCGGAGTTTTCACGTTTAACATCTTTGCAATGTAATGAAATGGAATGAGGAAATATTTCAACACTCTTTGAGTCCTTATTTCAGAAGAAAGTGTAGATGATGTATGACTAAATTATTGGAATTGTACCACACATAATAAACTAAATCATCTCAAGACGGGAAAAAGAAAACAAACTCTCCTTATAGCCTTCTTTATCCGCATGTTAAAAGATTATTTATGACTGAAATCTRGAATTGTTTTGGGATGTCCTACAGAATGGAAAAAGATAGGTCCTCTGTCAAGGAAGGCATTTGCTTGAAGCTTTGCACTATAAAGATCTGCTGCAAGTTAGGGCTATAGAAGGATTATTTTTCTAGAAATATATGTCTGTCCAGCAGTATTTTACATAAAACAAAAAGAATAAAGGGGTAAAAGTATTAGTTTTCTTTTCTGTTTGAAAAATCAATATAGCTATTGTTTTAACCTGGCCAAGTAAACTCATTTTCAGTCTCGGTGGGTTCAAATAAAACCTATAAAATCAGTTACATCTATAAACAATGATAATGATAGATCATCCTTCTGGTTCCTGTAATGCTCTCACCCGACAGACTACATTTCCCCCAGGGTATGTGGAATTCTAATAAAAGATTTCACAGGTTAAAGCAATGAGTATTACTGTTTTTTAAGGAAAGAAAATTGTGGAAATCCTATTTCTGGATACTTGCTGGCTAGGCTGAGCCAACCCTAAAATTGCTAATGGAGTGATTTGAAAGCACCCTAGACTTTCTATCAGCTAGAAAGCTGATGATTGCTTTCAAAATTACTTTCAGTGAAGGAACCCATCTTCCATATATCTATCATCTTTTTGGTCCATGCAAGAAAATCATTGTGCCAAATAACCTCTGTGTGTATGCWTGTGTATGTGCGCGTGTGTGTGTACATGTGAGTATGTGCACATGCACATGCATATGTACTTTTGTGTGCATGCACACATACATGCAAGTATATATGTACATATAAACATAAATATGTCTGTGCCTGCTTGTGTATACAAATATATATATTTTCATCTGAAATTACTCCTCATCTTGCCTGATGCTCTCTAAAGATTCTGGAAGAAAGTCCTAGAAGGCAGGTAGTAGATTGCTATAGTCTTCCAATAGTAGAAATACTGAAATTATAGAATTGTAGTATCAATCACCAACCAGAGAAGGAATAACTCTGAGAGGCTTTGATTTTTCTAGAAAACAGGCATATATGGGCTTTAAAGCAGTTATAAAAGAACTATATGTGATCTGATGTATGCTATAGCTGAATGTCAAGAGCTGTGCTGGCTCTAATTCTTGTGATTAAATRGCTTCAGCAGTGTGAGGTGGGTAGAGTATCAATACCAGGGAGATCCATGACATCACTAGAATGAATACAGGAATAGGGAGAACCTTTTCTAAAAATTGTCTTACTACACAAAATAATAAAATTTGGTGGGAAGAAGTCATACGAGACTCCTCAGGATCGATTAAAACTTTTCACTGAAACAGTAAAGACCTAAAAAAATATTCTAGGTTGAGAATTTTCAATTAGTTTTTCACTACAAATTTATCACTGGCAAAACCTAAAACAGAGTCAGTTGAAAAATAATCCCTCCCTGAATCAGAGTGGATTAAGTCTTTTAAAGGAATTGAAATGTCTTCTGACTGAGAAGGATAGATCTCTGCCTCAACTCACGAGAGCAAAATGCCTTAACAAGAAATTTAATCTTACTGTTATCAAACATTCTTGAGTTATTTGTTGATTTCCTGCCTTGTAAGTAGAGCGGATTGAAGAATGGAATTTTCATTGGCAAATTCAAAGTGATGACTTTCTACAAAACAGAATGTTTAATTTGAAGTGAAATACTGTATTCTAATACAGTAAGACTAAAAAATAAGACAAAAAAAGATAATATAGACAATGTGCTGGATAAGTTAAGGGGATTTTGCACAAGTAACAACTATAAAGTGCTGTAGTGCTGTATATAGTTCAGTCTAAAAATTCTCTTTTGGAGTTATAGTTTTGATTTTTTTTTCTTGAAATTTTAATATTTTAAAACTGCTGGTTCAGATCAGTCTCATCAGCATTTAAAGTAGAAGTAATTATTTGCTTACATTTATTTTTCTAGCCTCTATACAAAATTCAGGAATATATTTCTATCTGCTGTTTGAGGATGTCTTTGTAAGAAGTGTGATGACTAGTTTTTATTCCTATCAAATTGTTAACCATGATCAGCAATATTTCATCTCCAAAGAACAGCATAGTTTCAAATTTAATATAGCCAAAATGAATTACRAAGTATTTCTGTAAACTACAAGGATTCTAAAGGGTTATTATGCCAGCTGAACTTGATGTCATATTCTCCATCTGCTATGGCAGATGCTCCATTCCAATATGAATATTAAAATCATTCTGAAAACAATTTTCATAATTGTAAGAAACATTCAGAACATGAAAGGAAGATGCTACAGTTTTTTGATGATGTGTATARTATTGTTACATATCTCACAGTAAATGTAAGAGTAACACATTACAGATGCTTTTTAAGACTGGTGGAAGTTAGCTGTTGACAACTCTATTCTTAATACTACTTTTAGCACACAGTTTTCCATTCAACCTACAATACAATATCTTGAAGTAAAATACGCTATAATCACTACTTTTATTTGGAATTCTGACATGTCTGTTGCATCACCTGAAGTGTCTTTGTGTTAAAATAAGCAGTCATAAACCTGTTCTTAAATTAGTTCAAAAAATAGGGGGAGAGTACACAGGAAACCTTCCACTTCTTGCACTGAGTACAAAAGACATCTATAGCCTGGAAAGCACAGAATGTAAGAAATACTCGGCACAATATGCCTAACCAAACAAATAATAAGAGTCTAAGATATACTTTTATAACATTCAGTAATGATCTACTCATAATTCACACAAGGGCCCGTGTGTTAGAATGCTACATATTGTAGCTAACATTGTTCAGAAGATATCTAAAATTGATTTTTATAAAGTGCTGAAATGACATACTAATTTATGGCATCAATGAACTCTGAAAAACAAAGCTAAGCAAATAAAAAAGGATTTAATGTGCCTTTTTTGTTACATTTTATTATAATTACTGATATCAAGGGGAAAAATGAGAAGAAATGAGCTGGATTTCTGATATTTTTATAATACCTATTTGCATCCATGTTTTAGAAAAAATACACTTTTTGAAGTTCTTTCAAGGGTAAAGTACCTTCTAGAGTTATGCCTTTCAAGAGACCATTTTCTACACACATATCTTTGCAAATATCTACTGATACATTAACCTTGCTTAGAGAGTTTACAGACTCGCCTTTCTTGGAGTTATTCAAAAGCTGTCTGGACACAGTCCTGAGCAACATGCTGTCAGAGTCCAATACTCTATGACCAGTTTCTTTTAGATATTCTGCACATACGGAGAGTGCAGTGACTAATATAAAAGTTTAGTTTGAAGATATCTGATGTTACACGGGATTTTTGATTTAGCAGAGTGATACAGTAATATACTGAAATCACAATATACGTGTAATTGCTATTACAGGTCTCTGTAATATGCTCACTGTTATGATGCTGAGCAATCCCAGTTGCTGGGAAGGAGTATGTGGCTTGAAGCCAGCTTCAGACCATTCCTCTCTTCAAAAATTCCTTTGCTAGTTGTTCAGGTTTTATATTCTATGTTGGGCTGAGTCACATATTCACTTCYSCYRTGSTGGTYTGGCTAATCTCAGAGAGACAKTCACAACTTTTGTTCAACTCAGAAAGAAACAACATTTTTTTCTTCACCTAATTTATGGCTACTTATCTAAAACAAAGGTCACCCTCTGGCCCCCTTTGTGTTGAGATAGTCATGCAACAATTCTAATTACTAAATTGCATCTTTCTGAGCTTAAAGACCATCTTGCATGCATTCATCTCCTCTGTGCCTTCTCTCATTACAAGGGTTATTGGTTGGTTACATGTGTTCTAGGTGACCCTGCTTGAGCAGGGAGGTTGGACTAGATGATTCCAGAGGTCCTTTCCAATCTCCACTATTCTGTGATTCTGTGATATTGGCTGTGGGTAAAACACATGAATGAATCTAATGACCATCACATGAACTGTAAAATGTGTCTCCCAGGAACTGACCTTCTAGGCTGTGGGTCTGCAGCAACTGTGTTATTTTTTCCTAGTGTTTACAGCACTGTCAGTGCTTTGACTATCAAATCTGCTGCAGATACATTTGGAGCTTCAGCAGTTTAGGTGGTAATAGTAATCTGAAAATTTCAACAAGTATTCAAATTTTCAGAAGCATTTTGGACAGTATGATAATCCTTATCATCTTAAAATTGCTGCTATAATTTTTTGTTTTGCACAAATATAATTTGCTTGTTTGTTAACGAAATTATAGATGCAGTAAAGATAGACATTCATAATTCTAGTAGTGTCAAAGACTGTCCTAAGGTCAACATAGCATTTGCCCAGGAGCATATTTATCCACCTCCTTTTATTTTACAACCAGGTACAGATTTTTTGTCAGTTTTGTAAATACGAGTTTCTTTTACCACTTTGAACTTCTCAAAGGAGATGCAGTTGTGTCTGTTGGTCTGGTCAGATCATAATAAGTCTAATTCAATACTTTTTCAGCTACTATTAAGACCTTCAGGGACTTTCCTCAGTACATTGAAGAAAATAAAAGCAAGATAATCTATTCATTCAGTTTTATCCTATGGCTCATCATCTGCCAAAAGGTTTAAAGCTTTAGCTATGACATTTACTACTCCTAATAAAGTCATTATGAGAATTAGGGCAACTGTAGACCTGAAATCCACATGTGTATTAAGCCACTATATTGTTGATTCTGGACCAACATTTAGTAGCTTCAGAGCAATGACTACTTGCTTTAAAAATCCCCTGGAATCAGAATAGGCTTTCTCAAGGTCTTCATGTGTGACCCTTTTAAACATTTATAGACTGTAATCCAGTCTTCTCCGATCCTTGAAAAAAGAAGAGTGAACATATTCAGCACCTGAAACTTTTTTTAATAGAACTTCTAATCCTTAGATAAGCTTTGTAGCCTCTCCTGAACACTTCCTGTTCAAGACCGTACACAGCATTTCAAATGTGGTCTTATAATAAAATTGTGTAATGGAACCATTATATATCTTCAATCATAACTAGCCCATCTGTTGATGGAATTTTTGTTCTTACTAGACTGTTTTGACTACTCTCTGTGTGTTAGATTTCTACCATCACAAGGTCACGTTGTTATTCTGTTTGTTTTTGTTTTTGTTTTGTTTGTTACTTAYTACAGCATGTTACTCTCATTACAGCATTACTTTTTTCATGATTATTAACCTAACCAGGGTGTAATGTTCTAACAAATTTCCTACACCTGCAATCTTTGTGTACCTACAAAATRTTTTCACCTCTCATCCTGCCTTAGCACTAGGTACAACACCACATCAGAATAAGACCTATATAACTTGTGTTAACTTTTGCAGAACATAGTTATTTGTGAGATCAGTGATTGGCATACACACTTGTCAGGCAAAAAGCTTCAAATTAAGGTAGGTATTCACAACTTCTTAATGTGTATCTGAAATGGATATCTGAAGATTCTCCATTGATAACAATGTGGTAAATACTACCTAGTAACCTAAGTTAATTTTTCACTTTAGTCTAATATAACAAAGTTAAAATGTTTTCTCTTTACTATACAATTACAATATGCTGTTACAACTGATGATAGAATTAATTTTCAGATGTATTATATGGCATAATAATCGYAGGCTCATGGCATGCCGTCTGTGAATAAAACTTACTTAAACTGGTAAGGGAGGTTTATATATTGTGCTTTTTTCACATTTTTCATATGCAGGATTTCTATAACTGAAGGTTTTTGTTGTCATCCTTTACTGAGAATTGAATGTTGGCATATTTTCATTGTTTGTCTAATTAAAAGATTCTAGTGTTACATATTTTACTTGTATTTATTACAGAAGTGAAACACTGCTTCCAGGGAACATGTGAAGATTGTGCTATCCCACACAGTAAAGTACTGATTTTTGATAGAAAATTTTATTTACTTCAGTGAAGAAAGCAAAGAAGTGAAAAAAACAGATAGGAAATGTTTTATAAAATAATTATAAATAGTTCTAATGCCATTTGTTCTTGCTGATATTGAAGACTTCTGAACCAGGCTATACAWTTATTAGATGAGAATTTAGCTATGGCATCCAACTCTTGTGCTCTTTTTATAATGATATTTTTTGTAGATATCAYATATTAAATGTCTGAAAAATGGAGAAAAAATAAAAATCTCAGTACTAATACTTAGGAAAAGACCTTGAATGACCTCCCTGGAGCAAATCCTTTTTCTCCAGAAAGAAATAGTAATTTGTGGTCAGTGATTCTCTAAACTTGTTTGTTACTTCAACAGCTTTTAGAGGAAACACTTGTTTCCTCTAAAACACTTGTTAAAGGTTGGTTTTCTTGAGATTTTAAATTCTTCTTCTYAAATTCTTGTTCTATCAAGATAGAGGAAATCTGAGTGAAAATAATGTTCATTTGGGATGGGCAATCTTTCATTGGAAATTGGATTGAGTGTGGCARTTGTTAATGAGTTTCTGTCATAAAAAAGATGACTGACTTTTGAGTTAAAAAAAGGTAGGTGATGATATAGTATTTTATTGCTATGGTCTTGTGTATCTATATGCCATATTTCCATTGCTTATAAAGATATCATGATTTACAAAGCATAGTGCCGTTCTCTGAGGGGAATTTCTGCCTTGATTATRCAGAGAAGCTCTTGTACTTGAAACRTGTGAGCAAATGTTTGTGATTCAGCCTACTTCTGTTCAGCTGACTAAATGAAAATGTTGGATTAATAAGGTGGAAATCTTAAATTAATGTTTATATTATTCACTGATTTTGATATAAAAAAGAACCATTACTATAATCTTGCCTTTCTGCATCCCATAGTGATAGAACTCCCATTCRTCAGTCTTTGGAATCAGGTCCTAAAACCTCAAGAGAAAATTTTTCAGAATTGCCATGCAGTGCACCTGTATTTGATTCACGGCACAAGCTCAAACCCATATTAAAAGACATCAAAACCACTGAGCTGTGTATAAAGCTGTATAAAACTACATGATTTTATTACTAGAATTCCAACTCTCAATCATCTTTTTTATGTCAGATTTGAAATCTCAGTTGTGAGATTTTAGCAAGGGCCTGTGTGCTGCCTACATACTGCCATTTCATGGTATGGAAGCTGTGATGAACTCTAACATCTAACAGAAAAAGAGACTGTAGACTTGTACCCAGTAAATATGGTGTAGCCTGTACAGTAACAGGCCACCCAGGCTTTGTGTTCAGCTAACAACGAAGACCTCAGGACCCGTGAGGCTTTATCAGCACTTGGGCATCATGGAAGTTTACTTAAGCTTGTTTAACACCTGTCTAACAACAAAGTGATTTGTTTCAGCTTTTGCTTACTTTTGTTCAATTGCATGATGCAGCATCTATTGTTAAATGTCCCTTTTGTAAATAATAGATACCAAAAACAAGTAGTTATGCTGTGTAGAATGAACACACATGATCCTAAAGTAAAATACAGTACAGGGGAGTACTGCGAATTATAACGGAAGCCTTGAAAGTGTGGGCACAAGATACTACCATAGGCCTTAAGGGTATAAACAAATTTCAAGTGGTCAAATATGTTACTAAATAAATGTGTCCTTGGGAGTTGGGTAAAAATAGTTTTAGGTAAAACAAAGAGATAGCTAGCATAAGAAATTGATAATAAATACAATATGTTTACTGTATATAGCAAATTTGGATGTATCACGGGATTGCAGATTAATGAAGAAAAAGTAAAGTGTAATGCATGTTAGAAAATGTGCAAAAATAAACCCTAACAGATCCCAGAGCGAAGAGGAAGAAATCTTTACCATCATCATCATCATCCTCCTCCCAGAAGAGACTTATATTGCTGTTGATTCATTGTAATCCACCCACCAGGCTGCAGCCATCAGTCTTAGGACCCAGAGGAGCAATCGAAAGGTGAACATACCACCAGAGGGAAGAAATAGCCATGAGAAAGTGTGTATAACAATGTTATTATTGAGATCTTTTCTGTAATAATATTCTTCTCTCTTGTTTTCTGTAATAATTAAATCTAATTTGAAAAAAAAAAATCTCTATTTAGACTACTTTTAATTAGACTAACAATGGTCTTTGTAAGCAAGATGTGTTTCTTTAACCCTACATAAACTGCCTAAGCTGAAGAGCAACAGATTAGAATTCAGGCAACTTGAGAGGCAGTGTGGTTGCAAAAAGAACCAACACAGATAGAACCAGACAGGTTCAGACCAGAAATCTGTGATGACCCTTTCAAAGAAGAATAGAACACTTTCCAATATCCCAATTGATGTAACAGTTTCTTTTCACTGTGTATATGAAATATGTCCTGCCTGGTAATATTTGTTGTACATGATTATATACAAAAGTATACTTAGAAAATGAACACATACAGCAAATACTACTGTAAGATCAAAAGAAAATTCAGAATTCTTACACATAATTTTTTCTATTATATTTATAATTATTATTCAATCTAACATTGCAAAGATATCTGTAATAACTGAAATGTTTTTAGAAAACTTAGTGTACCTATTCCTTCATTGTTAGTCTACTCTTCTGTRCATTGCTTCTGGTATCCCAAGAAGATCAGATAACTGAAAAATTGGGAAATAGATTATCAATGTATAAACTATTTTCTATTCTCTTTAATTGCTCCATGACATTTTAATTTAAAGGTATTGGGTACTGTCTATCTAAATAGCATAGTCTTTAGCCTACTGGCATCAAATGTATAGGAAAAAGAACTACTTAATCCCTGAAAATATTTAAATTGGTAGGAAGGCTGAAGCCAGAGCGTTCATCTTGATAATAGCAATACAGCTGACTGATTCTTTCTTCCCAAAACTGAGTTGCACTCAGCTGTTCAAAATGAATTAATTTTATTGTTCCTAAATCAAGCCAAAATCCCAAAAGCCAATTATACATTTATTGAAAGCTCTTCAATAAAACCCATTTAAAGGCATAGACTACCATAAAAATGTTAGATAATAGGTCTGAGTGTACTGAGCAACACAAGCAAATGTTGCAGATCCTGGTGATATCTAACAGCTGATTTACCACCTTGCAGTTCAGCCAGTTGGAGGGGATAACCCCATTTGGGTTTAGTGAAGCACTTTTCAGACAATGCACTGTATTAATCTGGAGATGAATAACCTCTTAGCATGGGCAGACAAAGTGAAAGCTAGTGCAGTTCATAGCCTAAATTGTTAATCACCAGGTTTCAGTTTAGCCTAATACAGACCTCRACATAGCGTCTGTGAATGAATGCACCCCCATCTAACCAAGATAAGCACAAATTAAACTAGAGCATTACAATACAATATAAAATAATTTAACCAAAATGAACCCAAGCAGTATAGCATCATGACTACTAAGAATCCTTTTTCCATTTACCTGTCCAGAAAAATTAAATTATTTTCAATGTCAGAGAATAGTGGCTTACAAAGTAAGCCATTTCAGGAAATGTTTTTTTCCAATTGTATGAAAAAGACAAAATGATAAATCAATCATGATGACAAACTTTAGCAATTTGCACTAATGAGTTCTTGCTCTATTTTTCATTTGGTAAACTTCAGTGGTCATGAAAATGAGGAATTGATATCTCTTAGGCAGGCAAGTAATTAATACACACGGATTGCTCCTTAGCAGTAAAGCCTTCTCTCATCACTTAATCAAGGCTCTCTCCTGGTAGGAATACCTTGCTGCTTGTTTTCCCCTAGATATTTTGGGCACATGTTGTGACAATACCACAGCATATCTGAGGCAAATTGAAACATCAAAGTAAAGTTGGAGATTTTTTTTAGTTGAGTTCATGAAACGTTTGGCTCACTGAGTTGTTATTTATTAGCTACTTCTCGACGGGCCTGAAGTAGTGTCATTATTAATGAATACTATTGCTAAGCTTGGCTAAAATGGTTGCCATACTTTCTTTGCTGAATGACTAGGGCTAGAGACAACAGGCATATTTTATGGCATTTGAAATGGAGTGGAAGGAACTACTGTGTGCAATTCTAGTACCTAAATGTATTGTTGATGCTCTAAGTTTCCTGTAGAGAATGAYGAGTAATAAAACTATCCTGCTGAATTGGGACATCTGACCATTTCCATATAGGTTTAGGAAACAGAAACAAGATTTCTTAATAGAAGGGAGAGGTCCAGGTATTCTTAACATTCCTTATCTGAGGTGTTACATATTGTCTTTAGGGAGTCTACTCTRAAAGGGAATGCCTTTTATGTGTAATAATAAAAATAAATAAATATATAATTATAAAAAATGTCATAGTTTATAGTAGATTGTGAATGCTGTCTGACAATTTTGACAGAGGTGACTGAATGTATTAATGATGACAAAAAATGAAGCAAAAGATATGAATCAATTCACTTCCATGTCAGAATTGGAGAAAGAGATTCCTGAAACACAGTCTTTAGTTCTACTTCATAATGGAGAACTTCTCTTCCTGTCCTCCAGAGAACTCTCCGATYGGAGAAAGTGAAATAATAATAATAATAACATCAGAATGCCATCTCTTCTTCTGGAAGGGTTAACCAGATATCACTCTAGCTAGTTTAGTAACCAGTTCTGTTGTTCTGTTTTTTTCTTTTTTTTTTTTTTCCCTCAATATAGTAGAGTTTCACTTAAATTTGTACTTCAGGGCTACCAGGTTTTCTCAATGCAATATCCACTTATTAGACTAGCTGAACCTAAGTCACACACTCTAAAGACTAAGGTTTTTTGATTAGATTTTTATTTTTTCTGGCAACTTGCTTTTGCACTCCCAATCCTTTCACCCTGTGAAAATAATAGTCCTTTTTCATGTGTTTGATGTATTTTTCAGAAAAGAAAAAGAAGGAAACTGCAGCACAACATTTTGAAGTTTAATAAAAAAATACAAATGTGGTATGAGGGCATTCCAGCTGTAATAGTTATTCTGAGTTCAAAACACTTGTCTCTCTTTTCTTTTAACTTTTTTCCTTTTCACTTAGACRCTGTTGTTTCCTTTGAAACAGAGTTCAAACACAGATTTTCTGGATGCACAAATGCTTTACAAAAATAAGAATTGTACACCTATTTGATAGAGGGAGAGAGAGAATCTCAAAAGCAGAACTRTACCAAATCAATTCTCCTCTGCAGAGAGCGATAGTAGTATTGCGTAGTTTTAATACATAAATTGGCAGTTTGTTCTGAAAATGTCTAAGAGTAAATGTAAAATATTTTAAATGTAATTAAGACTTTTAAATTAAATCCAGGGATTATACTCCATATTGWTTAGAATCAGCAAAGACATTTGCTGATTCAAAGACCTTTAGGTGGACTGTTGAGAAGACAGAGAAATGAGGAAAGACTAGAAAAAAAAATAGATTTATTACATCCTAGGCTTTCARTGTGCTACATCTTCTGCACAGATGTTACTTTGGGATTGCACTAATTGCAAAGTGCTCAAAAAATACGGATGTGAGCGTAGTTCTCTTTCATATATTTGAGGGTCACTTTTCATCCTATTCCTACCAATTCCATGTAAAATTTCATTGGTCAATATTTAGGATGCAAAAGAAAGTAAAAATCATGCATTCCCTAAACATATGGATAAGGCTTTAAAAGCAAGTAAATAATTGTTTTTCTATACATGTCTTTGCAAGCYTTATTAAATATGCCATCATAGTACCATTTTTCAATTAAGATCCAGATTTAATGTTAAAAAGTTTGTAATGTAAAGAGATATTTTTATCTTTTTATTACTCAAGAAATTTTGGAGAAAAGGTTTATGAGTGGGTCATGACTAGCTATGTAACTTTTGCTTCTGGCCTTGACTCAAGGAGTGCATTAGTGGTAGTGTTCTTGAGGTGTTCTCCTTGGCRTAAATTTTCCTTGTGTCTCTACTTAGAGTTCTCAGCTGCTACCTGTGAGTAAAAATGATCTGGTGACACCAAGGTTTAAGTCACTGTTTAGAGTGCCCATGCAACGTGCATGCAAAGTCACATAATGTCATGCATTTACTGTTACTGCACAGTAAACACCTCAGACTAGCAACCAGGGTGAACTTCCATGCCAGAAAAGATGCAATGTGGACATACAAACTTGGAACCATARAAAGCTACAGCAAAACAAACCTCAGTTCTTTCTGAATGATTCAGTACTTCCCAGTATGTTGGCTCATCTACATAGGCATAGAYTCATAAAAATTTTTGGACTGCTTCAGTCCAAAATTTCAAGCTAATAAAACACTGCACAACACTTGCATGCTCCTAAGACAAATAAACTGACTTCTGTTTCCGATGAAAGTTCCCTCAGATCTGTAATTTTGCCTCCAATTCAGCATGACATACAGATATATAAACRCTTAAGTAAAAATCAATATGTTTGGGAAAACAGAAGGAAACAAAACAAAAAGACCCCTTTCCAGTAAAATCCAATCAATTATGTTACTCATCAACAGTGCTTGCCTTTAATTTCAAAGAATCATGGAAGGATTGAGGTTAGAAGAAGATCTAACCTCTGGAGATCATCTAGTTCAAAACCCCTGCTCAAGTAAAGAAGKCCGGGGCCGGGGGAGGGGGGAAGAAGAGCAGAGGGCACCTMGAGCACATTGCACAGRTTCAAATCCAGGTGTGTTTTGAATATCTCCAGAAAAGGAGACTCCAGAGAAGACTCCACAGCCTCTCTGGGCAACCTGTTCCAGTGCTCTATCACCCTCACAGGAAAGAAAATTTTCTCATATTCAGATAGATCTTATGTTTCAGTTTGTGCCTATTGCAKCTTGTCCTATCTCTAGGCACCACAGAGAAGAATCTGGCCCCATCCTCTCTATATCCTCCCTTAAGATACTTACACAGATTGATAAGATCCCCCCTTAGCATTCTCTTCTCTGGGCTGAACAACTCCAGCTCTTGCAGCCTTTCTTCATAGGCTTGATGGTCCAGTCCCTTAATCAGCTTAGTAGCCCTTTGCCAGACGCACTCCAGTAGTTCCATGTGTTTGCGGGCCCAGAACTGGACACAGTGTTCCAGATGTGGCCTCACCAGGGCTGAGTAGAGCAGCAGGATCACCTCYCTCCACCTGTTGGTAGCACTCTTCCTAATGCACCYYAGGATACCATTGACCTTCTTGGCCACAAGGGCACTTTGTGGCTTATAGTAAATTTGTTGTCCACCAGCTCTCCCAGGTCCTTCTMTGCAGAGCTGTTTTCCAGAAGGTTAGCCCTCAGTCTGTAC
The DNA here is from genome assembly GCF_003343005.1 of Rhea americana. NCBI lineage: Eukaryota > Metazoa > Chordata > Aves > Rheiformes > Rheidae > Rhea > Rhea americana. The sequence goes on from NW_028186535.1 coordinate 3,006,436, forward strand.
TGGTGCATTCCTCCCTAGGTGCAGGATCCTGCACTTGCCTTTGTTGAACTTTATGARGTTCCTCTCCACCCAATTCTCCAGCCTGTCCAGGTCCCTCTGAATAGCAGTACAGCCTCCCAATGTATCAGCTACTCCTCCCAGTTTGGTGTCATCAGCAAACTTGCTGAGGAGGCACTCTGTCCCTTCATCCATGTCACTGATGATTAATTTGAATAAGACTGACCCCAGTACTGACCTCTGGGGCACACCACTAGCTACAGGCCTCCAACCAGACTCTGCACTGCTAATCACAATTCTCTGAGCTCTGCCATTCAACCAATTCTCAATCCACCTCATTGTCCGCTCACCTATCCCACACTTCCTGAGCTTGCTTATGAGAATGTTATGGGAAATAATATCAAAAGCCTTACTGAAGTCAGGATAGACAACATCTACTTCTCTCCTGTCATCTGCCTGGCCAGTTATCTTGTCAGAGAAGGCTATCAGGTTTGTTAAGCATGATTTCCCCTTTGTGAATCCATGCTAACTATTCCAATTCACCTTATCATTCACATGCTTGTAAACRGTATGCAGGATGAGCTATGCCAACACCTTTCCAGGGACTGAGGTTAGGCTAACTGGTYTGTCATTTCCTGGGCCTTCCTCTTACCCTGTTTGAAGATTGGAGCGACATTAGCCTTCTTGCAAGCAGCTCTCCTGTTCTCTGTGATCTTTCAAAGATAATGGAGAGAGGTCTACAAATGACGTCCACCAGCTCCCTCAGTCCCACAAGCATGGACTTGTGGAGGTCTAGTTTGCCTAAATGATCTCTGACACAATTCTYCTCAACCAAGGCAAAGTCYTCYTTTCTCCAGACTTTCTTCCTGGTCTTCAGGGTCTAGGATTCCTGAGGGCTGGTCTTAGCAGTAAAGACAGAAGCAAAGAATGCATTCAGTATCTCTGCCTCTTCTATATCATTTGTCATTAGGGTCCCTGACCCATTCTGCAGTGGGCTCACATTCTCTATAGTCTTCCTTTTTGTTAATGATATTTTTAAAGAGCCCTTCTGGCTGTCTTTGTTATCCCTCKCCAGATTCAATTCCAAATGGGCATTAGCCTTCCTAGTCATATCCCTGCATAATTGGATGACTCCCAGGTAGCCTACCCCTGCTTCTTTCTCCTGTGCAGTTCCCTCTTCTGGCTGAGATTTGCTAGGAGCTCCTTGTTCATCTGTGCAGGTCTCCTGCCCTCTTTGCTCAACTTTCTGCTCATTGGGATGCATCACTCTTGAGCCTGGAGGAAGTGAACCTTGAATATTAACCAGCTSTCTTGTATCCCTCTTCCTTCTAGGGCCTTAGCCCATGAAATTCTTCCAAGAAGGTCCCTGAAAAGGCTAAAGTTTGCTCTCCTGAAGTCCAGTATTGTGATCATACTTTTTGCCTTACTCCCTTCCTGAACTCCATCATCTCACGGTCATTGGAGAYGTGAAGCCTGGGAGCAGGCTTGGCTGCAACTGGTCCTTCCTTGTTTGCTAGTACAAGATCCAGCAGCACACTTCTCATTGGCCGCTCTAGCACCTGTGCCAGGAAGTTATGATCAGTTCCTCTCCAGGAACTTCCTAGATTGCTTGTGCCTGGCTGTGTTGTTCCTCCAGTAGATATCAGGGTGGATGAAGACCACTACAAGAACCAGGGTCTGTGATTGTAAGACTACTTCCAGCTGTCCATAGAAAGCCTCATCAACTTCCTCTTCCCAATTAGGGGTCCTGTAACAGATACCTACAGTGTCACCCAYGTCAGTCCACCCTTTAATCCTTACCCATAAGTTCTCAACTTGCTCATCATCCACCSCTAGGCAGATCTCCATATATTCCAGTTGCTTTCTCACATAAAGGGCAACTCTCCTTCCTTGCCTTACTGGCCTGTCCTTCCTAAAGAGCTTGTAGCCATCAGTTGCAGCATTCCAGTCATGTAAGTCATCTCACCATGTCTCTGTAATTTCAATGAGATCATATCCATGCGACCACACACAGAGCTCTAATTCTTCCTATTTGTTTTCTATGYTGCATGCATTTGCACACAGGCACTTTAGAGAGGTATTTGAGCATGCCGATTTCCCAGGAGGAGTACAAGGGGATTCCCCATAGCCTTGTCTTGTACGTACTTCCTTAGCTGCATGCAATTGCTGGAGGTAATCCCACTTAAGCCCAATTTAACTGCCTGAATGGTCTTTATAACTCTCCCTTTCCCCCATCTTTCCTAGTTTAAAACCTTTCTTACCAGGTTGGCCAGCCTGTTAGAAGATGTTTGTGTGCTAGTTAGTGAGCTGGATCCAATCTCTCCCAATCTGTTGACAATCTTCAAACAGGGTTCTGTGRTCATAAAACCCCAAACCCTGTTGCCAACASCTGCAGTGCAACCAGTTATTTACTTGGAGTATCGGTCTACTCCTCCTCCCATCATTTCTGCCCACTGACAAAACTGAGGAGGAAACAAGCTTGGCCCAAGACTCTTGACTATTTTCCCTAGAGCTCTGAAATCCTATTKGATACTTTCTAGGTTGTCTCTGGCAGTATCATTAGTGCTAACATGGAAGAGCAGCAGAAAGTAATAGATAGGYGGACAAGCCTCAGTAGTCTTTCCTTGACATCTTGGATTTGAGACCCCAGCAGGCAACAAACCTCTTCAGACAAGAGGTCAGGACAGCAGATAGGTGTCTCTGTCCCCTGTCGTAGGAATCACCTACAATCACTTTCTGCTTCTTCCAGGTATTCCTGCAWGGCACAGGATCTGTGAGCTCAGAGGCTTTAGTTGAATCCATGCCCAGCTCTTCATCAGTTTGGAGGGCACTGAACCTGTCCATCAGCTGCAGGGTTTCAGGAGGAATAAGAGTCTTATTTTTCGTACAAGAAGTGACCAGTTTCCAGCCTTTATCTTCTACAAAGTTATGACTAACTGTTTAACGTGACACAGAGCCCACCTGCATCTCYGCTGCTATGGAGAATTGAAACCTTTGAAGCTGCAGGGTCTCTGAGAATATCCTATCTCTTGCTCATCTTCTCAGATACTGCACAGCCTGCTTACCTCCTCCCAYAACTCCTTTACCTAGGGCAGCACAACTCATCAACAACAGTYTTCTGCAGAAGAGATGACTGTCAACCTCAGCCTCATGGTAAGGCCCCAGGCACTTTCTGCAGCCTGAGAGCTGCAGAGCTGCATCTGTTGTCAGAAGGTCTGTCGAGGTGGAAGCCTCCAACATGGCAGATGCAGCAAAGCCRAAGGCTGCTGGACAATGCTCTCTTGGGCATGTCATAACCATATTGAGGAATGTGCAATACTCATGACTGTATGACTGGAGAGGAGGGTCCCTTCTTTCTACCCTGCTGAATAAACTACTGCCTCTGTTGGCTGCATTCTGGGAGCTAGGCTCTGGGCCTGGCTCTTATCTAGGTCTTTCCCTAGCACTGACTAACAGGGTGGTTGACCCACCCTAATCAAGGATCAGCTGGAAAAAAGGTTCCAACTCACTCTGGTCAGGGGCAACCAACAGAGCTCCTTAGCAGCAGCTACACCCAGCTATGCCTAACTAGAGCTTCCCAGGAAGCTTCCTGAAAGCTCTTGTAATTGCACTTGTTTAGCTCTTCTTACCTGTCTGCAGAAAGCACCCTCTCATTCCTCAGAAGGTCCCTAGAAAGCCCACACAACTTCCAKTGAGTTTCTCAGAGGGTCTAAGCAGAGCCCAGACATTGCTGTACAAATGACTGTCTATTTACTGTGCTCATTCCTTTTGGACTTGCAAGGATTCAGTGTTTCATCTCTTAATTCCCAGGACTACATCTTTAGCAATTCTATACGGGTTTTATGAGGCAGAAGGGAAATTCCAACTTTCTGCAAAGTTGCACCATAGTGCAGCAATGCAGCACAGTGTAACTGTCATGAAGATGGAATAATGAAAAAGGAAGAAAAAGATTGGTGACTTTGTAGCTTGTCAGTTTGGACACTCAAACTTTAGTGGGCGGGCAGATTTTAGATCTTATATTCTGATTTACTTTTTTTTTTTTAATAAAATTGTTCTTTAATAGAAAAACCACACAATCCTGGCCACAAGGACCACACRTACACTTTTCTGTCTCTTACACATTTATTTATATATTTCTGAAATTTTCAAATGCCTACCCTCCCATTACATAGCGAACCTAAATCAGAGCTTGTGATGCTTTAGATGCAGTAGCTTTAGATATCTCTCTGGGGAACCTTCCTCTGGACCCCATTCTTACTTTCTCCATTTCTTCATTTCTGTTTCTTTTTTCAAATGTGCAATAAAATGGCACAATTAATCACAAATATGTGAAGGGGRTTTGTGTGTAGAAGGTTCATATTCAGACCTGTTAAGTATTAAATCATATTCAATTTCTGACATCTGCCACTCTTTTCAGCAGCTATGACACTCTGACAACATGATCGCATTGATTCTTTAGTGCAAGTGTTGTCATAATCAGCTCTGGGTCTATGACGGAGGAAGGAACTTTTTGACTCTTAATTTCCAAACATAGAGCTAGGGACTTTCATTTCCAGCACCATAATTTTCTTCTGATTTTTGAAATCCGATGCAGGGAGCTGAAGAGAATCAAYAGTGTTGGACCAAACTGAATAACATGTGCTTTTCCCATCTGAAGTTCTCACTGGTAGAACACAAGAAGGTAAGATATTCGGTGTGTGATCATCTCTGTTTCTGATAGTCTGACAAATGCTTAAAGTCCTGTAAGTAGGATATCTTCAGCTGGCATGTGACAGTGTCTCTCTTAAAGATCAAGTAGTAGTGCTCTTTTATACAAACTGATAATATGACCAACACAATTTCATTCCCCCCTTCCTTCCTCTCAAATCCAAGACTTTATCAAGAAACTGAAAAGAACTGTGACCTTTTTGCGTGAAGCAAGAAAGCAGCAGAAGAAATTTGGTCTTATTGTAAATTCCGTCTCTCATTTGGGTGAACGTGATTTTTTAAATCACACCCACGTATGCAYATTTCTAACACTGACACATACACATAGACAGGTGATAGACTGTTCCAGCACACAGTCTATTGAGTACAAACGGAAAATCATTACCAGCAGACACTATGGATGATGCACACACTTTTGTAGAGGTCACTTTCACATTATGATCTGCATCTCTTGGGAAGTGAGGCTTATTTGAACTTGTTTTAAAATGGCTAAATCCAAGGACATGCATCAAGGAGAAATCTGAAGCTATGCTTACATTATTAGAAAAATGTACTTTGGAAAGCAGTGAATTAAAAAAAATAAGGATTAATATAGATTTATCAACAGGGCTCAAACTGTGCATGTTAGGATTACTAAAACAATAAAGGTAATCACTATTTGGTTATACAAGAAAATATTGAGTAAAATGGATTGGAACAARCATTACCACTGTAACCCAGAATTGGTATATACGGAGTCAGTCTAGACATTGGCAAATTTTGAATGAGTGATTCATGTATGACCGTTCTCCTCTTTTGTTCCATTTTCCAGTATAAACTAGTCTCCTCTTTGATTCATTATTTTTACACTGTTGTRCTTTGAAGATTCCCTCCATTTTTTCCACTACAAGAATCAAGAGTCAGTTCAAATTTAAAAAATGACACTTTCTGGCTACTCTTTGCTTTCATTTCTTCTGTTTGACTGTAGGTTTTTTTCCACATCTAACAGCCTTTCTGTAATTCTATGATTGCAATCACAAACTGAAAAGCAAGGTTGTAGGTAACTATAGTCTTCTCCCTGCTTTCACTCTTCCAAGTGGAACTGGCATTCTGGATYCTGTCCCACTCATGTTTTGGACCAACTCTTCATCTGTGCAGCTCTAATTCAARTCTCTTGTTTTTGTTGTTTCTTGCCTTGCTTTTCATTCTCAGTTTTCTGTTATATGTCCTGATTTTGAAGGGCCTAGTTTTCTATCTTAGTTTTTCAGTTCCAAGTTTTARCAAGCCATGTTTCAAAGACCCTAGCTGGGCTAGAGACAGCCTCTGCTGCTTAATCAGACTCTAATTGTTTACCCTCACAGTCTTGATGTTGATTTGACTCTTTCCTCTGTAACCACACCTATTAATAATTTTTGGCTCTTTTCCTGTCTGACTGCATAGAACTGACCAATTAGTTTTGACTTATATAAGAACTGAAGATCTAAAGCTATACCTACCTAGATTAGCAAATGATGCAATGCAATAGAATTTGGCATGAGCAGTCTGTGTTCACATTATATTCAACTTTGGGGGATATATTCCAGCTAGGTCTAGGCTTGTCATCTGGCTTGATTGTTTGTTAATCATTGAGATGCATGAGGATTAATGTATCTTTTAATATAATTTCATCCTAAAAGAATACAGTTTATGTGCGTGAAGACCACTCTGGAATGTGTACCAAAGCRCAGGAAGTAGGAACGTTCAGAAAATTTCTTCCAAAGTAGCTTCTAATCAGAAATAAAATACTAATGTAGATAAAGCCTAACAAGTTCTTTTATTTCCTACAGAGTTTTTTTCATTATTTTTACCATATCTGTTTTTTTTTAATTGTTATTATTATTTGAACTGTAGACTTATCAAATAATTTAGATGGGAAGAAACTGCTGGAGGCTGTGCAGTCCAATCTCCTGCTCAAAGCAGGGCTRAGAAGTTAGATTAGGTTGCTCAGGACCTTGTTGATTTGAATTTTGAATAGCTCCTTGGTGGTCATTGCACAAATACATTTGGACAGCTTCTTWAAGCATGCTCGTGGTATTTTTTTTCCCTTCCTTCAGTTTGGAATTTCCTGTGTTACAGCTCATGACTGCTACCTCTTGCTCTGTTTTTGTACAACTTGGAGAAGAGTCTGGCTCTGTCTTCTCTGCACCACACCATTGGGTRGTTGAATGCAGCAATGAGGTCCCCATTTAGCAGTCTTTTCTCCATGCTACACAAACCCAGCCAGATTCCTCAGTCACTCYTGATGTGTTCAGTACTTTATGCCCATGACCAGCTTGGCAGTTGACTGCTGGACTCTTTCCAGTTTGCCATTCTCCTTTTTTGTAGGGGAGAGCCTAAAATGAACAGCATATTACAGATGTGGTTTCAAAATCCTGTGCAGAGAGGAATGGCTACTCTCCTCAACTCTCACTAATGCAGCTCAGTGCGTTTAGCACTTATGGCTACAAAGGCACACTGCTGATTCATGTGCCAACATGACTTTTGGTATTTCTTGTGAAAYTACCTCTTCGTATGAAGCACTGTTAGATATGCTGCTTTTAAGATATAAGATAACCATATTCCTTTTCTTTCAGTTTAATTTTGACAGTGTTATTGTTCAACATTCTTTCTTCATTCACTCCATAGTTCCTCACCTGTGTTAGGTCCTGTTCAGGGACAGGTAGTTCTTCTCTATCATCACACCAACTCTAGTGGTGCCAGTCACATCTGATCCAGGGAGCTAGAAACAAAGACCCAATGTATTTACCTCCTGGTCATGGTGAAAGGTATGACAGAGTAATCAGAACTGTGTTAAGTTTCTTACTGCGCTGATTTATTATTACTGCATGATCATGGTCAAGGAATTCTTTGTTATTGATTAAAATCACACAGTTCACACATGATTAAAGCAAAATGGTATTCAAAACAATAAGAATTCTTAACAGTGTTACTACTATTTATAAATGATATAAATGAAGTGAAAGAAAAGCATATGGAAATATTAGTAGATTGTATCTTTTTTCCTAATGTCTGAGAGTATTTTTATAACATTTTCTACAAGACCATAATCATTACTCTGTCTCTTGGACCCTTCCTTTACTATCCTACTTGTGAATWGTGCTTTTATTTTTTCTCGATGTTACACAAAAGTAATATTGAGAAGTACACAAATGAAAGCATATTCATTTACTTTTCTAAATTCCAACACAGAGACTTGAGATTTGACAAATTGAATTGTAATTTTGACTGTTAGTACTTAGACTAATTATAACTAAAAAGTTGCAACTTCCAAGCTTTTAAAATAATTACATAGCTAATTATATGGGTATAAGCCTAAGATATTTTGTCTAATTAATGGTTGCCTAGATAATGATATGTTGTAAAATATTGTATAAGCCTCTGAGAAAGTTTATCAGGTTGAAGGGATGGGACACGATAGATATATTCAGATCTTTTTCTTTCTTTTTCTATTAAGAACTACATTATAAGATAGGATCTTTCAGGAGTGTTTAAGGGCTTTTYCTTCTGAAGAGGACAGAGACACGAGAGTTAATCATAATGTGTGTAGCTGTGGGACTGGAGCAATATAGACRTATCATGCTGGCTTTCTGCTTAAGCTAATTAGCTCTGTGGAGACATCAAGCTCATTCTTTTTGGTGCCAAACTGCTCTAATGCAACTGTGCAGCTTTTAGGATTCATGATTAAGCATACTGCTCTGTGTAGAGCTATGTATGGAGACTCCTAGCAGCAGGCTTTATTATTAGGTACAAAAATTCCCAAAGCAGCTAAGAAAAACTTCTATTCAAATAAAATACCCCCAAGACTGAAAAACTCAGAATTTCTCAAGGGAGATTATTTATTATAAGTTTTCCTATTGATACCACCAATAGTACCTGYTCCAATTAATAATTGGAATATATTCCCAGTGTGACTAAGTGTTGGTGCCTGACAGTTGGTCATTGATGATATCTGCTAAACTGCTCAGCTACCACACAACCTTTATTTTTTACCAGCAGGGATACACACATGGAAGTATAATATATTTTTTCTAATCTTCTATAACAAGAAGGCACATTTACTAACATTCTGTGGAACAGCGACTGCAACCCRTATCTCAACAGTGCTTCCTCATCTTCAGATTGTCTGGGATATGTATTTTCTTCAGAATATCTGGATGTTCTGTTCTTTCAAATTTTTGCAAAAGCTCTTCTGCTTTCTGTTATACATGAGGGAGTTCACAGCTCTGTGAGTCACTACTCTGGACAATTTTGCTAGAAATGCTAACCTGCAGCAACTTTTAATTCTCTTGATGCCCTTGTTCCTCCAAAATTTTATGTTAGAGTTAGGAAAATGTATAAATGGAGAGAAGAGCAAGTGAATCTACAGCACAGTGGTTAGAGCAYCCATCTGGAAAGGTGAGACCTCTTTCCAATCTATACCTCAAGTCTATACCTWTAACAATATATATTTGTTAGTGCCACATTGTCACAGAATTGATATGACAATATTATTTTTGTAAATGTATAATTCTGTTTATAAATGAAAACAAATTTATTGATGCCAGTGATCTGGAAWCAATCAATTTCTTCACATAAATGTAGCAATGGCTTCTTTATCTGTGTAGTAATGAACACATCAACTTTGTCTTTTTTTTCTCAGTAATTTGTATGCTCCCAAGTCTTTTTATTGAATCTCCACCTGTCTTGGTCTCTTTCTACTGTTTGTGCTTTAATTTGCATTAATTTTGTATGACATATAACTATGGGTTAACCTTAATTATAGGGAAAAGATCATCTAATTCAAATGGCTTGTATGATGGTTTTAAAATAGTCTTTCTATCAGACACAGATGTTCCTTCTGTTGCAGAGGTTAAAAAATAAACCTTTTTGAAAAATAATTCCTTCTTCTAAAGCCAGAGTTTGAACAAAATCCACCACTTTCTGGCAGCTTGCAGATTAGACATGTTTTCAGGCAGATTGGTTTTTAAAAAAATGAAAACCAAAAGTTCTCCTCAGAATTCTATTCTGGCCATCTGCTCCTGTTTTCTGCTTTTTGTTTGCTTTTTTGTTTGTTTTTAATAYCCAGTTTCTTAGGTCCCCTAACATCCTTTATGTTATTGTAAAAGAAGAACTTGCCTTTTCATGAATTTCTCCTTGTATCGGTTCATGTTATGTGATCTTTTTATATTCAAGAAATAATAAAAATTAAAGAATATATATAAGCATCTTCTAAATTTTATTTGGGATTACTCTTGCTTTGATAATTTGCTTGTGTTGTTTGGCAGAAAAAGACKTTTTTTTCATAACACTCTGATGTGTTTAATTTGATTGAGAAAAGTAGTAATCTAAAAAAAATTTCCATCACTTTAAATTAACAGTATTTGAAAGAAAAAAAAATCTGTTATTCCTCATTTTTTTCATGCTTTAATATTGTAATGAATCTTTAATTTGAATAGACATAASATTCTATTTTGATTATACTATTATTTTTTAACTCAGAAAATCTTTTAAACTGGGATTTGAATCTGATAGTGTTTCTTTAAAATTTATCAACTTCTGAAGTTTAATGAAATCTATTGATTTTTTACTTGTTTGACATTTTTATGAAGACATGACWGTTTAAGGATTAATGATATAGTTTGAAATTATAGAAAGATTACTTTGTGATGAATACCAGAAATTGGAAATGATCCCTAAGGCACTCAGTTCAAATCTGAAACACTAATGTGATGAAATATAAGCAGAAAAGTTTCTATTCTTAATACTATTTACTGTCATCTAGAAGGACACTGTAACACATATTTAAGCCTTAAAAATGCCACAAAACTAGCTGAATGCACCCCTGTTAAGCAGAGCTTTTGCTAGTGCAGTTCCARTTATATAAGCAGAAATTTCTCCTGATTCTCATAAGACTAAGGCAATAAACAATGAGACATTTTGCTTAAGGTTGCTTAATTTAAGGGATAAGCCTTACAGAAATGCTTCTAAGAATGGATAAACATAATGCTAAGCTTAAGTTAGGATTTCTGAACCTGAAATATTTCTATATATATTCCAGAATGCATAACTCAGAGCTGGCAAAATGTTATAATCAGAAGAGAAATCTTCTGTTGAGACAGTATTTTAATTTTTTGCTGTAGAAGGAATTCATTTCCGTGTCATTAACTACCTGCTTGGCTATTACTGTTACTGCTTGTTCTTATCTGTAAAATGGAGACCTGGGCCTGTTTAGCCTGGGGAAGAGAAGCCTGAGGGGGGATCTCATCAATGTGGATAAGTACCTGAAGGGAGGGTGTCAAGGGGACGGGGACAAACTCTTTTCAGTTGTCCCGTGTGACAGGATAAGAGGCAAAGGGCAGAAATTGAAGCACAGGAAGTTCCGCCTGACCRTGAGGGGGAATTTCTTCCCTGTGAGAGTGACGGAGCACTGGACCAGGTTGCCCAGAGAGGTGGTGGAGTCTCCTTCTCTGGAGATCTTCAAGGCCTGCCTGGATGCAACCATGTCTAACATGCTCTAGTTGACCCTGCTTGAGCAGAGAGGTTGGACTAGATGATCTCCAGAGGTCCCTTCCAACCTTACTGATTCTGTGATTCTGTAACTCTAGTACTTTTTAATATGCAAATATGCTGATAAAAACCACTCGTATTTCCTTCCTAATATACTACTAGTGATTTCCCAATACACTAATGACTTGTTACTGAAAAATCTAAGAGGAGTTACAATGCATTTCTTCCATATTCTTCTAGTTACATGTAATTACACTTACTGACTTTGAAAAGTTAATTATTGGYATTGGTTACTGGTTAAGTCTTTTGGTTAGTTAGATTTGCAACCTAGCTTTCTGAAACTGTTTACAAATTCACTGACTGGGGGTGTCTAGTTTCTTCAGTATGGAAGCAATTCGGAAAAATATTGTTAGTATGTTAAAATATCTTGTTTCTTGACAGCTGTGTCCATKTATCTGCTACACATTATGATATGGTTTCCCCTTAGATTTTTGAATGTTTGTTTAGAAGTCATTAGGGAATTTTCATAATTTTTGTAACTTTTATAATTCACTTCTCTCRTCATCACTCACAAGTAATGTCATCAATCCATTGATTAAAATCTTGTATGCTATTTATTCGTGTACTTTCTCACTTAGTAGTAATAATAAAATATGGTAGTTTTCAAAATTGCATAAATTGATTAAAAATTACCTTTTTTTTAAAAAAAAAAAGATAATCCAAACACTTGACATTTCTTCTGAGTAGGTTTTTTATAAAGTTTTTTGAAAAGTTATAGTATAATTGAAGTTTAAATAAAATGAAATATGAAGAGGAGGAAAAACCCAACCAAACAACAACAACAAAAAAACCCTAAATGTTGCRTGGTTCTAGAAGCCCTTCTTAGTAATGTTAATGGTCATAAATATGAAAATCATATTTTCATAGATATCAATTCATTTTCATATCTAAAATGTAAAGCTGGAGTCGATTTTCAATTTTCTCACTTATCAGTTGAGTCTAATATTAATTGTGGATTTGACTAAACTTTAAAAAACAAGTTTTGAACATCGTTTAAGAGATATCAAAGAGATATGTAGTTTTCCTTATAAAAACGGGAGACATGGCATGTACTAGTATTCAGAAAATTAACATCACATGGAACAAATGTTTTTTTTTCTGTTACTGTACACTTCAAATGTTTGCTTCAGTTTCTTTCCTTATGTGAATGATATGTCATTGAATCTTTATGTAGAGTATATTGAAAGGCAAAATTGGATAGGTGTCATCAGATTAGAGAAGTTATTGGTCATGTCCTCCCTAAAAACAAAAAAATACAAATATGAAGGCAATTTTTATATTTCTTCCATACAAGAAGATGGACTAAACTTATCATTCTACCTACCAAATGAAATGAAAATCAGTTTTTTTGTTTCAGTAGGATTTCACTGTAAGTTAGTGAAGTTGAGTTAAAAACATTTCTTTTCTCCTAATGACAGTGAGTCTACTTTATCCATTATGACTTTAAATAACATTAATTCCTCWGATGAACTTATCATAAAGAATAGTTTATATAGATTAAGATTCTATTTCCTTATGTRAACCACAAATAATTWAAAAAAAAAGGAATTTCCCCTAAAYTCAAGGGAGGAGAAACAAGAGACAAGTCCAGATGTATAGGTGGGAAAGTACAAGGAAACAACAGGGCAATAATGTGCTGTGCAAATATTTTTACCATTCTCATAATTTTATTGTTTTGTTTCTTAAATGTTTGTGTGGATAGTTTTAAGAGAGATCTGCAAGAGAACATTGAATCAACTCCTTCTGAATGAAAGTAGCAAAGTAGCATTATAGGTAAAAAAAAAAAATAGAATGGCACTTAAAAAAATAAATTAACAATAGATAGGGAAAATAGAGATGAGAATCAGTCGGTTGATAATGAGAGGTAAGAATTGTGCTCTGTTAATAAGAATATTGACTATGGAGAAAGAGTAGTTATGCTGCAAGATCAGGAAATGCTCCTTTAAAATATTTTCTCAGACYTCTGCCAAGGGAAATGAAATGCTTTTCTCCCAGACAAAATTGCAATTGGCAGTAAGTTATATTTTTCAACAAAAATGCTAGACTTTTCTGATGAAATCCTGGCTCTTTAGACGTCAGTGCCTAGCTAAGAAGAAACAAGGTGTGTGAAAGAGCTGCCCTCATTTTCTTTTGTATATTAATATATATTAATGAACAATAAAACAGACAGACAACTACAAAAGAAAGTTCCAAAATTAATAGAAAAATATGATGAAGGAAAATTATTATTTGGCAAAAAGTGAATGTTTAAAAATGTGAAAACATCAGAACTTTCATGCCTTCTCATAAAACCTTTTCCTCACTAACAATGCAATATACAAAACTATTACAGGTGAGGCACCAAAGACACATAAAAGTTGATGATTTTAGACAGCTGATTATCTTCAACTCCCATTGACTTCCCTGTGAATTTGGATAACTAGTTTTTTGAAAAACTGTCCCTGCACAAATGAATATCTAAATATAAGCCTGACATTAAGACGAGTTTGAAAATATTTTGTTTTCTGCATGAAGCACACTTCAGATGAACTTGTAGATAGTGACATTCTGAAGAAGCAATCGTTGAATCACATTAGCTCAGAATAGCTATCCAGGTCTAGTTTTCTCATAGGTATTTCAAGAATAGTGTCTTGTCTACCTTGAAAACCAAACCTAAATTGATGAACAAACTGCTGAGCTTGGAGCTATCTTCTTTTAAATATGATTTGTCAGGCTCTGTCCCAGAAGTCAGGAAAAATTTTAAATGTAGATGCAGAGTTCAGTTACACTTCTGACACATTTGTGTGTGTGTGTGTGTGTTGACTTGACCTCAGACTGACATTGAATTTACACAGGTGAAGAGAATGTTATGTGTCTGAGAACAACTACCACTGATAAAAAATACTGTGAAAAAGATAACAAGGTATACTACACAACCATGAWGTAAGCAAGAATAAACAGGGAGAAGATGGATCTGCTGCATAGCTAGGGGGAAGTGATGGAGGGGAATTTATTTTTCAAAGTAGAACAAGCATAGCACCACTTTACAGTATCCCTGGTGACCTTGAGATTTTGAGGGCATATATAGATTTTATGGCTAATTTAGCTTTAAAAATAACTTTTCTTGAATTCAGATCTTTCGTGGGGGATTTTTTCCTATTTTCAATGGAGAACAAAATCTTTTTTTTTTCCTTCAAAAGCAAAGCTTCTGTSCAGAGCCCCACTACAGCTGTTTAGACTCAAATAGGCATCTAAATTATTGGTTGTTTACATCGATAACTAGAATAACCAGTTATCAAAACTGATGAAAACATAATTTTGCTACTAGTCTTAAACCGAGTTGATGAGATGCTAAAATGAGATCTCTATGTTGATAGCTGCTATCTTCTGTAAATTTGGAGAGCTTTRAATTATAGGAAATCTGAGTATTAGGTCCAGATGTCTCCAGCCTTTGAAGAGAAGTGTAATTTTCTTTTGTGTAACCAAAACCAGGAATTTTGAACCTGTTGTTATATTTCTAAAACAAAGTGGCTTGTTAATGATTTTTATCCCTGATAAATAGGTGGAGGTCTATTCTTTTCAGACAGTTTTCTGTATTACAAAGTATATTTTACTGTTATTAAGCTAGATGAAAATACATTGCACCTCTCTTTGCTGGCCTTTGAAAAGTAACAGCTAATAAGAGTTAAGAGAACTACTGTGAAACTTAAGAAAAGTACAGACCTTCCCCCAGTAGATGTACTACGGGTCCAGTTTAGAGGATAATAGAGCCTTGTATTCACTAGTAGAGGAAGGTGCAATTTTCTGACTCTGAATTCCATGAAATGATTCTTCTGTTCTTCTTATGTTCCTGCTATTTCGCCTGTAGTTTTTTTACATGCTTGGCAACATTATGGAAGAATGGACAAGAGRGGAAAAAACTCTTAACTGGGCACACAAGTAGCATGGTAGTGGTTATTACTTRCAAGAAGTATTAGACATTGAAGAATGGGAAGAAGCAAGAGATTTACAGTAACAGAAAAACTGCAAATCCTGAAGGCACTGAAGACCAGTATATAACTTCATTTTTATTCTAGAAATGATGCTCTTYACATGTAAAAAAAAGAGTGCTAAGAGAAAAGGGCAATCATACATTCAGGAAATGAGACTAATCTAAACGGAGATATTTTTAAGGCCATCTATTCTAGTTCATATTTTCTGAAAACATTTAATAAATCATTCTAATTATATTTAAAACACAGAAGAATAATTTCCTCTSTAAGCTTTTTTCCCAAATATTCAATCACTTTAAAAGAAATATATCACAGAATCATAGAATCRSTAAGGTTGGAAAGCACCTCTGGAGAYCWTCTAGTGCAACCTCCCTGCTCAAGCAGGGTCAMCTASAGCATKTTAGRCAKGGTTKCATCCAGGYGGSCCTCGAAGATCTCCAGAGRAGGAGACTCCACCACCTCTCTGGGCAACCTGGTCCAGTGCTCCGTCACTCTCACAGGGAAGAAATTCCCCCTCAYGSTCAGGCGGAACTTCCYGTGCTTCAATTTCTRCCCATTGCCTCTTSTCCTGTCACATGGGACAACTGAAAASAGTTTGTCCCTGTCCCCTTGACACCCTCCCTTCAGGTACTTGTACACATTGATAAGATSCCCCCTCARGCTKCTCTTCCCCAGGCTGAAGAGGCCCAGCTCTCACGGTCATTCTTCATAGGGCAGGTGCTCCAGCCCTCTGAGCATCTTTGTAGCCCTACGCTGGACTCTCTCCAGTAGCTCCATGTCTCTCTTGTMCTGGGRAGCCCAGAACTGSACACAGKACTCGAGATGAGGCCTCCCCAGGGCTGAGKAGAGGGGCAGSATCACYTCTCTCGACCTGCTGGCAACAGYCTTCCCAATACACCCCAGGAKACCACTGGCATTCTTSGCCWCAAGGGCACATTKCTGGCTSATGSTCRAYTTGWCATCCACCAGCACTCCCAGGTCCTTCTCTGCAGAGCTGCTCTCCAGCAGGTCAGCCCTCAGCTTGTACTGGTGCCTAGGGTTATTCTTCCCTAGGTGCAGGACTCTGCACTTGCCCTTGTTGAACCTCAGGAGGTTCCTCTCTGCGCAGTTCTCCAGCCTGTCCAGGTCTCTCTGAATGGCAGCACAGCCCTKAGSTGTATCAGCCACTCCTCYCAGCTTGGTATCATCAGCAAACTTGCWGAGGAGGCACTCTGTCCCCTCATCCAGGTCATTGATGAATGAGTTKAACAGGATGKGACCCAGTACTGGCCCCTGGRGAACTTTACAGRCCTCCAAATAGACTCTGCMYCACTGTCCAACTAGACRCTGCACCATTRTATTTACATGTTACTTTTTCTCTCATTTATTTTAATTCAGTATTTCTACTTTTTTTTACATTATATAGAAGAATTAGCATTAATGAATGCTTCTTCACATCAGTTGTCCCTTTTCGGATTCATGAATATAAAATTTTCAGTACTAATTTTGCTCATTTTTAACATTGATTTCCTTCTGACATTTAGAGCTATTTTTTTTTACTAGTAGTATGAATCAAAATACAACATTACTCTGAGTTTTATTTACTATGGCTCTCACCCAACAAATMTATAAACCAACTGATAATGTCCTTYTGACAATACGCTGAGGARTGTGGAGAKATCTTATTCTCTTGCAATYCATAGGGAACGGTCTTCTATGTCAGACCACTGGTCCATTCAGTCTSTTGTGTGACAGAGAAGATGTTATTTAGAAATATAGGGCATATAGGAGAGGCTATTACTCATCTGTTTTTTTAGTACAAAATGCTTTTAAATGGGAGTAGTTTACATTTGTACTCTCTTCTGTTTTGTGATGAAGTGGTCTTACTGTTTATGAAATTCAGAATATATTGACTAGTGGTATGGGTTTAATTTCACATTTCCTTGAAGTATCTTCTGGGTCCAGGGCTCTACACAGAACTGTTGTTATCAGCTCTGCTGAATTAGGCCTTTTATTTTGCCATTCACCTCACAGTAGCCTTAAGAATAGTTCTTCAGCTACTACATGGGTGAAAGAAGAAAGAACCCATTATGCTTTTTTCAGTGGTCATTCATAGTGATTTTAACTAAAATCAATAGGAATTTTGCAGACACCTTAAATTAGAGACATGTTAGGTCTTTTCTGGGTCTTTTTTAAAAATAAAAAGCCACTTTGTTAAAGGAAAAAATAGTAGATAAACAGTTGAAGCCAAACTCCTTCATTAAACGCTGTTGGGCTACRCTCAAAACACATCAAGGAAAGGAATCAATGATAGTACATTGTATTCAAGAATAGGAACTAAAAGTTGTTAATTCAGAGCAATACTTATCCTGACACAGATATAGGACCAGGATAGATACAGCGAGAAGGACCAGGAAGGGAGAAAAACCCTCTTTATACTTATTGAAAGAAGACAGGACACCTGATCCAAAGTTCTTCCCACAGAACTGGGAAAMTCTGGTACTTAAACAGAAAAAGGAACACTACTTTTCCTTCTTCTTTACCTCTTGCGACATTTTTCTTTTTCTAACAATATGAAATCTATTCAGAGATTTTTTTCTTTCTTTCAGCTGAATGAATTATTTAGCCATCATCAACTATTGTTCATAAACTGTTGAAAGCAGCAGGCACTAAAGCAGAAGCTGTGATTGCTTTCTAAAATTGCAGATGTCTACTCAGTTCAGCAGTCATTACCATGTAAGGTCACTTAGTAACGAGGTGCAAAGAGGAGTGGGCTGGAAAAATATAGGTTGAAGAACATAATTTTRTCTCTAAAGTGTCTCTCAAAAGCCTGATCCTTCAAGGTACTGAACATCTAAGGGGCCCTGAGTGCTAATAACTTCTAYTGAAATGAACCTGATTTAAGGAGATCCAGTACTTCTGAGGATACACTTAGAGGCTTCCAGGAACAGTGCCTAGKTGCCTAGTTCCAGATTTAATTTCTTCATTTTGCACAATCCACAGGATGATTTTATTGTTTGTTATTCTAATTTAGAATTTTTCAAAGGGCTTGTAAGAGAGTTTAAGTATATTGAGGAAACTTTTCTCATTTCGTTGGAAGTGGGTCATTCTAACCCAAAGATAACATGGCTGCAGAGCACCTAAATCCTCAAGAAGGTTTGGCAGTGTTCACTACCTGTCACACTGGATCTTAATCTGAGCAGCGTTCTGATTCTAAGGTGCTAAGCCCAGCACCAGGAACTAGCATGTCAGCAGTGACTGACATGGCACTCAACATGAGGTGTATCAAAAGAGCATTAATTTCAATATCTGGCTTCTTAAAGATTCTCTCAAGACATATTTCAAAAAACAAAGCACATAGATATCATTAGTTGCTTTGCGAATCTCAATCTTTTTTTCCTGTTTTTGAAATAAAATAGCTAATAAAGAGCTTCCCTGACTCATCATTCCGGCTTCTAATTATAAACCTGGATTTTTTGTAATATTTCCTCTGCAGCTACTTCATTCACTATATGGCATAGCACTACATATCTAAAATACAGTAGAAACAATCTGCCAATCAGTAATTTCATTTCTGAAAGACAAGATTTACATGCATTCTTGGGATGTTATTTTTTCCAGCCATTTGGTAGGAGTAATTCCTACTTACTTCATCAGGGTCCACTGGAATCCCAAATGTAAGAACAGAGTCTCTGGGGAAGTGTCTTAGAAAAGTGTCTTAGATTTTGTTTACTCAGTCTTGTACTGTCAGATAAGTGCAATTCCAAAACCAGATAAATGTCTTTCAGTGAATAGAGACAAATCTTTTAGAGAAGTAATTTTCAGTTTTTCTCAGGAATCSTGGGGATCTGTGAACTACTTCTAGTAAGTGCATGAATATTAAATAAACAAAGCAAATCAATTCTCAGTAGGCTTTAGTTTGCTGTATGGTCTATTTGCTCTATGTTAGTATTCTCACACTGGGAATCAATAGTCTCACATCAGAAGTTGAAATACCTCTTTAGGTTAATTTAGAATATTCAAAGGAATGTCTGTTATATTTTATTTAATTTTTGTTTAATAAAAAGAGTAGAATCAGAAAGCAAGACAATCTTGAGTATAATTCTTTTAACCAAAAATACACATACATGTTAAGATAGTTTGTTCTTATTGTTATGTCATTATTTTCAGTATTTTTTACATAGACAAGATGAGATGAGAAAACACTACAATATGCAAGAAAAGAAAAATAATCAAATAATCTGAAACTTTGGGCTAAAARGTTTTGACCTTTTCTTTTAAAAAGTTGTTTTGTTTTGTTTAGTTTTCAAATAAGAAACAACAGTCTGGCTCAGTCAGAATAGCCAGTTTTTTTCTGACCTTAAGTTTTGCATACTTTTACTAGTAATATTTGTTGTTGGTGAGACATCTTTAGGACTTATGCAGGAAAGAAAAAGTTTGAGATATAGTAAGTTTTAATTAGTAGCGAAGAAATGGTTTGTCAGAAAAGACTAATGCCTTGTTTCCTCTAACATGAGTTGAAGTACCTTACCAGAGAGACTTTCCATTCTCAGCTGGACTAGCAACTTTGATATAAATATGACTAGAAGCAACTTCCCTTAGTGAGTTTCAGCATCACTTGACATACATTATATTGACTTCTCCCTTCTTATCAGAAAGTAGAAAGATATTTTTCTATGAGTCATTCCTTCAAAAATAAATATCCAACAGATCAAAAAGTCAATACCACCTAGTATATAGATAATTAACAATGAAAATGATGACTAGAGGCTTTCAATATACATCAAAATCATATAAGAGATAAATTGAAATAATAATCTTTAAAGAATTTGTTAGCCATTGAATTTTGAGTGTAAGGCTAATTTTTCAAAATACATCTTTTCTAATACAGACGATCTATTTCTTATTTAACAACCTTATTTATCCCTTTTGCACTGAAAGATAGTGAATGCACAAACTCATCCACCAGCTCTTAGAAATGGTGCTTCCTTGTTCATACCTTTCCTCAGAGTATAGAAAGCATGGAAGTGGTGAGTTAGGAGAGAAATAAGTTGACCTAGGGGGACTCTTGCTCCTACAGTAACTCTCTCTTTACCGTAAGGCTTTCCTTTAGGGAGTCCATAAGGTGGCCTTGGGCAGGACCAGAGTTCTCAACACAGCTTTTGGAATCTCATGGCTGCTTCATGGAGAGAAGAAAAGAAATGAAGCCGTTTTTTCRTAGATTCCTAAGAGAGATTTTCTGCTGTGAGAGGAAATAAATCAAAAGTGAGGTTCTCACAATACATTTTGTAATTCATAKTTCACTTACTAATTTATTTACAGAAATGGGCTGCACCCTTAGTCTGATTCTATATATATGAGATTACAAAAGCTAAATTACACAATTAACATTTTGTATGGCAAACTATACACAGAGAAAAAAAGTACAATTGGGATGAAACTGAGTAGTCAGAAAATAAAGAAAATCATCCTGTCAGCTCAAATAAGTGGAAAAGTTATATGCTTTAGGCAAAAACAGCACAGAGAATATAGCAATGCTGTAAAGGCTATAGAAATAATATGTTAGTGACACTGATATGGTGAAAACAGAAACGGCTTAGTCACAAAGTCATCTTTATCAAATTCTTTTCTGTCTCTTCTTTGTCTGAATAGAATTTCACTAATAATTTTATTTAAAACACTAAAATTCACAATCAAGAAATTTTAGGTCACAGCAAAATTGATGTACTTTTATTATTTTTTATTTTAAGAAATTAAGAAAGAATAAATATACTAAATAGTGTTTAAAATATATATTATTTATGGACAATATCTATTTTAGGGTCTTGATTTTGTTTTACAGTCAAGATGGAAGATTAGATTCTTTCTGTCCTGATAACTAGTGCATGACCAGTTGTTCAGTCAGCTGTTATTTATTGTTGTACAGACAGATCAAGAAGAAATTYGTTACTTAAAAAACTAGAGGAAATGAAAAAGTAAGAAAGATACAAGGTCTTTACTGAATATATTTTATCCTCTAAAATCCAACATCAAATGTGATCATTTCACTTATACTAAGCTTATTATATAATAATTAAGGATTACAAAATCCTAAGTTACACTTTTATTGTTTTCAATACCGTTTTTTTTTTATTTTTAAATGTTTCAGTTTTCCAGCATAGATCTTCTCACAATGCAAAGAAAAATTCTTTTTTTTACATCAGGCAGGGGTCTCTATCGGAATCAAGGAATTACTATTACATGGTGTAAACACAAATAAACATCTGTTTCTTTTGTCCTTGTACAAGTAATTAACACAAAATCAGGAAGTAGATTTCTCACAGGAGGAATTCTTGCAATCCTCTTGCAAATGAKATTTGCATTCTGATATAGCTGAAGATTTTTATTTTTAAACTTGGAGATAGAAAAATATCCTCAGAATAAAATACACAAATAATAAAATCCCTTAGATTATACATTGATATGCCTAAAAAATTTTCAAAATACCATTACATACTTTGAAAGAAGTTCTAATAGTTATACCCTTCTTAGTGTCATTGAAGTGCTTAAGCTTTGTATCAGAGTAACTGAGGTTAATTCTTTCTTTCTTCTTCTCATTTTTAGTGTTCTTCACTGGCTGAATAATTGCTCCAGAGATGTTCAGCACCTCTTGTAAAATGCCTAGATTTGCCACTCCCAGTAGAGACCTTACTTGACCCTGTGTAATATCAATATTAGGATGAGAGAGAGGGAGATGTTTACTGTCAGTTTTATCAGATTATATCTGCAGTTGTCTATGTTTCCTTTTGCTTCGCTTTTTTAATTACATCTCACATACCTTGTTGATCATTGCTAGATGAATTTTGGAAATCGGTGACCTATCCATAGCCCAGGGATGTAAAAAATATATACATATATATATATAAAAGTTGGCTTTAAGCCATTCTGGGAATAGAGAATGGCATTATGTATTGAAATAGGTATTCCCAATAGCAGTTTGAAAGCACAAATGAAGAGATAACATGGGAAGTGAATTTAGATTGCATAATGTATCTTTGTAGGGAAGGCAGGCAGGCAGGAATGAAGGCAGGAAGTGTTTTATCAATTATGAAACTGATAAATAAGCCAGCTGATAACAGCTGGTCTTCCTAAGAGAAGAAAATATCTTTCTTAACCTGAACGAACTTGGTTGATTAGATCCCACAGTATGTTTTGTGCAAAGCGTGAGCCCACCGATTTACGTGCTTTAGTTCCTAACAAAACAGCAGAGAGGTGGGAGTGGAAAATCTAAGTGGCCTGTAGCTGGCACGCATGAACAAGCAGGTGCACCTCCACGAGCCAGTCCTCCCCTGCTGTTCACCTGCTCACTCCGAAGGTGCAGCTGCACACACTTGAGGGAAGCTGCTTTTCTTAAACAGTGCGCTAGGTCAGTCTTTCTGGCAACCTTAGGAACATTTATAATTGGCATAGCAACATACGGCATGAGAGAAGTTAGAAAGGAGGGGATTGCAGTGCATGAATTAATGAGCATTTCTGCATTATGAATGGAGATGCGTGCAGGCTTTAGAGCAAGCCCTTGCGATAGCCTCCTGGGCAGCAATGCATGGGTTGGCTGTGCCCAGCTGCTTTCAGACCCAAACTGGGAAGCCTTTGCCRCAGTGTTTTATATTCAAGTCCATGCTGGTTACTGGATCTTTGAGCTGCTCTGTGCAGTAAAGATTTAATTAATTGGATCTCCTGCTGTCCTCTTTACAGGCTGATCAAGCGCTACTGTAAAAGTGGAGTGGGAGAAAAGTGGAGAGTGTCTTGAACTTGTAGATCTAGAGAGAGAACTGGATTAAACACAAGACAGGTTACGAACGGCAAACAGGATGGCGGTGCTTCCCACACTGATAGCGAGGCAGAAAAAGTTTCTAAAGGAAAACTTTAGGCACACAATCTTAGCCACTCTAATCTTCAGGAAYGATCAATTATCTGATCCAAAATTAAACAATATAGGGCCAAACTTTGTGCAGACAACAGCTATTTATATGTACATTGGAAAAGGGAATAAAAAGATTAAACAGTGTATTAAAAGCTGCAATTAATTAGTAAATTATTGTGATGTCAAGATATTACAGGATGCTGTTAAAAGATTATGCATTATTTGTAAAGTAGTGYCAGATTAAGGAATAAATAGTTACAGTATGAACAATCAATCAAATTTACATCATCATCCTTCCTGAGAATAAACAGATTTATGAAAAAGTGATGAGAAAATTCTGTGTATATTAAATAAATTTAAAGTCTTTTGATATTAATATTTTGTAAATATTATCCTATAATTTGAGTTTTCTTATTGAGAAGAAAACCATTCCACAAAGTTTGTATCAATATAGTAATTCCTGTCTGATTCAGGAATGCTCAGCTCAGAAGTGATAATTTGGAAAAACTGAGTACAGTTGATGAATTCTGATTATTACTGTCAATCCATAAAAAAATGCCTAGTGGAATACTTATGGTGGTGAATAGAAAATCCAGCCTTTGTGGATGGARGTTATAATATATGCCTATGTAAGGATCAGGAAGCACTTGTTAATCATATGCTCTGGTCAAACACTGTTTAGCTAGTGCTCCAAGCAGCAATGCCAGAAGATCCAGCAAGACTAGTAAATGTATTATTAGGATATAAAATGTTAATATGACAAAAAATTTGACAATACATTTGACTTACATTTAATTTCAGGATTTAAGAAAGTGGAATGTAAGAAAAAAGGTGAAGCAGTAGACACATGGGTTAGTAAGATGTAACTCCCTGTAAAAATGTAGGAGGTAGGAACAAAGAAGAGGGGGAGGAATTATTGAAGATGATTAAAGGTGATAAAAGCAAGAGTAATGGCCTGAAACTCAAGCAGGAAATATTAATTTACATATTAATATAGAAAGTTATGATAATGAGGTCAATTAGAAAAAAGTAATAATTTGCTGAAGAAGATAGTTCTAGTAATATTGCCTAAGGTATCAATGATACTAACATAACCTATCTCTGCATTAGCAAAGGCAATACATTTACAGAAGAATGAAAGGAAGATAGAGTTCATTTGCTAGTGACTCCTATGATTGTATATTCATGAATATTTTTATCTAGAAAAGGAATATATAGTTCCTTGTTTATTTTTCTCTTTTTTCTTTCTTTCTTCTTTTTTTTTAAGTTAATTTCCTAATTCATTTTTATTCTGAGATAGCACAATTTACAGTATGTAGCTGCTATGTTTTGTACTTGAAAGTTTTTGTAGACATTTATTCTTATGTTGCATGTATTCATTCCAGATGGTCTTATAAAATGCTACTGATTCTCCTTTTTGTTTCTTTTTTTTTGGATTCCTGAAAACTGAATCATACTCCCTCCTAGTCATAAGCATTGCTGATTATATTTTATTTTTTTCCTCTGACATTAGAAATTAAATATGATTCCCCAACACTTTTGTATATGTATGATTATTTTATTTTTATATCCCAAATAAATACATTGGAAGATATTCTTTTTACCTTCTTATCCATACTGTACTATTTGTTTTGTTAGGGTTGTTCATACAGCAATTATTTATTCCTTAATCTGATGCTACTTTACAGATAATGAATAATCTTTTAATAGAATGATGTAATATTCTGACATTATAATAATTTAGTAATTAACACAGTCATTTAAGGATAGCTTGCTCAAAACAAACTAAAAGGATCACTTTGTCATACAATCCATACTTAAGCTGTTCCAAAGTTTACATGGAACAAATTAAGAGGAAAAAAAAAATCATYGAGGACTCCTAGATGTTATCTACTTTAATGACTAGTGCAGCACAAAGAGGGACTCGATCGTGACTTGATGTAATCCACTATAGTTCTCTTACTCTTGATGTCTGTATGAAGTACAAGGTTACTTCATTGCTATTAAGTTCACTGCAGTTGCTTGTTCTAGATAGATGTATGCACTATGAATATAGAACTAGCAGCCAGTGTGAGAGCTCTTTCTGTATGTGTTGGTTTCCTCTGCTACCAGGATCCTGTACCTGTTGTTTAGGGTAAACTGTTGGAGCAAGGGAGGTGCCTTTCCACACTACAAGTAGGGCAGACTGACGGGCATGCTGATACTTGACTTCAACTTGGATTCCACCAGAAGGGAAATCRCTTAAACAACACTAGTGTTGCACTGAAGTGAGTACGCACAAGAAGAAAATAGGAGTCCTCCTGAATTCAGGAAGAATCTATATGTTACATAAAAGATTTATTTATTTATTTATTTTTAAGAACTGATGATATTACCTTAGCAATAGCAAACTACTTTACAGTTCCAGCATTGGAAATAAGCTGTAACTACAGACTTACCTTGTCTACCTGTCTGGTCCCAAGGGGACATTGAGATGCTTAATTCAGAAGGTTATCCTTCCGAATATTCAAAGTCTCCACTCTGTACCCAAGTATTCCATCTTCTCTGATAAGTGGTTGTGCGAAGGTGATATCCTCGTATTGAACTTACTTTTTTGAAGAAAGACACAGATGCTTAAAATGTCTTTAGGCCCTTGATATTTAAAGTATTAKAGCTGGGGTGGGGGAAAACTGTGATGTTCAACTGCTGGTCCTCAAAGAGGCAAATGGAGACATTTTTAAAATCTATTCTACAGCAATGATTTCATTACATAACATACCTTTTCCCTAGGTAACATTAAATTTTGAGCTTTACTTAATATTACTTCTAAATACACATAGAATTCTGAACATACTAGTGTCCTCCAGTCACAGTATAATTTACACAGAAATATTTTGTAGGACATCTACRATGATAATGCACACTGATTCTTGGGTCTTTCAGATGTGAATGACTGCTTAATAGTTTCAGATGAATTAAAACGTTCCTATTACCTCTTTAAGAATCAAGATAGGGTTGTGCAAAGGGCAAACATTTCTCCTGCTGCTAGTAATAAAGGTTGCTGCATCTCTGCTGTGATATATGAAGTAAGAAATTTATCACTTATTTGTAAAAAAAAAATAGGTACTTGTGTAAGGAGGCACTCCAATATATTAGTGTTTTTCCTTGCTTTATTCACTACCAACTCACATCAGAGTAAAAACAAAAAAAAAAAATTCTAAATATGAAAATAAGGAAAATTCCAATTTTTTTTTTTATTTTATTTTTTCCCCATAACCTGGAATGTCTTTCACTTTTGGGGGATATTTATTAAGTATTCTCAGAGAAACTTCTCTTTTAGTTTTCCCTTCTTGCCTTTTAAACTCATGGCAGTCTTTGACTAGCGTACTACTAAAGGTAGGTGATGAGGGAAATTAGATAAAAGGCAAAATAACTCTACTCAGCTCTAACTTTCAAATRGTGTTGAATGTATGTAATTTGTTTTTTTGCTACTCAGTAAAGAGCACTGCTTTCTACTTATGCCAGAGTTTTTTGACAAAACTCTAATAAAGCTGATAAATATCATTGTTGCCTTCTCCTGATGCCACTGAAGTTAATAAGGAGTCTGTACTGATTTCAGGGGGGAACAGAGTCAAGCTCTTTTTTTCTATATTTAAAAATTTTTACATGACTTTCTCAGCCAAGTTGCATAATGTAGATAATATCCAGCATCCATCTGTCTGGGGATTCGTTATCTTGATCTCAAGTGGACTATGACTTGCTTGCTTTTCTCTGTTATTTTTGTTAGCAATGTTTCATTTGAAAAGGTAATAATGTAGCAGGTCTTTTTCTTTGCTAATTTGCTTATACTTATTAGTGGCCTCCRTACAATTTATTACAATTAGAACTAAATATAATCCTTATGAAGATTAATAATTCAGTTTCTGTTTTTTAACTTACTGTGAAGCTGCTTAACATTTCAAATCTTAATATTTTTAATAACCTTCTGTGATTATTTTTGTATTTCTGTGATACTTTTTTGTATTAAAGTTTTCTTTTTAATGTGCAAGTCTATGACAACATTTATGAAGGTTAACTTGGAAGTATAATTAGAATTTGTTGAGAGTTAAACTGAATGGTTTATTAACTGTCCATTTACTTCTGAATTATGTTGCTCTATTTAATCACTAAATGTATGTTTTCCTGAAACGTTACTTAAGTTAAGGCGTTTAATCCTTCCAAGAAATCATTACAGGAGTCTTTCTCTGAAAGAGAAATAAGAAATCATAATAAAGCATGGTAAGCAATGCTTTCAATTAGAAAAGTAGAATGCCTTGAGTAGCTGATTTTCAAACACAAGAAGATATGAATTAACCCTGATCAGCAGGCTATAAAACATCAATACAATGAGCTACAGATGACTCATCATATTTCTATGGTAGTAATTGGGCTGAAAAGAGAGAGTCTATTAGGAAGAACTAAAGGGCCAAAGTTTCGTCGCAATACTAGGATGTCATCACTGGAAGTATTGCTGCTGRAAGTGTAAGGCTTCAGCAAGTGGCATAGCTTGAAACAGCAACAATCACTGGTTATTTTTGTAATATAGTATGTGAGAAGGTGCTGCTAAAATGCCCTACCTAGGACCTTACCCAAGTTTTCAGTGCCTTTCCCAGGTTTCTAAACACTTGACACATTTAGTCAGAAGTTCTTCCA